>NC_081411.1:13769772-14084146 GCF_030272615.1 Cryptomeria japonica
ATCTTCCATTTTACCTCCAACACTCTTTATGCCGCCAACAACTTCTTTGATTCTCTAACCATACTATGAAAAAATTTGTCCTACAAGCATTCTCATGTCATCGAACTTTCCTCTCAAGCTTTCCTCTTTGGCTCTTTGAACATTCTCATCTCCTCCATAGATTGTCTCTAACTTTTCCCAAACCTCACCTACACTTTCCAATCCTTGAACATCAATATATTCTGAATCAGATAACGTACTAACAATAGCTTCTAGGGCTTGCATGTTATCTTGATTCTCTCTTAGTTCACCTGGTGTCAAGGGAGTAGTGGTAGGAGGAACATATATTGTTTCAACTTGCTTCCAATATTGTGCACCAAGACCTTTGATGTAGATCTTCATTTTGTATTTCCAGATCTGTAGTTATCCTTGTTGAACTTAGGACCCTCTTTCTTTATCATCTTGACTTCCTCTGAATCTTTCCCTCTAGTGTTTAGGCTTTCTTCACATAGAGGACCAAATCTCTGATACCAATTGTTAATCCTATGAGGATTTGGTTAATACTGAGAGGGGGGTGAATTGGTATTAAGACCAATTGAAACTTTAAACCCAAAATCAAAGTTCTATCAGATCTAAAACCATTTAACAAATATCTCAACTTATTTAATCAGATCTAACTACCTCTTTATTAGATTTACTTAATACATTAATCAAATCATTTACCACTTCAATCAATTATTTCACCACTTAAGCAATCATATCAATTTGATCATATACCAACTCATTATCCTCATTAATCAGATGAAATAATTTCTCTAAATTAACTCTTATCAATATCGGTAACGTTTGATAAACCTCTGATAAAACATCATAATAGGGAAAAACCATAATTTTTTGATGTGGAAACCCAAATAGGGAAAAACCATGGTGGGAGTTAGCACCCACAAATAGTTGTACTCTTTTGAAGTATGCCTTGTTAGGAGCTTAGCCCTATTAGGAGCTTACAATATGCCCTATTAGGAGAAGACCCTATTAGGAGTCACTTGGTTAAAGGATTTGCCTAGGAGGCTGGCTAGGATCTTGATGATCTGTAAGGATCAACCTCATGAGAGGATTTAACAATATATTGAGAGCTGTCCTATAGGGTACTTAAATGTTTAAGGCATGTTAGGACCTATCGAGTTAAGGGATTCAACCTGCTGCAACTGTTAGGGAACAATAATAAGAAAATGATATGCTACTTGCACTTCTCTTATTGCTTGATCAAATCCAATCTTACACAACACTCTGCAACTCTCAGGAAGATCTCACACTTCACTTGGATGGCTCAATACATTCCTATGAGATTTTGCCAAGATCAAGGGCACAATGAAAAGTATAAAAGATAAACAATAGAATGACAAGAACACACTGTATTCTCATCAATATACAAATGATCAACTAGATTAACCAATACAATTAATATGAGCCTTCTTATATAGGAAAGGCCATATGGATATACTAGCACACAATCATGACATGTGCCTCAATAAGAAACAAGGGTAGGTAAGAAATACTAGGGGTAGGTAGGAGAAATAATATAATATTTCACAAGAGGTGGATGACCCACTGAATGTGGAGTATAATAGAAAAAGAGACCACAAAAGGTGGGATTTCTCCTACAAGCTATATCCCTATGTGGACAGTTCCCTAAGTGTTTCATATCCAAACTATGAAGAGATGCATTATCCAAAGTTAACTTAAGTAAAGTGTAATAATATCAATGTTGAATATTTATTTATACCAACATCCCCCCTTAAGTGCAACTTAGGGGAATGAAGAATCAAGTCAACAATGCAAGATGGGTCCTGGTTATGAGGCCATGATAGGTACCCATGTACAATACGCAAATGCAAGAAAAACTATGCAATGCAATCTCTCACAAACGGAGAAAGGGAGAAAACCCAGTGGGAAAAAACTCACCCCCAAAATAGAGATGAATGTACAAAAGACTCTCAAAGAAGAAGGACAAAACCTCAAAGAGGAAGAATGCCCCCCATAAGAGAGGAAGGAGAAGTCAGATGACCTCGCTTAATGAGAAATCTCGCACCCCCAAGAGAGCTTGCAACTGCTGGAACATACTCTCGGTGAAAGGTTTGGTGAATATGTCTGCAACCTACTCCGTTGTAGGAAAATATAGCAAATCAATGACCTGATCCTGAATCACCTCTTCGATGTAGTGCATATGAATCTCAGTGTGTTTGGTCCACTAATGTTGGACTAGGTTCTTTGAGATTGCAATATCACTTCGATTGTCATAATGTAGAACTGCCAGTCGTGGAGTGGTGAACCCAAACATTATGAGAATCTGCTAAAGCCAAATGGTCTCAATCACTGTGTTAACAACTCATTGATACTCAGCCTTAGTCAAAGAGAGAGAAATAACATGCTGCTTCTTTCTCTGCCAGCAAATGGGTCCCAAACCAAAGTGAAAGTTGTTACCTAAAGTAGACTTACGATCATCAGGATCTCGAGCCCAATCGGAGTCTATGTAACCAACCAAGCGAAGTCATTTGCCTGCTGCATAGTGAATCCCATAGTGATGTGTACGCTGAATGTAATGAAGGATGCATTTGGTAGCTTTCCAATGAATCTCATGTGGTTCCTTCATGAAGCGAGAAACCATTTCAACTGCAAATGAAATATCAGGGCATGTGTGAGTCAAGTAGATGAGACTACCCACAAGCTGACGATACAATGTGGCATCAACCGATGGAGAAGAGCACTGAGCCTCAAGCTTGAATCCTAAAATAAAGGGAGTCGGTGCACGCTTACAATCAGCCATATGAAAGTGTGCAAGTAGATCAAGAGAATACTTGTGCTATGATAGTGTAATCCCTGAAGGTGACTATGAAATCTCTATCCTGAGAAAGTAGTGCAAAAGACCCAAGTAAGTCATAGCAAATCTATCATGCAAAGCAGATTTGACCCTGCTATTGATCGATGTGGTGCTCCCTGTAATGATAAAATCATCAACATAGAGCATAAGTATCAAGTGAGAGTCATCTTGTCACAAAATATAGACATTTGGATCGAAATGACACCTGGTGAACCCTGTTGAGAGAAGAAAGGAATCTATCTTGGCATACCAAGCCCTAGGGGCCTGCTTGAGGCCATAGAGAGATTTCCTTAGTCTGAAAACCAAGGAAGAATCCTAGATGAAACCTTGTGGCTTCTCCATATAAATATCTTCATCAAGATCCCCATGAAGAAAAGCACTCTTCATATCCATCTGATGTACAACCCAAGCATGAGCTACGGTAATAGCAAGTGTCCAGTGAATGGAGTTCATCTTGGCTATGGGCACAAAGGTCTCAGTATACTCAACACTTGGAACATGAGAGAAACCTTTCACAACAAGTTGAGCCTTATACTTATCCATACCACCATCCACTACAAACTTGGTCTGATAGATCCACTTACATCGAATCATCTTTCTCCCCATAGGGGGAGGGACTGACTCTCATGTGTTGTTCCTCATCAAGGAACTATACTCTTCCTCCATTGTGTGGTCCCACTTAGAAACCCTTGATACTTCCTGAAATGTCTGTGGATTGAAAGCGGTAGCAATGAATGCATGTGGAAGGTCCTGATGCTATGATCGATTCCTCCATGTATCTAAATGATCCCCAACAAGAGAACCGACTAACTCAAGTGTGTGTCAAGCCCAACGAGGTCTAGGTGGAGGTGGGGAACGAGGCTCCTCAACTACAAGTGGACCCTACGGAGGTGTAACCCAGTGAGTCAGAATTGAAGGAGTCTCATCATCTGAATCACTAGAATCACTATCCACAAAGGAGGAAGGTGGAGGAGGTAAAGAGGCTAAGCTAGGAGAGCTTTTCTCAAAATGAACACTCCTCTCAATGAACACCTTATGTGTCTTAGGATCCATCAATTTATATGCCTTAACACCATCAGGATATCCAACAAAAATACAAGGCCTACTCTGTGGTTCCAATGCCTTGCATTTCTAAGGAGGTATGTGAGCCCATGCTGTTGGCATTACAATAAATTTGTTGGTTGATGATATTGAAAAGGTTGTTGGAGATTAATGATATAATTGATAAAGGATGATTACTGTCTTAATAATATTATTTTGTCATTCATGTAAAGCAATTGATTTTCTGACTCAGTATGATGTTGCCATTTCTTAAACAATATGTTTTAATGAGTATAAAGATGTCGGTAAGTGACACAGAAAGAATGTGAAAATGAAGGGGAGTAATAAGTTATTTAGTGGGCAACTATTACTGAGTTAGACAGTGATGAGAGTATGATATTTTGATTATTTTGATATCCTATATATGTGTATACGAAGACTGAATAAGAAGGAGAAAATATTTCATGCAATAGAATGAGTAAAGGTTTGATACTATTCTATTTTACTGACCAAGAAACTAGTCAGTAAAATCCAAGGTTATTGATGTCGGTTAAAGAAGGAAGAAGTCACCGAGCATTGTCAACAAGCTAAGCAACTGAGATGAGAATGTCTACTGAGTAAAGTTCAGAATTAACTGAGTATCAACTGAGCAGTAACAGAAGTCATTGAATGAGTAAATACATTATTAAATGAAGGATTCCAATGAGTTGGAGATTGATACAAAATTGGAATGTCATGCAAGAAGTTTGTTAAGGATCAACGGCAATGAAAATTCAAGAGTTAGATCTACAACACAGATTGAACAGTCATAACTGAGCACAAGTACCAAGGAAGGTATACAAGTTTCAAGGCAAGATAAAACATTTTTCAGTTCGAAGGATTCAAGGAACCTAGTCAAGTTTAAAGATCTGATGGCTAAGATTAATCATGAGAAATGTGATTAAGGAGATTAAGCGGTTAGGAATTGCTTATAAATAAAGAAAAGTTGATGAACAAAGTATGTGGGCAAATAGAAGCACAGTGATGTTGCAGAAGTGATTACAAAATATAGAGGGTTGAAGATCTGATTGAAGAATAGAGTGAGAAGCCCAGTAAGGAGAAAGATAAGTCTTATGACAAGATTATTTTGAGCACATAGAGTCTGCTATAACATTTCAGATGTGAAGTTGCAGATATATTTTTTTACTGTTATTTATTTTTGTAAGTGACAAGAAATCTCTTAACCAAGTGGACCTAGCAGTCTTATTTGTAAATCCTCTAGGAAGGTAACATTCTAATTGAGTGTTTGAAATCCTTTAACAAGGTCACTTCTAACAAAGTGCAAGATTCTGATAGATCTTAGGGAAATCTATTGATTGGGTCACATCTAGCAATGTGTTTATGTAATCTTTAACAGGATTGGCTTTTAACCAAACATACTCTAGAAGAATTATTTTTTTTTGTGGGTCCAAAATCCCACAATGGTTTTTCCCTATCTGTGTTTCCACGTTAAATCTGGTGTCTAATGTGTTTTAATGTTTCAAGTTGTGAGATTTTGTCAAGATCAAGAGCTTAATGAAAAGTACAATAGAGACAAAATATAGGATAAGAATAAACTGTATTCTCATCAATAGATAAATGATCAATTGTTCAATTACATACAATGTAGATGAGCCTACTTATATAGGCAAGGCTAGGGATATGTGAGCACACAAACATGACATGTGGTTCAATAAGAAACAAGGGTAGGTAGGAAATAGGTGTGGGTAGGTAGGAGAAATGATATAATAGTCCACATGAGGTGGATCACCCACTGAATGTGGAGTGTAACAACAAGATCAACACCATAAAAGGTGGAAATTCTCCTACACACTATCCCAATGTGTCACAAACACCCAAGTGTCTCATACCCAAACTACTATGAAATGCATGTACCTAATTAAACTTAAGTAAGTGTAATAATATCCAAGATGAATAATTATTTACACCAACACCCACCCTTAAGTGCAACTTAGGGGAATGCACTTAAGTCTACAATGCAACTAAGCAATGCAACATGGGTCCCAGCTACTAGGCCATGTTAGGTACCCATGTACAAATGCAAACGCATGCAAACCAATGCAATGAAATCTCTCACAAAGTGGGGAAAGAGAGAAAAACCCAATGGGAAAAAACCCTCCCCCAAAAGAGAGATGAAAAACTAGATACAAAGAACTCTCATAGAAGTATCTGAAGGAACAAAACCCCATGTGAGGAAAAAGTCCCCCCTATATGAGAGAAGAAGAGAAGCTAGGAAGCCCCCCCTCAATGTAAATTCTACACCAATGATAGAAGCTTGATGTATGAAGAAATTGCTCCATGAACGTCGAACGACATTCCTCCCCTTAGGAAGAAACAAAACCAAAGGTGTATCCATGAAGTCTCCCCAATCATGAAGGGAAGATGTATGAAGAAAACTCATGATGAAAGGAATCTCTAAAAACTACTCAAGTGTCCCCATGTCGATGCTAAAAGATTCCCCATCCAAAGGTGGTAAACTATGCCACACTACTGAAAAAGGCACTCTAAGATCTAGTGGAGATTGATGTAGAACATGTCCCAAAGACTCACATGTCTCGTCAAAAGATAAAGAGACCTCCTCCAACTGTTGTACATAAGTATCCACAATCATGTCAACCTCGAAAGACTGATCATGTAGAGAATGAACAAGAGGGTCAGAGTGTTCCCCCACAACAATCAAAGAAGGATCACCTTCATCAAAGAGAAGATGAATGTCATCAATGATGTCTCCCAAATCTGCAATGTAGGATTCCACAAACAAACCTACAATGTTTGTCAAGTAATCATCCCATGAATCTGAAGCTGGAAGACAATAAATATCCTGCTGCATTGAATCACATGAAGGTAAAACTGTCGCACTATCCACATCATCAGGTGTAATAGGTGATGTGATATCAATATGAGGAGATGAAATACAAGGCTCAAGAATGGGGTCACATGTGAGAATCCCCATGTTCAAGTGCCCAAAGTTCTCCTCAAAAACTGAACCATCACAAGAAGTGTATTCATCATGTGTACAATCATCAAATGGGAAATCATCATCATCAATAAAATCTGAAAAGGAGTATAATAGAGATACATGATCAACCACTCCAATCGCAATGATAGCTCTAGTCTCCAAGTCTAATGAAAACTGACTCAGCTGTGAACTCCACAACTCTCTTAGTTGCGCCATGTGTGATTTGATAGATAGAAAGGAGATTGTTTGTCAAGTGGGGTACACACAACACATCATTGAAGGAGTTATCCCCAATGTCAATAGATCCTTTCCCAATCACATCCATGTATGTATGATTGCCCATCAAAATCTGCGGCATGGTGCAAGGCTCAAATGTAGAGAACATAGACTGCGAAGATGCCATATGATGAAAAGCCTCTGAATCTAGAAGCCATCTCTCCAAATCATGACTGATAGTAGCACATAGAGCTTTTCCTTTTCTTGTCCCAAAAGAGTGAGTCTTCCCACTTGTAGAAGCCATGAATGCTTGCTCTTTTCCTTTTGAATGTGAGGAAGTGGAAGTTGATGAATCATCCTTCTTGTAGACATTAGGCAAATCAATGTTATGCTTTTTGATGATATGTGTGAGCTCATCAATGTTTTTAGAATGGCAATGATGCTCCTCATGACCATACTTTTTACAATATGCACAAGTAGGTCTCTCCCTCTTTGGTGAATTATTCCTCTTGGAAGAGAATGTATCTCCTTTTTGTGGAGAGGATGATGCTTTGTCCTTAGGCTTTGATTGCTATTTCTTCTTGTTTGAGTTGTCCTTTCCTTGGTTTCCTTTGTTCCCTTGATTTGCCACTAATGCTTGAGACTTAGAAGCCTTAAGAATGCCCATGCTTATCAACTTAGTTTGTTCCATCATCAACATTTCATTGGAAGCATCAAATGTAGGCATTGTGTAGCTTGAACCCATTGTCATCCTATGGGTTTGGAAACTAGAAACAAATGCTGCATATTCTTGTGGAAGCTTGCCTATCAAGTTGAATATCAATTGAGTATCCTTCTTATCAATGCCACAATCTTTGAGTTGTGCCCTCAACTCATTTTCCTTAGTGACATAATCTTGTATAGTATCAAAGTTCTTGGGTTCCAACATGGTGAGATCACTATCAATTTGATATCCCCTAATCTCATCAACTTGACCATATAAGTCTTGAAACTTTTGTCAAGCATCCTTGATTAGAGTACACTTCTCAATATGAAAAATGAGATCCTTTGATACATACTTTCTTAAGGTACCAATTGCCATGATATTTTTAGTGAGTCAATCCAAGTGACCAACTAGATCAACCTTAGGATCAACAGGAGCAACAATAGTTCCATCAATGTAATGAGTTAGTCCTTTTTCCATAAGTTTACTCCATGCATCAATTTTCCAAGTAGCATAATTATGAGGAGTTAAGAGAGGAAAATTAGAAGAACCCATAGCAACAAAAATGAAGGAATACAAGAGCATAAAAGAACAAGAGACACCCCCCCATATTCACTCAATCAAAGTACCCCCCCCCAAAATGATGATTTTGGCACTTTATATGTAGTGCATGTACAATAGGCCACTTGCAAACAATGGCAAGGTGGAATTCTGATTTTATTTTACAACTGCCCCAATAGGCTGAGAACTTCAAAGCAAAAGATCAGAAAGATAGACCTATGCAATACAAATGCCAAATTGGCCAAATAAGACCATATGATGAAAGTATAATTTCTACCCACAATTGCTGCACACTCATAGCATATTCTGAGAGTAGACAAAAAATAATGCACTTTAAAAAAAATGACACCTGAAAAGGAGTTCGTATGAGCCCGAACAGAGACCTGGAAGTTGCAGAAACAAGGATTGGATAGGTACAGTCACCAAAAACTGAGAATTCTGAAAAACCTATCCATCAAAATCAAAAATAATTCCACCACGTGAAAGTACACAAAATTCTAGCCCATTTCAAAAAAAATTGCACCAAAAAAGGAGCACAAATGAGCAAGATATGGCCATTTGAAGTTGAACTACAAAATCAAAAAGCTCAATGAGAGGGCCCTGCAAATTTTTTTGAAAAAATGATGACGTCAGCGGACTACAGGGTTAAACTTGATGGTCGTATGACCGTCGCCCAAACTTCATGGCTGACTGGGTGCTGACTTGGCAAGTGATTTGGTAGGTGATGTGGCAGCCAACTGGGCTACTGATGTGGCAGGGTGATTTGGCAGCCAACTGGACTACTAACGTGGCACTGCTGACATGGCACTAACTATGCGTTGTTGACTGGGTAGAAGGCACGGATCCCAAAAAATAATTTCCAAAATTTTTTTTTTAATAATTTTTCAAAAAAAAATTTCAAATTGGAAAATAATTTTCAAAAAAAATATTTTTTTTTTGAAAAAAAAATCCAAAAATTCCGTACCTTACCAACCAAATTGGGCAAAAAATTTCCTCCACACCCAAAAATCAGTTTTCGCCAAAATAGATCGAATTTATACTCGATTTTTATGGAAATGGCCTCCCGAACGCAATGGTGAAGTCAAAAACACTCTAAGATGCCTCCAAAAAATGCAGTCCCTCAAATCCGAAAATAGAAGCCTTCCAAATTGTCTCCAAAAATCGATCAATGAAGCCCCAATGGCTCTGATACCATGTGAGATTTTGCCAAGATCAAGAGCTTAATGAAAAGTACGATAGAGACAAAATATAGGATAAGAATAAATTGTATTCTCATCAATAGATAAATGATCAATTGTTCAATTAAATACAATGTAGATGAGCCTACTTATATAAGCAAGGCTAGGGATATGTGAGCACACAAACATGACATGTGGCTCAATAAGAAACAAGGGTAGGTAGGAAATAGGTGTGGGTAGGTAGGAGAAACAATATAATAGTCCACATGAGGTGGATCACCCACTGAATGTGAAGTGTAACAACAAGATCAACACCATAAAATGTGGAAATTATCCTACACACACTATCCCAATGT
The DNA here is from genome assembly GCF_030272615.1 of Cryptomeria japonica. Taxonomy (NCBI): domain Eukaryota; kingdom Viridiplantae; phylum Streptophyta; class Pinopsida; order Cupressales; family Cupressaceae; genus Cryptomeria; species Cryptomeria japonica. The sequence goes on from NC_081411.1 coordinate 13,779,683, forward strand.
GGCACAAACACCCAAGTGTCTCATACCCAAACTACTATAAAATGCATGTACCTAAGTAAAATTAAGTAAGTGTAATAATATCCAAGATGAATAATTATTTACACCAACACAAGTTTATCTGTTTATGAGTTTGAATGATTTACAGTCATAGTTGCATATCAAGTAAGTTTTACCGAGGTTGAATTGGATTAGAACATTGAATTGTGACTTTATCTGATTCGCCCCCCCCCCCCCCCCCCCCGCCCCCCCCTCTCATTTAACTAACAATTGGTATCAGAGCTTGGACTCCGAAGAAAAGTTTATAGGAACTTGAGGCAAGATCTGAAAATGTATAAAAGGGATGCACCAAAGTTGAACAAGTCAATTTTCACCAAATGGCAGAAAAGGATGAAGCTGCACTTATCAAGAATTGAAGAATATGCAACATATTATTTGGAGAATGATTACATTGCACCTAGCACCTAGCACCTATGACAATGGAAGAAATAAAGGCAAAGTAGAACATATTCAAGCAATGATTGAGATAACATCAACTTTGACCGACTCAAAGTTTAATGATCTAGAAGGTTGTAATGATGCCAAAGCTATGTGGAGTAAGCTCACATTTTTGTATGGTGGTGATGAACATATTCAAAAAGAAAAAGCAGACAATATAAGAGGACAACTTGAATCTACGAGAATGAATGAAGGAAAGAACATAATCCAATACAGTACAAGGTTAAAGGAAACTATCAATCAAATCAAAGGAGCAGGAGGAACTATTGAAGAAAAGGATGTAACAAGTAAGTTGCTAAGAACACTTCTACCTGCTTATACCATTAGAGTCTCTACAATTAATGAATTAAGGTCTATACCAAACATGCCAGTCACTTTGGATGCTACTATTGGTAAGCTACATGCTTTTGAGTTAAGTAATTTTCAAAACAGTGGGTCTTCGGTAAACAAAGTTGAATCTACTTTCAATTCTTTTCATCTCGGTGAATCTGAAGATTACAATGATAGAATGTATATGTATGCTGAAGGAAATCACAATGGAGAAAGTGAGAGATTTCACAAAAACATGGAAGAAGTACACAAACTATATGAGGAAATCAGAAAGCAAGAAGAGTTTGAAGCATTATTGGCCATAAGGTTACCGAGAGGCAAAGGTAAGTATAAAGGGAAGTTACCTTTAAAATGTTTTAACTATGATTAAATTGGATATATGGCTTCTAACTATACTGACAAAGATGATGAAAAGAGAGAATACTGAGATGACAGACAGGAAGACAACCAATACAGAGGGCACCAACACTTCAGAAGGAGAGATAGAAAGACATGCCTAGTAGCTGATGAGGAATCCAGTGATGATAAACCTGATGGGACTGAGACAGAGGAAGTTGTATATGTGGCTATCAAAGATGGATTAGATGAAGAAAGGTATGAAGAAAAAGCATTAATATCACACATAAATAATAATGATTCTTGGATCATAGATAGTGGATGCTCACAGCACATGCCAAGTGATAAACACAAGTTTGTTAAATTAGAAGATTATGATGGAGGTTATGTAAGATTTGGTAATGATGCACCATGTCCCATGAAAGGTAAAGATTCTATTACACTTCTTGACAATGATAAATGTGATGATGTATATTGGGTTGAAGGTCTGAAATACAATTTGTTGAGTGTAGCACAACTAAACAATACAGGATACCAAATAGAATATCAGAAAGGAATTGTCAAAATTCATGAAAAACATGGAAAGTTGGCTGCTTCCGGGACTCAAACAAGAGGTAATACATTTCACCTTGACTCAACTCAAAATAATTGTTTGTATGCAAAAATAGAAGATACTTGGTTATGGCATAAAAGGTTTTGTCATGTAAATTTTGATAACCTAATCAAAATAAGTAAGAAGCACTATGTAAGAGGTCTACCAAGCTTGGAAAAAATTGAGAATGCAATATGCCAAGGATGCCAGATGGGTAAGATGACAAAATCAAGCTTTACAAGTAAGTCTTACACTTCTAAAGGAATTTTAGATCTTGTGCACACTGATCTTTGTGGTCCTATGAAAGTTAAAAGTTATTATGGTGATAAATATTTCATATTATTTGTGGATGATTACTCAAGGATGATGTCAGATATGTTTCTAAAAGAGAATTTAGAAGCTTTTCAAATGTTTGAATGGTATAAGGAAAGAGTTGAAAAAGAAATAGGAAGACAGTTGAAATGTCTAAGATCTGTTAGAGGAGGAGAGTTTACTTGTGATGAATTTAACTTATTTTGCAATGATCATGGTATAAAGAGACAAGTGTCTACACTGAGGACACCACAGCAAAATGGGATAGCTAAAAGAAGGAACAGATCAATTGTAGATTGTGCCAAAACTTTGATGATAGAAAAGAGAGTACCTCAAATATTTTGGAGAGAAGCAATAAGCACTGTAGTTTACACCTTGAACCGAGTACAACTAAAGAAAGGAACTATGAAGACACCATATGAAATTTGGTATGACAAGAAACCAAATGTAAGTTATTTTAAAATATTTGGAAGTAGATGTTATGTTCATAAAGATGACAGAAATGGAAAATTTGATCAGAAAACCGAGGAAGGAACATTTCTTGGTTATTCCTCTAGGAGTAAAGCATTTAAATATTTGATCAAATCTTCTAACAAAATTGTGGAAAGTGCAAATGTGAAAATTGATGAATTTGCAGAAAGGAATGATGAAGGAAATTCCAAAGAACCAGAAGATTATGAAGAGTTTGTATATGTACAACTGACAAGTCTTACTGAGAAAGCCAATGAAGAAAATACTCAGTTACCAGGTGATGAAGAAGATCATACAGAGCCTACCAAGCCTATATTAGCAAAATATGTCAGAAGAAATCATGCATCAAGTCAGATTATAGGAGATAAGGATGCTCCAGTGATGACAAGGAACAAACTGAGACACAACTCATGTCTAATATCCGAGTTTGAACTGAGGATAGTAAAAGAGGCATTAAGCAATAAAGATTGGGTGAATGCTATGACAGAAGAGATTGAACAAATCAAGAAAAATGAAACATGGAGACTGGTCCCAAGACCAAAAGAGAAAAATGTAATCGATACAAAGTGGATTTTCAGAAATAGGCTAAATGAAAAAGGTGAAGTCATTTGGAATAAAGCAAGTCTAATTTGCAAAGGTTATGCTCAAGAAGAAGGAATAGACTATGGTGAGACTTTTTCACCTATGGCAAGACTTGAGGGAGTGAGAACATTGTTGGCATATGCTGCTTACAAAAATTTCAAGGTATATCAAATGGATGTTAAATCTGCATTTTTGAATGGTATACTAGAAGAAAAAGTCTATATTGAACAGCCTGAAGGATTTATTGAAGAGATGAATAAAGACCAGGCATGTAAGTTGAACAAAGTTTTATATGGCCTAAAGAAAGCACCTAGAGCATGGTATGAAAGGTTGCACTCTTACTTAATTAAGATTGGATTTATGAGGACTATTTAAAACAAAATGTATATGAAGAATGATGAGGATAATGGAATATTGATTTCAGCCATATTTGTTGATGATATTATTGTGTGAGCTTGAATTTTATCATTAGAATGTTACCTGCAATAAGTTAGTTTCACAAAACACTAATGGAAATGCTACAGGAAATCCAAATTTAGCCAATGAAACTGCATGAAATACATATTAAAATAAAACATTATTTTACCTTCATGGCTTATGTCTCATTGTGTCCTAACTCCATTGTTGTTGGTTGCAGATGGTGTGCTCTCAGACAATGCATTGTTGGCTTTGAGGATGACATATGAAGAATGGACTGATAACTTGTAGTTAACTGATACTATGATATGCAATACTACATGATTATGATAAAATGATTATGCTAAAATGCTATTGTATGATAATTGTTATTTGCTTCAAAAACTCATGGATACATATGATTAGCTTGCAAAATGCACTTGAAGTCTTTTGAAGTCTAACTTTAAGATTAAATCTCTCAACTGAAGCTCTTGATTTTATAGACCTTGGGAGGATGTGGCTCAAATCAATGGCCATGATCAGATCTGCAGATTTGGATGGCTATGAGCAAAGGTGAAGGTTGAGAGAAAGGGGGAAGGAGAAGACAAGTGTCACTCATCTCACCTTGACTGGGTTGCTGACTGAGAGAATCTAGGGATGGTTGGAGAAGATTTAGGCCTGATAGGACAAGTGGACTCAAGTCCTTCCTAAGATGTAGGGGGTGTTGGAGAGAATATAGGAAATGGTTATGAAATATGTGTACATACACAATTTTCATTAAGTTTGGAAGTTGGAGATAAATGATAAATTAATATTTAAGAAATATTAATTTTCTTAGCCACATGTTTGATGAGTTGGCAAAGGGAAGATGAAGTGGAGATGGAGGAATGAGTTGGATAAGGGATTAAATAATTTAGGAAATCATTTAATATTTGCGACTATAGGATAGGAGAATAACCATTAAATATTAGATATTTAATTGATTGGAGGAAGATAATTAAACATTAGATATTTAATTAACTTGGTTAGAGGAATAATTAAATATTAGATATTTAATTAATTAGAAGAATAGGATAATTAAATTAATAAATAAAATATTAATTAATAGAAAGACACGAAATGAATTAAATAAATTAATCTTTTCAAATTAACTATTTAATAGAAGAATAATTATTAAATAAATATTAAATATTTATTTAATTGCTCATAGGCAATTTTAGGTGTATACATTTTGCCCCTCCTTGAAATGATGTGAAGACAACATTATTTCAAGGATCAAATCAAGTCTTGATAATGTGCCTAATAGAGATTGAAAATCCAGATTGTGTGCCCCCTTAGGAGATTGATCATGAAATTGTCGAAAATTCTGGTTTGAATGATTAATCTCATGTGATAAATGATAAAAATTTTGTCAATTAAATTCATTTCGAAAAAACAAATTAAATTGCCCCATTGAAATTAATTACTCTTCAAGAATGGTAAATATAAAATTAACTTCATTGTTCTCCTTGTCAGCTTTTTGTTTGAAAATATTCTTGCTGAGGTGGCAAAATGGTGATTCTAGTGGAGTGTCATCATTTTGAGTGAGTTCAGCTATATCAACGGCCTACCGAGTATGGTTATCCAGTATGTAGCTTATCTCAAGGTTTGTTTTCAAGTTTTCATTCAAATTTTCATGTTTTTAGGCAGTTTTTTGGATTTTTTGAATTTTTTTATTTTTTCGGTATTATTTTAGCGCTTTTGCAGTTTGTTTTAGCACATATGCAACTAGGTTTAGCGCAAATGCATAAATTAGTGTATATGCTCTATATGTTAGCACTTGCATTCAAGATGTTAGTGCATATGCATAGGGTAGCACAAATGCCCAGAAAGGTAGCGCCTTTGCATGGTTTAGCGTTTATACCTATAGTTTTAGTGCTTTTGTTAAAAAGGATAGCGGATATGCACTAAGTTAGCATATTTGTTTTTAGATTTAGCGCATTTGTTGTATTTTAGTGAAAATGCTCAATAGGATAGCGCTTTTTCTTAAATTGATATTTTGGATAAGTGCAAAAGCTAAAAAATCACTTTGATAAGTAGATTTAACATGGTTAATATGCATTGATGATGAAATAGGGTCTTGATTTAGCGATTGCATGATTGCATGTTTGAGAGATCGCTTTGATTAGCTTGATTGATAGAGTAGCTCTGATTAGCTTGAATAATAGAGTAGCCTTGATTAGCTTGATTGATTGATCGATAGAGTAGCTCTAAGAAACCGATTTAGTTTCTGATGTAAGAGCTTAGCAGAGTTTTTGAGTAAACTCAATGAATGATAAAAAAGCATGATGGACAGGTTTAAAATGTTTTGATAGTGGAAGTTGCTTCAATTTGATTTGATAGATGAATAGATTTGATGTTTCATTTGATTTGATTTGATAGATAGATAGATTTGATAGTTGATAATTTGATAGATAGATTTGATTGCTAGATTTGATAGATAGATAGATAGATTTGATTTGATAGACAGATTTGATTGCGTCAGTTTGATTGGATAAATAGTTGATGATTTGATGATTGATTGATTGCTAGATTTGATAGATAGATAGCTAATGATTTGATGATTGATTGATTTCTCTTGATAAATAGGAGAAACTTGAGGTTCTCCAGTGTCGGGAAAAATTACTGGCAGTATGACATTTAGTTCCAGAGCTTACCTAGGCTAAGATTAGACACATAGATGCATGTGATTTACGTCATTTGTTATATATGTCTGAGATTATGCATAACAGAGGTTTTCTGACAGTATTGGCCGAGAGATGACACAGCGAGCATAACACTTTCCACTTGCCAATGGGTGAGATTAGTGTGACTCTGGAGGATGTCTATAGGATTCTGCATATCCCAGTGACTGGCGAGCTAGTGCAGTATGATTATCAAGATCAGCTTGGAACAGAGGCTTGCAGAGTTGTATTTGCTGATGAGAGTACTGGTAGAGGAGAGATCTGATGGGTTGATATGGTTTACGAGGCTCTTCCTATTATTCTTGCTGGTTTGATTGGAGGATTTATATGTCCTAATAGGAGATCACAAGGTTTTTCCATTAGATGGGGTGAGATTCTCCTGAGTATGATGCAACATTGTACTCGATATGCATGGGGTGTTTGCATGCTGGCACACTTATATCATGATCTTCATTAGGTAGTATATGATGAGAGTGCGAGTTTATCTACTGGATGTACTTTATTGTAGATCTGGTGTTGGGAGCACATTGTTGTTACTCGGCCTATCCATCACAAAGTGGGTGGAGAGAGGCAACATCACTTGGAGACCATATCTTGATTGTGAGCCATTGATGGATGATGCACAGACATTACCATGTATTATGTAAAGTAGATATCTCATTGGTTGGACACCTTTTATTGTTGAGCGACAGTTGATTGGTCAGATTTTGAGACAGTTTGGTATCATCCATCCTATGCCTACTGGTGTGACGATATATGCTCAGTGGTATAGAGATAGACGAGATTGGGGACCTTCCTTGTCTTTTGAGATTGCTCGTGTAGAGTTTGTTACTACTCTGAGAGTGACTTATGATATGAGATTACACATTCTTGATCTCGGGCTTACTGTAGATTATGCCCAATATATATTAACTCGTCCATTTCCTCACATTACTAATCCAGCAGATCCTCCTCCTAGTTCAGGAGATGATGAGGATGACTCAGATGATCCAGTTTCTAGGAGACGCAGATGGAGATGAGAGCTTAGAGTTGCTCATGAGGTTGGGGGAGGTAGAGATGATGGTGGGGATGGAGGTGGTGGTGGGATCATAGGACTTCCTGAGAGGAGTGGTGATCATGGGAGACAGGCATCTGGAGGATCTTCTCACCCACAGCCACAGAGACAGATAGATTCAGGTGGTAGTGGTACAGAACAGCCTTGACTTGATTTGTATTTGATGAGGCATTTGTATTGTTTATTTGATATCATTGTATACTTGGACTTTTATTGTTTTATGATGATCTATATGAAGACGTGGATTCTACATGATGATGTAAATGATCTATATGAAATGTTTTTGTTTTTATATTTAATGTTTATAATGATTATGAATTCAAAGTGCAAAGATGCAACTAAATGATCGTTAAATGAAATGATAATGCAAATGATGATACACTACATGGTTAATGAAATGCACTTAATTGAATGCAACTAATGCAATGATAAAGTGTAGCTAAATGAAATGGATAATGATTAAAAATGAATGCACCTACAATGATTAAATGCAAATTATTTTTTGTTTGTCCAAGTAGACTCAATCTTTATTTATGACTATTGATCTGTTAATGAAATGATATGCTTATAATGTAACTGATCATGAATGGTTATAATGCAAATGTATAATGAGCTAATGAAATGATCTTAACTAAAAATTGTACTACCATTCTTCATATGTTATATTGTAACAGTGCTTGATTTCATCATTGACCTTTAAAATGTTGTAAGAAAATATAAGCAACTTGACATAATGATTCAAGATGACCTGAGTATTTCTTACATGGATTTTGATATAGCAAGTTAATACAAGCAACTTGATATAATGAGTCAAGTTGACCCGAGTATTGCTTGCAGAACAAACAAGGAGTATCTCCTTTCATACATGACTTGGAACATCCTCCTTATCCTTTGCCGATCATATCTTGAGACAAGTTCATACCATAGTAAGAGATAAACCACAGACAACAATCAAAGAAAAATAATCATGCCCCATCATAGCTTCTCTAGTCATGGACATCCTTGAGTTGCATAGAGTACATGATTAGCAATAAAATCAAGATATAAACACTGAACCTTGTATGTCATTCACATGTTCTTATGGTCATTAACTAATATAATCATCTTAATGAATGATTTTTGATAATCCTTTATAGTTTGCTAATTGATTCTTCGGTTTTTGAGTTTAATGATGCAGTTGTTATGAAATGCCTTGATTTTTGTTGCTTTGTTGCTCATTATCTGTTTCAAAACCCTAAGTGTTTTTGGTTTTTCTAAGTTTTTTGAATGTTTTTGGTTTTTAAAGACTCAAAAGATCACCTTAGCAAAAGGAAATAGGATTTTTCCCCCAGTGGAAACAAAAATTTATTATGGATTGATGGATTGATCAAGATTCAAACCATGGCAAAATAGAAATGCAGATATGATTGATTTTGATAAAATCTAAGAAAGTGACTACGACAAGTCTGTCAAAGATTGGTTAACTGTTGGTAAGCTGCATATTTCTTGCTAAATGGTTTAGAGCAATGGATGCGAAAGATGGAATGGATAAGCTAGGATAGATGAAAGCGATAGGATGGAGTGGATTGGTGTGAAAAGTAATATCATAGATGGAGGAAGTCACTTTTTTAGATAGCGCCTGTTTACCAGGTTTTCACTATCTGAATTTATTGCATTTTTTTCATATTTTGATTTTTTTGTCTTTTCTGATTTTCACTATTTTATGCTCTTTTTTTTTTTTTTTTTTCAGGACTTTATATCTCAAGCATAGAATTTCTTGAGATGGATAGAATTGATAGGTTCATCAAACCAATCACCTTCAGGAGTAGATAACTTGTATGCTCCTAATCCATATGTTGCTACTATGACAAAAGGTCCTAGCCAATTTGGTTCAAATTTTCCCTTCTTTTCTCGGTCTTGCTGATTTATTGGATTCTCCCTTAGAACTATATCTCCAATCTAGAAAATATGTGGTTATAGCTTCTTTCTATTCTTTGTTGGTATACTTTCAAGTGTTCTGTTGCATTTTGGCGACGTTCGTGAATCAGATCTAGTTCTTGGATTTGAGAGACTCGTTGTTCTTCTTCTGGTATAAGACCGTGCAAGGATACACGTAGAGAAGGTATCTCCACTTCTATAGGTAATATAGCTTCTGATCCATAGACCAAACAATATGGAGTTTCCCTTGTTGGAGTGCGGATGCTAGTTCAGAATGCCCAAAGAGCAGGATTTAACTGAATGTGCCAATCTTTTCTAGCTTCATTGACTATTTTCTTCAAGATTTTCAAGATAGTTTTATTTGATGCCTCAGCTTGACCATTACCTTGTGGATAATATGAAGTAGAGAACCTATGTTGTATATGAAATTGCTCACATAGCTCTTTCATATCTTGGTTTTTGAATGGTCTTCCATTATCAATGATAATGGTCATAGGAACACCATAGCGACAGATTATATAATTCAAGTTGAATGATGATATTTGTTTTCTTGTCACTGTTGTTAAAGGGACTACTTCAATCCACTTAGTGAAATATTCAGTAGCTATCAGAATGAACTTATGTCCATTAGAAGATGAGGGATTGATCATTCCTACCACATCAAGGCCCCACTGTGAAAATGGCCATGATCTCGTCATAGGATATAACTGTTGTGTTGGTGCATGGATTAGATTTCCATGGATCTAACATTGTTTACATTTTCTAGCATAGGTGAATGAATCTCTTTCCATAGTAGGCCAAAAGTAACCCATACGAATAATTTTCTTAACCAATGTTAAACCACTTGAGTGTGTACTGCAAATACCAACATGAATGTCATTAAGAACTCTCTCATATTCATCTTTTTCAAGACATCTCAAAAACGTACCATCTAGACCATGCCTATATAGGATATCATCAATAATGGTATAGCGAGAGGACTAACAGATAAAGTTTCTTCGTTGATTATGAGATAATTCCAGAGGAAGGATATGATCTTTTAAATATTTCTAGGTTTGATCGTATAATGATTCACTGGTTCCTGATATATGGCAAATTCGATAGATATGTTGGGATTGGATGGTAGGGGTTAAGATATCTTCCATGAGAAATTCGTAATGCTATTGATTCTCTTTATTTTGCAAGAGAGATGCTATTTTAGCCATCGCATATGCTGCTTTATTCTCATTTCTGGGAATCTGGGTGAATGTGATTTCTTTAAAGTGTCCTTTAAATTCCTCCACTAGATGTTTGTATGGCATAAGATTATCATTCTTTGTTTGATATTCATCATTTATTTAATTTATGACAAGCTGTCAATCACCATAGACATGCAGTTCTTTGACATTCCATTCAATGGCCATTTTAAGCCCTATAGCTAATGCTTCATACTCTGCAGTATTATTGGTGCGTAGAAATCGCAGTCTATATGATTTCAGAATTATGTATCCTTGAGATGTGATGAAAAATATTCCTGCACCTGATCCATATTGAGCATAAGAACCATCAAAGTACAATTCCCAAAAGCTTGTACTTACTGTCAAGATATCTGCATTAGGAAATTCGATGTGCAGAGGCATGTTATTGTGTAGAGGTGCATCAGCTAATTGATCAGTGATGACTTGTCCCTTGATAGCTTTCCAGTCAACATATTCTATGTCAAATTCACTCAGTATCATTACCCATTTGGATAATCTCCCTGTCAATGTTGACTTTCTCAATAGATATTTGAGAGGATCTATCTTTGCTATTAGTTTTACAAAATGAATCAACATATAGTGTCGTAGCTTCTGGGTTGCAAAGACAACTGCTAGACATGTCTTTTCAATTGAGGAATAATTTAACTCATAGCCAACAAGAGTTCCACTGATATAATAAAGTTATCTTTTTTTTCCTTCATCATCATGTTGAGCTAGGAGAGCGCCTAATGATACACTTGTTGCTGAGACATAGAGTAACAATGGTTTCCCCTTGGTTGGGGATATCAGTACTGGAGGACTCATAAGATACTCTTTTATTTGCAAGAAAGCTTCTTCACATTTTATATCCCATTTGAATGGAACATTTTTATGTAGAAGATGGGTAAATGGAAGACATCTATTAGCTAATTGAGAAACAAATCATCTGATTGATTGCAACCTTGTAAAGATCACAATTGACTTATGTTCTTGGGTGACTCCATCTCCATGATAGCTTTAACTTTTTCAGGATCTACTTCGATGCCACGAGCTGATATAATGTATCCAAGGAGCTTTCTAGAGGTTACTCCAAATGCACATTTCTTTGGATTTAATCTCAATTGATATCTTTCCAACCTATCAAAAATCTTGCTTAAAATTTTCAAATGTTCTTTTCTTGTGTGAGATTTTGAAAGTATGTCATCGACATAATCTTCCATGAATGTATGCATCATGTCATGAAAAATTGTCATCATAGCCCTTTGATAAGTTGCTCTTGCATTCTTAAGCCCAAATGGCATAACATTCCAGCAGTATGTTCTCCATGCATAGGTGAAAGTTGTCTTCTCTTAATCTTCAGGTGTGATTCTTATTTGATTATATCCTAAGAAGCCATCCATTAATGAAAACATCTCATGTCCTATTGATAAGTCCACTATGATATCAATGTTTGGTAGCAGGAAATAATCTTTTGGACATGCTTTATTCGGATCTCTGAAATCTGTACAGACTCTTATGCTTTTGTCTAGCTTTGATACTGGTACAATACTTGAGACCCATTCTAGATAAGCAACTGGTCTTATGAAACCCAATTCTAATAGTTTCTTGAGCTTGGTTTTGACAAGGAGAGCAATATGTGGATGCATCTTTCTTAGCTTCTGCTTAATAGGTTTTTCTTTTAAATCCGCATTAAGATGATGCATGATAAGATCTGGGTTAATTCCTGACATATCTGCATATGACCAAGCAAAATTTATTTGTCTTTGCTGAAAGAATTTCATGTACTCTTTCCTCTCTCTTTCTGATAATGAGGTAGGAAAATGAAGTATTTTAGGATTTTTTGACGTATCAATGTTTACTGCTTCTGTTGGTTCTACCAGGATAGCAGATCTCTCTTGAAAATATGTAGGAAAAATCTCAAACTTTCCATCTTCTAACGCTTCTAGGAGGTTTCCACTATCAGACATGCCCTTTGTTTTCTCTTTTGATTGATCTAATGTTGCCATGAAATGATTTTCAACAATAGGTCTCTTTCCTTGTTTTATTTTGCTTTTATGACTGGAAATCTTGGCATTCTCCTGACTATGAGAAACATCACTTGATGGATGGGTTCAACAATGTTAAGGTACACAACTAAGTCATGATCATTGGAAAAGACATTTAGTTCGGGGTTGTCTAAATTATCCCAATCAATTAGTTCGGGATGCAGGAGGGGTAAATCATAATCACTGTCATCATTAGGTGTTTCAATGTTCATGACATATTGATCATAACTTGGTGTAGAATAGGTATTGTCATAGATTAAATGTTTTTGAGAATTGTCTTTCTCAAGCGTTTCCGAATTAGTCTTAACAAGATTAATATTAGCATTTTGTAGTTCACACTCAAGTGGTCTTTTGACTGATGTTTGTCCCTTAAATGAATGGATTATATCCACACACACATCTTTGATACTGCACATTCCTTCTTGATTGATCTCATTTGCATTTAGAAGTTGACATATCTGTGCACATGATGAAGTAGATTCCTTTAATAGATTTTGTCTCCTTTCAAACTCAACTTCTTCTAGACTAATAGTAAATCCAACTTGACTATCTCTTAGTTCTTCTATGGTTCTTGCATATCTGATCTTTGTTTGCACTTCTTGTGGCATTGCTTTTTTGTCTTTGTCATCCCCTTTTCTTTTTGCATACGCCTCTTTTCTCTGAATTCTGAGTTTTTCTTGCCTTCTTTTTAACTTCATCTTTTGTTCAGCTATAGACAAGTCTTCTTTCATGATAGCTACTTGATATTCATTATGTTCTTTACTTGATGTAGTGGATAAGACATCTGGACTCCATTCATATTCATTGGAGTCTGTTTCTGAATACTGATCCAAGATTACTCCACTATACCATACTGGAATGTCATATGGTGTAAAGAGTTCTCTGATTTCTGCTATCTCTATTTTTACTACTTCTGGAATATCTTGTGAAGATTTTGCCTTTGTTTGTATTTTCAGAACTTGTTGACAAGATTTTTCTTCACCTTGAATGATGATCTCCTCCTCTTTCTTTTCATGTTCTTCTTGCTTCTTTTGTTTATTGGTTACTGTTTCGACCGCTTGATGTATCTTTTTTTGCCAATTTTCTTCTTTAGAAACTTATTTCTTTCTCCATTTTTTCTTTTGATGATTATGTTGCTTTTGATTAGACTTTAGATATCCTAGCACAGATTTATCTTTTGTGGATTGTGAGTGTGGACAAATGGGTTCTGAAATAACTTGATGTTGCTTACCAATTGGTCCTTTTCCTTCATATCCCATCTTTTGCATGATTTTGTATCCTTTGCCATATTGTTTTATGGGAATATTGACTTCTGTTGTTGTTGCTATAGTTTTATCTTCATCTTTGTATAACCAACCAAGAATGTCTTTGTCTTCATTTTCCTCTTCAAGAGCCCCAACACTAACAAAGGTTCCTTTAAACATATGTTTTGATTTTCCTGATGTCTTTGATTGAATATCTATAGGATTTCCATATGACTTAGGGGAAAGTGGAAAATTTTGCAAAGAATATTTTCCCATTCCTTCATCATTTAACTTGAGCTTTTCTTGAATTTCTTTAGTAGGGTATACCGATTCTCTATTATGTGGAACTCTTGTATCTTGTGTTGGCTTCAAATTATTGCAATATTGACTAGAATCTGCAATTATAGTGATTTATTTTCCTTCATGAGGAAAGTTTACACATTGATGGTATGTAGAAGGAAACACAATGTATCCTTTTCCATAGGTCCTATCTTTATTGGTAGCACAACAGTTCCTTTAGAATAACATTGTGCTTCATCATAAGCCTTGATAGTTATTTTCTTTTTCGGGTCTACTGCATTCTCTGGATATCCCAAAGCTTTTATCAAACTTAATGCACAAATGTTTAGTCTAGCTCCTCCATCTATGAGCACGCAGTTGACATGAGTTTTATCTATGGAGACTTCAACATGTAAGGGATCATTGTGAAGATGTTGCAAGGATGCATCATCATTTTCAGAAAATGATAAGCAATGAGGAGCTATGAGGTGTCCTACCATATTTTGGAACTAATCTATATCCAAATCTTTTGAAACTGTTGTTTCCAGTAAAGATTTCTCCAAAATTTCCTTATGTATAGGTGAAAACTTGAGAAGTTCTAGAATTGATGTTTGAGTGGTTATTCATTGTAATTGCTCCACTAAATTGTATTGTTGTGGATTGGGTGTTGGATCTTTTGCTACACTTGGAAAGGTAACCTTTTCTTTGCTTCTTGTGATAACATTGATTGGTTCTGAAGATGAATTTTTGTTAACAATGATTACATTTACCACATTATTTTATGTATAAGTGTAATTCACTTTGGTTTTTCCTTTGTCGCCTTTTAATTGGGACGATTCACCTTTGTCATAATTAGGGAGTGGAGTTTTGAAAGCCAAGTGTGATTCATTCATTTTATGGCTATCCACTATAATGGTTCCATTATCAATTAGATCTTGGATAAGATGTTTCAATCTCTGACAATCATTTGTTAGGTGTCCTTTTTCCGATGATAGTTGCAAAAATGATTGTCATTCCACCAATCAGGCTTGAATGGTGGTTCATAATTTCTTGTTTCCGACAAAACAATCAATTTATTAGCAAATAAAGTTTTTCGAGCTGATTCTAAATATTCTCCAATGTTGGTGAATTTTCTTTGAGGATTGGAGAAAAAGGACTTAGCTTTGTTGTTTTCTAGATTGTTATTTCTTAAGTTTTGACTTGATAGATTGAAAATTGGTCGTTGTTGTTTTGTATTACTGTTATCGTCATTCCCTTAATTGTTGACATTCCTATTCTTTGACAAGAACTTGGGTTTCTCATTGTTGTTGTTGTTGTTGTTGTTGTTGTCGTCGTTGTTGTTGTTGTTGTTGTTGTTGTTGTTGTTGTTGTATGAATAATTGGAAAGTTTTAGTTCTCCTTTCTTTACCATTGTGTTCTCTATTTTTAGTCCATTCTCGATCATTTTTGCAAAAGAGGAAGGACATTACATCTTTAGTCGATAACTCATTTCACTGATAAGATTATCAATGAATATGTCCATTTTTTCTTGATTAGGTACATCTCGGGGATACCTATTAAACATGTGTTTCCATCATTGAAAGAAAATCATAAAGGATTCACCATTCTTTTGTTTAACATTGCAAAGATCTAGCATTGTTATTTCATTCCTTATATTGTAGGAATATTGTGAAATAAACCTATTCACAAGTTCTTGAAAGGATTTGATTCTGGATGGTAATATTGAAAACCACTCCATTTATTGTCCATTTAAACTCCTAGGAAAAAGATGCATAAGGTAGGTTTCATTGTGAGAAAATTCCATGCTCACAGTACAAAACTCCCTAATGTGATCTTGAGGATCAAATCTTCCAACGTATTTGTCATATTTAGGAATCTCACAATGTTGTGGAAATGGTATCATATTCAGATTTTTAGCAAAAGGATATGGGCATATTGTTAGGCCCAATATGGAAAGCTAATGTACTGAGAGGGGAGGGGTGAATCAGTACTCCAAAACTTTTCTTCAATAATAACTCTACTATTATGCATAAACCGAATAGTGCAGTAACATAATATAAAGCTAAAACAAATAGATAAAAATCATACATGATTCACTCCATAACACATATATTTTGGTTACGTAGAAACTCTTGGTTAGAGAGAAAAATTGTGGTGGGGATGGCACCCACAACTTCACTACTGCAATAATAAAGAGTGCTCAATTAGAGCTACATATTTAGCTATTTTTGATAGTTTACCCTGTTAGGAGTATCAAGATCTGTTAGATCTACCTTGCTAAAGGATTTTACAACACTTAAACTAAATGTTGCATCTAGTTAGAGGCTTTACAATTTGTAGACTTGATTAGAGTCTTTTACCCTATTAAAGGTTTCTCTTACAACTTCAAAAATATTACAATAAAATCATTACAAATATCTGCAACTTTACATCTAGAATGTTATAGCAGATTCTATGTGCTTAGATAAGATTACCTTGCTTATAGCATACCTCGGTAACCCATATAGTAACTCAGTAAACCCTTCTATTTACTCTGTTCTTTGATTGTTCTCTGAAAACCTTCTCGGTGACCTCTGTGTCTCTGTAACAGTCTTCTTACACTCATGCACACACCTTTTTAATTCTTAACTCATGTTGTATAAATAGATCTCTTATGTCGGTGATCCATTCATTGCTTTGATCTTACAAACATGTTTTATCAAATGAATAACCATGCAAAATATTTCATTGGTTAGATGACCTCAAAATCATACACAATCTTTAAGTGCAATTTCCAATGTGATAACGGTTAGATGTTCCTTGATCTTGTAACATGTTTTCATATGTATGTCTAGGTTCAATGAATCTGGTAACATGTTTCACTCGGTGTATAATAACTCAGTGTGTCATCTTTGCTGCTTAGTAGACATATAGTGATACTCGGTAGACAACTCGGTGTATACTACGCTGTGAGACTACCTTCTTCAATAATCGACTAGACTGTGCATACCGACTGAATATCTCAGTAGAGATAACCGACTAGAGTATATAGAATAACTTTGAACATAAAACTAATGGCAACTTGATAAGTAGTAATAATCTCCCCTTTTGACATTGGTTGAGATGTTTGACAAAAACTACTTTCAAAGTTATAACTCAATAATCTTTATACTTGCAAAATTTGACTATACTAACAGTATATACATTGGTAAATGAAATAGTATATTCAGATATACTCCCCTTATCGATATACTGTACAAAACTCTGATTTTGCATGTTTGGTGACTCGTTCGCGTTCTTTGCTTACTGTTCTGTTTATTGCTTGGTTCACTACTCTTGGATACTCTACTTACTCTGCTCGGTATACTCCCCCTATATACTATACACCTTTTGTTTGATACTTTGAATACTACACTCCCCCAATACTATATCACTCCCCCTTTTTGACAAACATCAAAACTTAATTACCATTCGGGGGTCGTAACTAGTCAAAAATGGATTTGGACTTAGTCCGTGCTTTGGTGAGAGCGACAGAGAGGGCATCCTTTACACTGTCCATTAAAGAATTATGTGCTTGAATATCAGCCAATAATGATATTAAGCCATCTAGAGTTCTTCCCTCTTGTGTAGTAGATAAGTGAGTGGCTCGGTTAATCTGTTCTTGGATAGATGAGAGATGAGAAAGGAATAATGTTTGAAGTGTTATTATGTCCATCCTAATCTTGTGTTCTTCATTTCTTAGCTCCAATTGTTGAGCCATGAGCTATTGTAGCTTTGTATAAAAATTATGAACTGAATTTGGCTCTGTGGTCAACTTATTTGAGAGATTGGTGATCTCTTTCTCAATTGCTTTTGTTTTAATCTTGATGTCTTTAATGAATAAAGAAAATGTGCAGAGTTTCTAAAATAAATAAAGAATGTGCTTGAGTTGAGGAGTCAACTCAGCAATGAATTTGACAAGTTTAACTTTGCCAATAGCTATAGCTTTCTGTACCTCTTCTATCATTTTTGCAATGAGCTCCTTGTCTTTTAGCTTGCTCAAATATTCAGATGCATCGACTCCAGATGTCTCTATCTGATTAAGGAGTTCATCCAGTTGAGTATGGATGGCTACATTAGTTGACATTGTAGCTTCAAGTAACATATTTGTTAATAGTGTCTTTACCTTCTAAAGTACTTTGTTTTTCTTTTGTATGGCCATTTGTTTTTCTTGTTCATCCTTTGCTTTGCATAGTTCACCGAAATCAATGAGTGCTTGCCCCTTTAATTTTGATATGTCTACATTGGGAAACACTATTGGTTTTGACAAATCAACTTTAAAACTATGCTTTTTCATCTTCTTTTCTTTACTTTTCACCGATGGAACTAAGACAATGGCTTGTGAGGCTTGATGACCCTCGGTAGGTTGCTCGATAGAGGCAACACTTTGGTTGGTTACTTTAGCCTCTGTAGAGTCCTTTGGTGTCTCTGTACTTGGTGTTTTAGTTACAATATTTTTAGTACTAGAAGGTGCTTGAGATGTCTATTCTTGAGTAGTAACTTCTCCTACTGTAGACTTGTGGCCTTCAGTGCCTTGATCTATGCCATGAGGGGTTTTAGTTGAGACAGGTTGTTCGATTGGTGGATAAGGCTAAACTTGTTCCAAGACTGATTCACTAGATACAAGTTTTGCATATGCATTGCCTTCTATCATTTCCTATTCTGGTGCCTTTGTATCCATGGCATCTTCATCTATTTGAATGGTGTCAACAAGGTCTTGCTCGGTAACATCAGGATCTTGCTCGATGACATCAGGATCTTGCTCGGTGACATCAACAATTTCAACTATAGCTTGCTCACCAGCATCCTTGATTTTAAAGATTTCCTACCACTTTGCTTTTGTCTCATTTTCTACTTCAATATATAGCCCACAGCCCATTCATCAGTTTTAAGGCTCTTTGTTTGACGAGAAACTTTGAGTTGTAGGTTGTCAGATGTTCTTTTATTTCAGCTACTGACATGCCAAGAAAGAGATGAACTAAACTTCTTTCTCTGATCTGTTTCTCTGAGTCCATTGCATACTTCCACCTATTATCAATATGAAAATAAAGTTCATTTGGAAGTGACTTAGCTAGTTCCAATGGAGCCAACTGGAATTTTAGAAGTGTGCAGATGACAACTTCTTCAATTTGTCTCTTCTCATCATTATTTCTAATTTCATACTTTACATATCTAAATGATCCAAATCCTCCATATTCTTTCAGATTAGCACAGAAGTTTTCAACACTATGTATATTTACCTTCTTGCTTTTGACAATCTAAAATTTGCTTGCATCTTCTGATTCAGTATCACTAGACTCTTTTGCCAAAATGAGTCTCCGAGTAGATTTCTTGTAGGTCTTTGTTACCTTGGGAACAGTAACATTCTTTTTTTTCTTACTCGGTGAAGCTGCTTATGCTCTTGTGTTAGGTCGCTTAGCAGGAGGGGTCGATGATACCTCTGATGTATCCTTTTTCTTTCTTTTCAACACTTTACCCTTGGGCAATTCAGTGCTCAGTGTTATAGCTGCCTCTTGGGCTTCAGATTCTTCTTTGGTAATAGCTAAAGTGCCTTTGATAGGTGTGGAGGAAGAATCTTCTCCAAATTTGTCTGTTAATGCCTTTATCATCTTTGTTGCCTTTCTTGTAGCTTTGAGTACTACAATGCTCATCTTTACCTTTTCCTTCACTTCTTCATAGGTTCCATACCTCAGCTCGGTAGCATGTCTTAGCAATGTAAGAAATGCATCAATTTGCTATTGTGTGATGTCAAAATCAATCTCGTAACCCATAGGTGGCAAAGATTGAGTTCTCGGTTCCACAACATTCACATAACAATAATCAGTGTCTACTTCAAAACATATATCATTTTTGTATTTCTCCACTAGCTGGGGTGGAATCTGGTACCTGTTATGCATTTTTTCTTGAAATTTACTGAAGTAATCATCCATAATATCATTGAAATTATCACCTAACTTCTTAATGAAGTCATTAATCTGATGGGTGATTGGTTGGTGTAGTTCCCAAACAACTTTATCGACTGATGGGAAGAATTTTTCAAAATAGAAAAACATGCATACAAGTAATGATCCAAACTTTAGTGTATTAGCCGAGTTGTTCTTCTTTGACTTCCTGATGGTGTTTAGATTCTCAAACAGGTTCTTTAGCAACACCTCACATAGATCAATTTTCATTCCCTTTTTCATAATTTTGTATGCTAGGTCTACTGCTGCACAGGGTACACTGTTTTCCCTTGCTGATTGGAAGAAACAATAACCTATTACTCTTATGGAAAATTTTAGTTCTTCATCTGTGACATTGTTCAATTTCAATCCTCTGCAACCTGATTCCACTCCGGTTAAACTGATCAATTCCTTCTGTGATATCATCTTTTGGGCTCAGGCATGATCATAAATGGGGTAACCGGTAATCAGATGAATGATTTCCTTGGTAATCTTAAATGGTT
This sequence comes from Cryptomeria japonica, assembly GCF_030272615.1. Lineage (NCBI taxonomy): Eukaryota > Viridiplantae > Streptophyta > Pinopsida > Cupressales > Cupressaceae > Cryptomeria > Cryptomeria japonica. The sequence goes on from NC_081411.1 coordinate 13,800,139, forward strand.
GCTCTTCTAGCCACATGAAATCATCGTAAACTCTGCTCAGAACAAACTTGACCCATTCGGGTTTGAACACACGAGGATAAGCTAGGGCTTCAGTCAATCCCTTGCTCTTGATGTGCTCATACTTGCTATTCAATTTACCATCGGTACATAGCTCATCATATGTGTCTTTGATTTCAACATGACCGAGTTCTTCAACATGACATTTGGTGAAGAATCTCACATCCTCGTCTAATAACACTCTATCCAGGATGAGTGAAAATGCGGTTTTGTCATCCAGTTCAGATGCAACTTTGGGAGTCAAAGAGTATTTTAGTGAGGGCTTCTCTACATTCTTGACAACAATGGGATCTTGGATCTTAGGCACCATTTTTAGATTTCTGATAAAAGCTAACAAAGGATCCTTAGGGTTTCAGGATTTTCAAACGACAGACACTTCACACTTAGAAAATAATAGCAACTTGATAAGATCAGTAAACTAGCTTAACAATGCGTTGAGATTGATGTAAATACCTTGAATTTGCTTTGTAGGAGGTTTGACCACCTTAGATTTGCTTTTCTCTACTCTCTTGAAAACTTGGTGAGTTAAAAATGACCACGAAAATTCTTTTAAGTACACAATATGCCTTATCGGGCTTTGTGCAAGTTAGGTCAAAAATATTAAATGCACTTGGTTCCACTAAAACCTTCTTTCCTTTTTCCACTTTAACCGGGTAACCAAACTTCCTTCATTTACCGACTAGACAGGTTTCCTATGTACACTGACTTGACAGGTTTCCTGTATAGTGCTTTAAAAAACTTTGATAGAATTTCAAACTTACTAATAAATCTTAATTATGTAGATTTTGAATTAAGTACATAATAAAATAGGATCTATTAAGATTTAACCTTGAGAGAATGCAGTCCCTTCATATCTTTATGGATTAATTTGGAATAGGTGCACCTAACTCGGTAGGTAAGGTGCTTTCTTCATTTCACACAATTTCCTTCTTTTCCAAATCATCTTTAATTTGTCTTTTATTTCCTCAATGTCTTGTCTAGGTTGATCTCTGCAATCTCTAGCTAAGTGTCCAACTTTGTGACAATGAAAACATGCCATACCAGGATTTCTCCATGATCTTCGGTTGTTCATCCCAAACCTTATAAAATAGTTGGCACTTATATGTCCATATCTTCCACAACATTCACATCATATCCTTGTATTGTAATCCCATGGTATTGTAGAATATTGTTAGTAAGGATGTGTGTGAGTTTGGTAACCTCTATCATTTGCTCAGTGTGCATACCACATATAGTTCTTTTTCTTAAGCCAACACTTCTCGGTACTATGTCCATATCTATTGCAGTTTTTACAAAACCCTTTGAATTTTGCCTTCTGATAATTGTTAAAAGACTTTGTCCTACATTTTTTAGATGTGTGACCATATTTATTGCAATTGTAACAATAACCATTTGGCTTAGTGATATTCAGTTGCTTACCTTTTCTGATTTGGCACATGTTGGCAGTGTGACCTTGATTTCCACAGTAGTTGCAAATAGGCTTCTTTCTTTTGATTTTCTTCTTGATTCCAGCTTGCTTTGATGATTCTCCTCTCTCGGTAGCATGAATTCCTTTCTCGATAGAGTCTTTTCCTTTGTAACCGATTCCTGCATCTTTGTTGGGTCTTCTTGTATTCAGTTGCTCATCCAACATCTTTGATGCTTCATAACTCTTCTTCAGTGTTTCTTTAGATTTCTTCTCTATTTCAAGTTCATCGGTCAACATTGATACTTCAAGTTTCAATGCTTGATTCTCATCATTTTTCAGATTTGCTTCATGATGTGCATAACCTAGTTGATCTGACAGATTTTGTTGGATCCCAGTCATCCTTGTGATTTCATTATTCTTATCAGATACTAAGAGTTCAAGTTGTTGTTTCTTTCTTTCTAGATCTCTTACTTTATCCTTGATTGTCCTTAATGCATCAAGATTTTTAGTCATCTATGTGCTGAAATGCTCATGTTCTCTTTTAATTGCTTTTAGTTGATCAGCCAATGCTTTGTTCTTTTCTTTCAATACTCCAATCATTTCTTCAATCTCTTTAGATATACTATTCCAAGATGATGTCTCAATTTGTTCCCCTAACTCTTGAGAGTCCTGCAAATCATCAGATAATCTTCTTCTCACTTTCAGAGATTTTTGCATTTGTCTTTGCATGTCTGCAATCACTTGATTAGTATCATCCAGCTCTTCTTGCAGATACACAATCCTCTGAGATTTTTTATAGCCTTCCATTGATAAGATCTTTCTCTTTAGGCAATTAAACCCTTTGCCAAGATTCAAGCTCTGATACCAATTGTTAGGCCCAATACGGAAAGCTAATGTACTGAGAGGGGAGGGGTGAATCAATACTCCAAAACTTTTCTTCAATAATAACTCTACTATTATGCATAAACCGAATAGTGCAGTAACATAATATAAAGCTAAAAAAAATAGATAACAATCATACATGATTCACTCCATAACACATATATTTTGGCTATGTAGAAACTCTTGGTTAGAGAGAAAAACTATGGTGGGGATGGCACCCACAACTTCACTACAGAAATAATAAAGAGTGCTCGGTTAGAGCTACATATTTAGCTATTTCTGATAGCTTACCCTATTAGGAGTATCAAGATCTGTTAGATCTACCTTGCTAAAGGATTTTACAACACTGAAACTAAATGTTGCACCTGGTTAGAGGCTTTAAAATTTATAGACTTGATTAGAGTCTTTTACCCTGTTAAAGGTTTCTCTTACAACTTCAAAAATATTACAATAAAATCATTACAAATATCTACAACTTTACATCTAGAATGTTATAGAAGATTCTATGTGCTTAGATAAGATTACCTTGCTTATAGCATACCTTGGTAACCCATATAGTAACTCGGTAAACCCTTCTATTTACTCTGTTCTTTGACTGTTCTCTGAAAACCTTCTCGGTGACCTTTGTGTCTCTATAACAGTCTTCTTACACTCATGCACACACCTTTTTAATTCTTAACTCATGCTGTATAAATAGATCTCTTATGTCGGTGATCCATTCATTACTTTGATCTTACAAACATGTTTTATCGACTGAATAACCATACAAAATATTTCATTGGTTAGATGACCTCAAAATCATACACAATCTTTAAGTGCAATTTCCAATGTGATAACGGTTAGATGTTCCTTGATCTTGTAACATGTTTTCATATGTATGTCTAGGTTCAATGAATTTGGTAACACATTTCACTCAGTGTGTCATCTTTGCTGCTCAGTAGACATAGAGTGATACTCGGTAGACAGCTCGGTGTATACTACGCTATGAGACTACTTTCTTCAATAACCGACTAGACTGTGCATACCAATTGAATATCTCAGTAGAGATAACTGACTAGAGTATATAGAATAACTTTGAACATAAAACTAATGGCAACTTGATAAGTAGTAACACATATATCTTCTAATGAATATTTCTTGGAGCTTGTTCCATTTTGCATGTCTTGTATTTGTTGTTGAAGAGTTTGTACTTGTTGAGTAAGGATTGATAAGGGATTATCTGCATAGTTTCTTCTTGTTTCTTCATGAGTCTTTTTGTCATTACGTTCTTTTCTATTACTTTCTTTGTTCAGATCTTCATTATTTTGCTCATCTCTGTTTTGGGTGTTACTTGTCTCTACATCTTATTTCAAGCTTTCCATGTTAAAGTCTTGTGGTAGTTTAGCTCCAAATTTTGCCAACATCAAAAAATGTTTTTCTTTTTGTTTTGCCACCAATTTTTCCACTAGCCTATCAAATTTGAAATCTTGTTCAAGGTCCCTCATAGTGCTATTGACCGATTCTTCATCAACAATAGTAAATCCAAGAGTATTGAATATGGGAATATCTTCTTCATCCATTTTTTGTTGTTTTCTAAGTTGTTCGTATTGGGCTCTAGTCCAAACTGGCATGTGTTTATTTCAAAGTTGTTGAAAGTTTCAAGGGACAACGTCAATAGGTGATTATTGGTTTACGAAGATATGATTTGTTGATCTTACCACTATTGTTTGTTCATTGGGATAAAGAGTCTCTTTGTTGAAAGGCACATCTTTGTAAAGTTTCACTGTCAAATTCTATACCACAGCCACGTAAATAGTGATGAAAATAGTGTAAGAATGTCCTATGTTCAATAAGATCTTGTGATTGATATACAAGAATTTTATCCTTTTCTGAGTAGCTTTATAATAGGGTTTTATTTTCTTAAGATGATACTTAAAAGCCATATAACCATTTGACCATTCACAAGTTTGTTTGATTCCAAAGTTGGTGCGATTTTGGTTTTGATATAACCTAGGTTCAAAATAGGAAAGATATATTCAAGATTAGGAACCTAGTATAGATTTGATCAAGCTTCGTGATAGAGGATTTGATTATCTTGATGAGAAACTTGACAAAGATGTTGATTTTTGCACTTAAGATGGTTGAATTGATAGCTTGTTAAATATTGATGTTTACAAAACCTTTTGAGTATAACCTGTTGGATTAGTAACCTAGTTGTTTGAGCTAGTTTGAAAATACATGATGGTTTAGAGACAAACCTACTTCAAGAAATATTTTGACATTGATGTTTTAACACTTTGATTCTGATCTAGTGTTAGAAAGCATTTGTATTACCCTTTTTGATCAAACTTTTTTAGTAATTTGTTGGATTTTTTCTCACTTGTAGATGGTAATTTTCTTCAATGTTTTTGACCATTCGAAACATGTTAGAGACATAGAAGACACAATGTTTAATAAATAAAATGCATAAACAAGTACAAATCCCTATGGTAGGCTGCGACAATAGTTGTTGAATCTCACATGGAGTTTCCCCCGAGGCTACGCTATTCAAAGTGGATATTTAGATGCTTGACCCCACTGGGTCCACCCTCGGCACTCACTTCTTTAGGGCAGCCAAGCACCAGTTTCCATGAAATCTCCCCATGGAAAACTTTATATCTCTACTAGGAACCATATGTGTGTGAGCCGCTTCAAAGGTTTGACCTCCTGCGCCAACAACTAGAAGGATTTTGGTAGCTAGTACAAGTGGTTTTTAGTAAAGGCTTCTAGTCATGTGGCCATACATGTGGCACTTTCAGCTCTATAAATACAGAAGGTTCCCAACCTATAGAGGTTACACTCCATAGGGTTTATGGGGAAACAGTGTCGGTATGAACTTATCAGCACATGTTGTTTGAGACTTTCGTCACAAACATGATTTATTTATAGTGGATTGGAAGGACTCGGTATTAGCCCATTTCCACTTTAGGTCGTTCCCCTCTCACTGGTCCCCTCAAAGCAACTCGGGAAGGTAGGCCCTCTAAAGGATTTTTAATTGCTTGAAAGTAAAGAAAGTGTAAAAGAGTGATTTTGGATTTTTGGTCACCCAATTAAGGGAAGAGCATATACCTACCAATTTCGAGACACAGAATATAAGTGTTCTTTTTAATCCTTTCAAACCAATTGTTGGTTAAGTGCTATTTGGAGATGTTGCTCCAACAAACATGGTTTTCATTTTAGCCCTTTTAAAAGTCTATATGCAACTATTTTTAGAGAAAAAACCAAAATGCAAGTTGCATGTTGTTAATTCATCCTCTTAGTTAAACTAGATGAACAAGATATGATATATTACTTCCCAAATGAAGACTTTTAATTGGCTAGATGATAAAATGAATAAAATTTGGCTTAAATGCCATCCTGCATACACATGTTAGTAATCTGAAAAATCAGCATTTTTAGACATTTAGACCTGCAAGAAAATTTTGTCAGTTTTATAAACAGAAGCACTAACCTAACATATGCTCTATCTTTCTGTTCAAAAGCGCTAACTTAGACTACAAAAGCACTGCTCTGTGGATACAAAAGCATGATTTCTTTGACATATTTGCTAACCTATGATGCAAATGCGTGAACCTGTGATGCAAATGCATAGAATTTAAGACAAAAGTGCTAACCTATATGACATATGTGCTAACCTATGATTCACATGCACAATTTTTCAAACAAAAGTGCTAACCTGCATGACATATGCGCTAACCTATGATGCAAATGCGCTAACCTATTGAACAAAAGCACTGTCATAATTCACACATGCGTGAATCTGCATTACAAAATGCGTTAATTTTACTTTTTCAAGATTTTAAAGATATATGTGAGGTCCAGCCCCGCGGTGGGTGCAAAAATGTTAGAGCTTGAATTTCATCCTTAGAATGTTACCTACAATAAGTTAGTTTCATAAAATACAAATGAAAATGCTACAGGAAATCCAAATTCAACCAATGAAACTGCATGAAATACATATTAAAATAAAACATTATTTTACCTTCATGGCTTATGTCTCATTGTGTCCTAACTCCACTATTCCTGGTTGCAGATGGTGTGCTCTCAGACAATGCACTATTGGCTTCCAAGATGGCATATGAAGAATGGACTGATAACTTGTAGTTAACTAATACTATGATATGCAATACTACATGATTATGCTAAAATTCTATTTTATGATAATTGCTATTTGCTTCAAAAACTCACGGATACATATGATTAGCTTGCAAAATGCACCTGAAGTCTCTTGAAGTCTAACTTGAAGATTAACTCTCTCAACTAAAGCTCTTGATTTTATAGACCTTGAGAGGATTATATGATGTGGCTCAGATCAATAGTCATGACCAGATCTGCAGATTTGGATGGCTATGAGCAAAGGTGAAGGTTGAGAGAAAGGGGAAAGGAGAAGACAAGTGGCACTCATCTCACCTTGACTGGGTTGTTGATTGAGAGAATCTAGGGATGGTTGGAGAAGATTTAGGCATGATAGGACAAGTGGACTCAAGTCCTTCCTAAGATGTAGGGGGTGTTGGAGAGAATATAGGAAATGGTTATGAAATATGTGTACGTACACAATTTTCATTAAGTTTGGAAGTTGGAGATAAATAATAAATTAATATTTAAGAAATATTAATTTCCTTAGCCACATGTTTGATGAGTTGGCAAAGGGAAGATGAAGTGGAGATGGAGGAATGAGTTGGGTAAGGGATTAAACAACTTAGGAAATCATTTAATATTTGAGACTATCGGATAGGAGAATAACCATTAAATATTAGATATTTAATTGATTGGAGGAAGATATATAAACATTAGATATTTAATTAACTTGGTTAGAGGAATAATTAAATATTAGATATTTAATTAATTAGAAGAATAGGATAATTAAATTAATTAATAAAATATTAATTAATAGAAAGACACGAAATGAATTAAATAAATTAATCTTTTAAAATTAACTATTTAATAGAAGAATAATTATTAAATAAATATAAAATATTTATTTAATTGCTCATAGCCAATTTGAGGTGTATACAATTTTTTTTTGTTGAAATGATTCTTTATGTAAGAACTTTGGAAATGAAATGTGCAAAGAATTTGAGATGTCATTAATCGGTGAAATAAAGTATTTTATAGGTTTACAAATACTGCAAATGAAAAATGGGATTTTCATTACTCAATCCAAGTATATAAAGGAAATCTTGAAGAAATTTGGAATGGAGGATTCTAAATCTGTAAGTACTCCTATGACTACTAATTGTAAACTATCAAAGAATGATGAATCTGCATCTATTGATGAGACACTTTACTAATCCATGATTGGAAAGTTGCAATATGTAGTTCATAGCAGGCCTGATATAGCACATGCAGTAGGTATAGCTGCAAGATTTTCTGCAGATCCCAAAGAAACCCATATGACAGCAGTCAACAGAATTTCCAGATACTTGAGAGGCACTGAAGATTATGGTTTACTATATAAAAAGAAGAATGATTTTAACTTAAAAGTCTATACTGATGCTGATTGGGCAAGAAATATTGATGATAGGAAAAGCACAAGTAGTGGAGCTTTCTTTTTGGGAGAAAGACTAGTGAGTTGGCTTAGCAAGAAACAAGGATGCATTTCATAGTCAACAGCTGAAGCTGAATATGTAGCTACAGCATTGAATTGTACCAATATTGCATGGATCAAATAACTATTGGAAGGTATGAATGAGATAGTTACCGAGCCAATAACTATATTTTGTGATAATACAAGTGCTATTAACATTTCAAATAATCCGGTAATGCACTCTAAGACAAAGCATATTTCTATAAGGTATCATTATCTAAGAGAAGAAGTTCAAGAAAAGAAAGTTGTGCTAGAATATGTTAGCACAAAATAACAAATAGTAGACATCTTCACAAAGCCATTGCCAAGGGACACTTTTGAGTATCTCAGAAGTAAGTTAGAGGGCCTACCCCTATCTAGTACTCACTGACAGAGTTTGGTGAAAGCATAAATTCTATGACTCCACAGAATACAATTTGTGAGTTGATGCTGATTTACACACTTTAGAGGGTTGTCTAAAGTTGTGCAGGAAATAGTGAATGAAGACAAGATGCTCTGACTGAGATACATTTGTATATGTTTTATCAACAAGGAAATTACTTCATAGGGGAAGTAATCATGGATCAGTCTTACTTTTGGCATTGTTGTCAAAGGGGGAGAAGACTAATGATAGGAGGAGAAGATTACAAGACAAGTTTACAGCTCAAGGATAACAGGAGAAGATTAACAACATTTGAATCAATTTGAATAAATCAAATTGGTATTGCCATCAATGCCAAAGGGGGAGATTGTTGGCATTACAATAAGTTTGTTGGTTGATGATATTGAGAAGGTTGTTGGAGATTAATGATATAATTAATAAAGGATGATTACTGTCTTAATAATATTATTTTATCATTGATGTCAAGCAATTGATTTTTTAATTCAGTATGATGTTGTCAAATCTTAAAGAGTATGTTTTGATGAGTATAAAGATGTCCGTAAGTGACACAGAAAGAATGTGAAAATGAAGGGGAGTAATAAGTTATTAAATGGGCAACTATTATGATATTTTGATTGTTTTGATATCCTATATATGTGTATTCGAAGATTGAATAAGAAGGAGAAAAGATTTCATGCAATACAATGAGTAAAGGTTTGATACTATTCTATTTTACCGAGCAAGGAGCCATTCCGTAAAATCCAAGGTTATGGATGTCGGTTAAAGAAGGAAGAAGTCACTGAGCATCATCAGTAAGCTAAGCAACCGAGATGAGAATGTCTACTGAGTAAAGTTCAGAATTAATCGAGTATCAACCGAGCAGTAACAGAACGCATTGAATGAGTAAATACATTATTAAATGAAGGATGCCAATGAGCTGGAGATTGATACAAGATTGGAATGTCATGAAAGAAGATTGTTAAGGATCAATGGCAATGAAGATTCAAGAGTTAGATCTACAAAACAGATTGAATAGTCATAACCAAGCACAAGTACCAAGGAAGGTATACAAGTTTCAAGGCAAGATAAAACATTTTTTAGTTCGAAGGATTCAATGAAACTAGTCAAGTTTGAAGATCTGATGGCTACGATTAATCATGGGAAATGTGATTAAGGAGATTAAGCGGTTAGGAATTGCTTATAAATAAAGAAAAGTTGATGAACAAAGTATGTGGGCAAATAGAAGCACAGTGATGTTGTAGAAGTGATTACAGAATATAGAAGATTGAAGATCTGATTGAAGAACAGAGTGAGAAGCCCGCTAAGGAGAAAGATAAGTCTTATGACAAGATTATTTTGAGCACATAGAGTCTGCTATAACATTTCAGATGTGAAGTTGCAGATATATTTTATTACTATTATTTATTTTTATAAGTGACAAGAAATTCTCTTAACCAAGTGGACTTAACAATCTTATTTGTAAATCCTCTAGGAAGGTAACATTCTAATTGAGTGTTTGAAATCCTTTGACAAGGTCACTTCTAACAAAGTGCAAGATTCTGATAGATCTTAGGGAAATCCTTTGACCGGGTCACATCTAGCAATGTGTTTATGTAATATTTAATAGGATTGGCTTTTAACCGAGCATACTCTAGAAGAGCATATTTTTTTTGTGGGTCCAAAATCCCACAATGGTTTTTCCCTATTTGGGTTTCCACGTTAAATCTGGTGTCTAATGTGTTTTAATGTTTCAAGTTTATCTGTTTATGAGTTTGAATGATTTACAATCATAGTTGCATATCAAGTAAGTTCTACCAAGGTTGAATCTGATTAGAACATTGAATTGTGAGTTTATCTGATTCACCCCCCCCCCCCCCCTCTCATTTAACTAACACATGCTAGACACCCAAAGACTCTGAAATGTCCCACAATCATTTTCCTACTATTCCAAGCCTCAAAAGGAGTAATACCTTGCAAAGCTTTGTGAGGAACCCGATTCTGGATGTGTGTGGCACAAATGATAGCCTCTGCCCAAAAAGTGGGATAAAGAGAATGTGCATGTATCATATAGTTAGCCTTTTCCTTGAGAGTTTTATTCTTGTGCTCTACAACTCTGTTCTGTTGTGGAGTGTATGCAATAGAATGTTGAAGATCCATACCCTCAAATGTACAAAAATCTTCAAGTCTTTGTTACTATTTACTAATTTGTCATTAGTTTTATGTACAAAGTCATCCTATATACTCTAGTCGGTTAATACTACCGAAATATTCAGTCGGTAAGTACAAATGGTGTTAGTTACAGAAGAAAGGCTAGTCACCAAGATGAGGAATACCGAGCTGCCTACTGAGTAAAGTTCTTATGTCTATCGAGAAGCAAAGAAGGTATACCGAGTTAGTCTGAACCGAGTGGAAACGTATTACTAGATTCAATGAACCTAGACACATATGTGGAAACGTGTTACAAGATTCGAGAACAGGGAACTGTTATTACATAGGGAATTGCACTTAACGATTTTGTATGATTTTGAGAAAGTATATCCAATGAAATAATTTCTATGTTTATTCATTCGATAAAACATTTTTGTATGATCGATGTATGAACAAGATCACCACCTCAGAGATCTATATATACAAAGTGATTTGAGTATCTAACATATAGAGGGAAGATGATGAGTTGAAAATGAAAATCTTGAGAAAAGTTAAGGTGTGATGATTGAACATGGATATTCAAAGGTCACCGAGAAGATTTTCAGAAAACAGTTTAAGGAACATAGTATAGAGAAGAGGTCACCAAGTTGATCTATCAATTACCGAGGTATGCTATGAGCATGGTAATTTCATATTGAGCATATAGAGTCTGCTATAACATTTCATATGTAAATTTGCAGATATTTTGTAAAGATTTTGAATGAATTATTTGAGTTGTAATAGAAACCTTTAACATGGTAAAAGACTCTGACAAAGTCTATAAATTATAAAGCCTTTAACCAGGTACAACATTTTGTAAAAGTGTTTGTAAAATATTTTAGCAAGGTAGATCTAAAGATCTTGATACTCCTAACAGGGTAAGCTATCAGAAATATCTAAACATGTAGCTCTAACCAAGCAACCTTTATTATTGCACTAGTGAAGTTGTGGGTGCCATCCCCACCACAGTTTTTCTCTCTAACCAAGAGTTTCTGCATAACCAAAATATTTGTGTTATGGAGTGAGATGTTAATGGATGTTATTTCTTTGTTTATGTTTCAACATTATATATTATGAGATCAATTATACACTGTTTATGTTTATCAGTAAGATTGTTTTTGAAGAAAAGTTTGGAAGTATTGATTCACCCCTCCCCTCTCAGTACATTAGCTTTCATTGTTGGATATAACAATTGGCATCAAAGAACTACTCTTGGAAAAGGGTTTTACAGCCTAAAGAGAAAGATCCTATCAATGGAAGGCTATAAACAATCACGTAGAATTGAGAATCTCCAAGAAGAATTGGATCATGCTAATCAAGTGATTGTAGACATGCAGAGACAAATGCAAATCACTGAAAGTTAGAAGAAGATTGTCTAATTATTTACAGGACTCATAAGAGTTGGTGGAACAAATTGATACACCATCTGAAAACAACGTATCAGAAGAGTCTAAAGGAATGATTGTAGAACTGAAAGAAAAGAACAAAGCACTGAATGATCAACTAAAAGAAATGAGAAGGGAGCATGAGTATTTCAGCACACAGATGACTAAAAATATTGATGCATTGAGAACAACTGAAGATAACACAAGATATTTAGAAAGACAAAAACAACAGCTAGAAGGATTGGTGTCTGAAAATAATGATGAAATATCAAGGATGACTAGAATTCAACATAATCTGTCTGATCAATTGGGGTATGCACATCATGAAGCAAATCTAAAAGAAAATAAGAATCAATCATTGAAACTTGAATTATCAAGATTGACCAATGAACTTGAAGCAGAAAAGAAGTCAATAGAAACACTGAAGAAAAGTTATGAAGTGTCAAGAATGTTGGATGAGCAACTAAACATAAGATCACCCAACAAATCTACCAGACTCGGTTACAAAAGAAACAACTCTACCGAGAAAGGAATCATCACCACTGAGAAAGGAGAAACATCAAAGAAGGTTGGAAACAAAGATAAGTTGAAAGATAAGAAGCCTATTTGCAATTACTATGGAAAACAAGGACATACTGCCAACATGTGCCAAATCAAAAAGGGTAAGCAATTGAATGTCACTAGGTCTGATGGTTATTGTCACAATTGCAATAAGTATGATCACACATCTAATCAATGTAGGAAAAAGTTTGTTAGCAATTATCAGAAGGCAAAATTCAAGGGGTTTTGTAAAAACTGTAATAGATATGGACACAATACCGAGAAGTGTTGGTTTAAGAAGAAAAATTGTATGTGGTTTTCACACCGAGCAAATACTAGAAGCTACCAAACTCACAAAGATCTTAATCGTCAATATACTGCAGTACCATGGGATTACAATACAATGATATGGTGTGAATGTTGTAGAAGGTATGGACATATAAGTGCTAATTGTATGATAAGGTTTGCAATGAACAACCGAAGATCATGGAGAAATCTTGGAATGGCATGTCTTCATTGTCACAAAGTTGGACACTTGGCTAAAGATTGCAAAGATCAACCCATAAGAGATACTGAAGAGATAAGAATCAAATTACAGAAAATTTGGAAAAAGAAGGAAAATGGGTCAAATAATGAAGAAAGCACCTTACCTACCGAGTTAGGTGCATCTACTTATAATTAATCAATAAAGGTATGAAAGGATTGCGTTTTCACAAAGTTAAATCTTAATAGTTCCTATTTTAATCATGAACATAGTTCCAAAATTCTGCATAGCTAAGATGTATTAATATTTTTTTTAAATTGTATCTAGTATTATGATTTACAAGAGAAGTCAGTATATGCATTAACCTATCTAGTCAGTAAAAGCATACAAGAAAGTTCATTGGTTTAGTGGAACCGAGTGCATTTAATGCTTATCTTACCTAACTGCACGAAACCCGATACGGTAAAGGGTGTATTAAAGTTCCTTGTGCGGTCATTTTACACTTACCAATTTTCAAAGAGCAGAGATAAGTGAATCAAAGGTGATCAAACATTTCTAGAGCGAATTCAAGGTATTTTCACATAATCTTAAATGCATTTTCAAGAAAATTAACTGATCAATATTAGTTGTGAATATTTGCACTATATTTGAAAGCATTTTCTAATTAGTTGGAACTCTAAGGTATCTTGTTAGTAGAAATCCAAGTTTGAAATGGCTCCCAAGATATAGAAACCCATTGTAGTTGAGACTACTGAGAAGCCTTCACTAAAGTATTCCTTACCTCCCAAAGTGGCATCTGAACTCGATGAGAAAACTACATTTTCTCTTATTCCGAATAGGGTTCTGCTGGTAGAAGATGTCAGATTCTATACTAAGTGCCATGTTGAAGAGCTAGGTCATACCGAAATTAAGGACATGTATGATGAACTTTGCACTGATGGAATCCTAGACAGTAAGTATGGGGATATCAAAGTTAAGGGATTGACCAAAGCCCTAACCTATCCTTGAGTTTTCAAACCCCAATGGGTCAAATTTATTTTGAGCAGAGTGCATGACGACTTTATGTGGTTAGAGGATCAACTATTCAAGATCACCAAGGAGAGTGTTCACATTATAACTAGATACCCTATATTCGACCATGCTCGAGCACAGAAGATGATTTCACACAAGGAATTGATAACATTAACCAGAGTTGAGTCTGATTGTAGAGGTCTTAAGTTGAATAATGTAATAGATGCAAAACTAAAGTTTGCAATTAGAGTCATTGGTTATTGTTCCTTCCAATCAGCAAGAGAAAATAGTGTACCATGTGCAGTTGTGGATGTGGCTTATAAAATTATGAAAAAGGGTATGAAAATTGATTTATGTGAAGTATTGTTGAAGAATCTTTTTGAAAATCTCAACACAATTAGGAAACCTAAGAAGTACCTAAGAAGAATAACATTGCAAACACACTAAAGTTTGGGTCACTCCTAGTGTGTATGATCTTCTATTTTCAGAAGTTCTTTCCTTCAGTTGGTAACATTGTTTGGGAATTACACCGACCAATCACCCATCAGATAAATGACTTTATCAATCAACTAGGTGATAATTTCAATGAAATAATGGATGATTACTTTAACAAATACAGGATCCCACCTCAGCTAGTAGAAAAATATAAGGATACTATATGTTTTGAAGTGGACACCGACTACTGTTATGCCAATGCAATAGAACCTAGAACTCAATCTTTACCACCTATGGGTTATGAGATTGATTTTGATATTACTCAACAACAGCTAGATGCCTTTCTGGCACTTCCAAGACATACGACCGAGATCAGGTATGGTACCTATGAAGAGGTAAAAGAGAAGGTAAAAATGAGCTTAATAGTACCTAAGGCTACCAGAAAAGTCACTAAAATGATCAAAGATTTAACTGAGAAATTTGGAGAAGGTTCTACCTCCACACCTACTAAACCAACAAGTAGGAAAGATGATCAACTTTCAATTGAGGAAGAGTCTGAAGCTCAAGAAGCAGAAATTACTCTAAGCACAGAGTTGCCAAAGGAAAAAATGTTGAAAAGAAAGAAACAAGATACAACTAAGGTATCACCGACTCCATCAGTTAAGCGACCTTACACTAGATCATCTACAGTGTCACCCGGTAAGAGGCAGAAAAATGTTGAATTGCCTAAGGTTACAAAGACTTATAGAAAGTTGACCAGGAGACTCATTTTGAATAAGGAGTCAAGTGAGACAAAATCCAAAGATTGCAAATAAATTTCAGATTGTTAAAAGCACAAAGGAAGATGTACATAGTGTTGACAATTTTTGTGCAAACTTGAAACAATATAGAGGATTTGGGTCATTCAGGTATGTAAAATATGACTCCCAAATAGAAGAAGAGAAAAGGCAAATAGAAGAGTCAATAGTGTGTACACTTCCCAAATTTTGAGTAGTTCCATAGGAGGTAAATGATTTCTTTCCAAAAGCATTGTGTTATCACTGTTTAAGAAATGGGTTTTCTTTTCCCATAATTGGCTAAGTTTTTAAAATTTTGAATCAGACACACTATCAACTGCTTCAAGTCTATGTTAGGTCTTAAGGGTTTAGGGTTTTAATTTTAAAACGTTCAATGTTGATAAAAAACCCTTTGGTTTCTATTCCTGCGTTACTTTATCCACTTAAGTAACGGGTCTTGGGGTCGTATGAGGTGTCCCCCCCATGTCATTTGCCTAGGTGGTTATTGAATTCATTGTAAAATTTATGCCTTATGTCTTTTCTTCCTAATGGTGTCGCGCCCTGTAAGTTGCACGCAACTCTTAGATGAATCTATGGTTTTCACTGTTTCATTAGGCGAAGTTGCACGTGTTTTAAGACTCACGAAATGGTGAAAGAGAAAAGTGTTCTCAATGGTGTGCATTTGGTCCGGTTTAAAAGGGCTCCATCTTGTTCAAGATCTAACGACTGGCATTAGTTCACAACCAAAACTTGCAAGTGAAATACCTTTCGCGAAGTGGCGAAAAGGTTTGGTGGGACCTTGCAGCGAAGACCTTTCAAACGGCTAAAAAGTGATCAGGTTTAAGAGAGATCGACAGTTCGCACTGTTTCATGGCTGATAGATGCTCGAAGGTTACGCCCTGTGAAATAGAAAAAAGGTTTTTTGGTTCACAAAAAGGAATTGTTATAAGGAGCATAACAGATGCGCAAGTCTCATTTGATTTGATGGTTAGTGCAGCTTCATAGGAGGAAGATGTTTGACAGTTAGCCTTCGCGAAGTAGCAAAATGATGTGGCGCTCCAAGCAGGCAGTCCAGTTGGTCGAGATGGCAAGTAAGATGATGGCACATGGCAGAAGATCAAAATAGTAAGCAAGTCGGATCTAAGGATTAAAAGGAGGTGGGGCCTAGTGCTAAGGCAAAGCTGTTAAGTTGGTGTAAAGACTAATCAAGTTTCATTTGCTTGGATGGTTGGCGTGATTTCATTTGACAAAATTGCTCGAAGGTTATGCTCTGCGAAATGGTGAAAGAGCGGAAGGAAAAAACATGCAGACATGTTGTGACTCATTGGAGCAAAAATTTTGAATTCTCTCATGAATTCAATTCTGAAGGGACGGTCGAAGCATGCGGTATCAATGTCACAGTTAAGAGCCTGAGTACCATATATGATCTCATATCAATTGGATGAAGGTATCATTCTAAAGAATTGTTGCAGAGAAGCGGTTGCAGAGCTATTTTCTTCAAATATAGAGCAAGTTCATTCAATCGCAGAATGGATTCCTTCAAGCTAAAAATAGGTTTTCTTGTACTCTTCTTTGACAATTTCTTAACGGTGTGTTTTAATTGAGGTCTTGATTTGTAAAAGAACCAGTTGGGGGTAATAATTAAATTGCTTGCATATTTTAACATGGCACCTAAGAGAGAATTTTCAGGGAAAGTTAATTACCAGGAAATGGCCATTTGTGATGATTTTCTTGAATAGTTGACATTGTCAACTAATCAGGCATCAAAGGTGAAAGAATGAGTGCCAAGAGCCCCTCATTTAAAAATAGGAGAAGGGTTATATGATAAGGGAAATTGGTTGAGAGATCCACAGGATGGGTTGTCTGGGTTGGGATTGTTCAAAGTTGGATTTGGCATGAGAAATTCCCCAGCCCCGCAGAATAGCATCTAGGAGTTAGATGTGGGAAAATTGGTAGTTCCAGGAGTGTTCATGGATATGGATCTCCTAACTCAGATTGCACATAATTATGATCCAGTCACAAGGAGCATTAGGGATATAAATGGGATAACTCTCATTGAAATAAATAATGAGGAATTCAGAAGTGCTTTTGGGCTTAATGAGTTTACTAATTTTCTAGAACATATTAATTTCAAATCATTAGCTCAAGTATACAATGCACAAAGGAATCACCTTAGAAATGGGCCTCTTAAGGAATTCTTTGTGAAGATAGGTGGGTTGACAGATGTAGGACCCAACATTGAAGAGCCCTTCTCATTGAATCTGTTCACCCTTAGGGATAAGGGATTGTATTGGTCACTTTCCTAGATTTTAGGAGAGGATGCTAAGGCAAATATGCCTAATCATTACATTCTCATGATTGCTTATATTTTGAATCCTTCTCTTGCAGTAACCTTCCATTATG
The DNA here is from genome assembly GCF_030272615.1 of Cryptomeria japonica. Taxonomy (NCBI): domain Eukaryota; kingdom Viridiplantae; phylum Streptophyta; class Pinopsida; order Cupressales; family Cupressaceae; genus Cryptomeria; species Cryptomeria japonica. The sequence continues at coordinate 13,817,673 of NC_081411.1, forward strand.
CTTACTCTCTTACTCATGCTATCCATGAAGGGTTGATAGGAATAAAGAATGGGAAGGTTGATAGGCCTTTTGGATGGTATTCCCTCCTCATGCATCTATTTTTATTCAAAGGTGGTGATTATTTTGCAAGTGGAATGGATCTTGTAAAAGAGAAAGATGGAGAAAAGATGCCAGTATAATTATGGAGTACAATGTTGTCATGGGAGAGAGATGATGCTAATTTCTTCAAGTTTGATAAATTTTTTGCATCAAAGATTAGGACTCTCCTCTGTTAAGAAAATCCAAGAGTCCCCAAGGTTCTTTTGGAATTTATTAGACCAAAAGAATTTGCAGAAAATATAAAAATTGTCCATAATTGGGGTGATATTTACTTATACCCTATCTCCATAGTTTTCGGAGTGTTTGGTTTTAGAGGCACTCCACTTTTATTGCCCTATTAGGTCCCTCTCAAAGTGGGAACTATAGAAATCCTCAGACAAATTGGTAGTGTGCAAGAGGCAGAGCTAACAGACAGGGGTAAAGGGACTATTTTCCCTACGATTACTATAGCCCACCAATTTGTAATAACCAAGGGAGGTTGGAACTGTTTTGAGTATTTTCTTAAACCTTATCATTTGTCAACTGCAATATCCAGGTGTGTTGATCCTGAAGATTTCTTCAACGACATGTTTAGAAAGAGGGCAATATGCAAAGGTAGACCCCATCATTTTCAGTTTCCTGAAGACCTCATTAGAAATGACTTTGCTCAAGATGAGTAGGAGCTAAGGAAGGAAAAGTGGGTGGCTTATAAGAAGGCCTTAGACTTTGTACATCAGTTTGATACTAGCTATGACCCATTGTCTAGCTTTCACCCTTTTGAGGAGAAAATAAAGTTCCTAATTCTTTGCTTTGGGGATGTAATGTAGACTTTGAAAGAAAAGAGGGAGGTTGTAATTTAAAACAACCCTGAAAAGGAAAGAATGGTTCTAATTAGGTCTGCATCCACTAGAGCAATCACTCCTGGCGACTACATGTTGCACAAAAAGTCTAATTATAGTGTGTTAATGCCTACAACAGGGGAGCCCTCTACCTCTAAAGGAAAGAGGAAGATACAAGATGTCGCTGACATCCAAGACAGCCCAAAGAAGCAGAGAGTAGGAAAAGAAATACAATTTGATACACCCTTATACTCTCCATCTCAATCCCCTATTCATATAGGATATGAATAGGCAGCAACTAAACAACTGATACATTTAGGCAGTCTAGGAGAAATAGCTAACACATATGATGAGGTAGAAAAGGGAATACCAGAAGAGCCCCTTGCTACTGAGATGAACATCACTACTAATGAGTTCAAGGGCCAGGAGTGGGATCCTAAGATCAAGCAGGCCAGTGAGGACTTCTTGGTTGACAACAACTTTGTTACATGAGGAGAATTCATGCAATTTGTTTGGAAATAGAACTTTGAGAAAAACAATGCAAGGTGTGAAAAGAGAAAAAGGTGAGCAGCCTCTTAAAGATCCAGCTGTGGTTGAGGAAGAAATAAACCAAAAAATGATAGATGAGTTTAAGACCATCACTCCTAAGCAAGGAAGAGATATGGTGGCACAAGTTGGAGTACTCATTCTCCCTGAGTGGGACATAGAAGATGCCTTGGTATTGGAGGTAGTGAGAAAATAGACCAAACCCATGGAGGGAATTACTTCTACCAAAGACAATGCTGCACTAGTCACATGGTCTCTTAAGAGAGATGAGAATAAGAGAAGGACACATTAGGGTCAAGTTACCTTGGTGGAATGATAGTGAAAAGAGCGCAGAACATAGGGGTAGTGGAAGCTGCTAGCACTATGCTAGAAACTGCAAATTTTAGTGTTGCAGTAGCAGAAAGGGAGGCTAAGGAAAAGGCAGACCTCCAAGTTAAGTTCGAGACAATTTTGAAAGCTTATAACAGTGCTAAGGAAGAGGTAAGGGGTAAAGATAGCATAATTGGTAAGCTGCAAAGCCAGTTGATAGGACAGTACCATCAAGGTGAGTCTTCAACACTGATGATCTCCTCTTCTCCTGCAAGACCTCCACCTACCAACCCCATTATTGAGTTCCCACCATCTCCAGCACCTTCTAGTTCTCAAATGGTTGAGATCACTTCCCAAGAATTGGAGAATTTAAAACAAGCTCAGGCCTTGTATGCAAAGAAGAATAAAGAAAGAGTAAGGGCTACCATTTCAAGTTTTGCAGACACCATGGGGGCCTCCCTATTGTATAACAACATAAGCAAGATTTTAGATATGTGGAATGAGCTTAATGGAGATAAGGCCATTTTGACACCTATTTTTGACAAGTGGAAGCCTAGAGAGCAGGATTTGGAGATTATCTGTGTATCTTATGATGAAGTAGGGGCTGATCCTATCATCAAATCCACTTGTGACACCACAAATGATCTAATAAAATTAGCAGAAGGGATAGACAATGCTGACAGGAAAATCAACTTGTACAAAAAGGAGTACACTGATCAAGTTTTTGAATTGGTTCTAGGAGTTTTTGTTAGCCCAACTCAATTAAAGGACAAACAAGTGTGGCTTAAGGAATTAGAGGCCAAATTGTCAACTAGAATAAAAGGAATTGTTGACTTAGATGATGCTTCCTTTTTTGTTGTAAGAATTTAGGAGATTGAGAGAACCAAATCTCATTACGGTTTTCTCAATCAAAGGTTAACAAGATGAGGAATTCATGGAAAATGTTAACCATGGAAAAGGCAAAAGTGATTAACTTCGCGTGGCCAACTGATGATGTGTACAATGAGTGGACAAGAAAATATGCCATCCAGGATGTAGAGCAGTTAGAAAGTGCTCTTGAATAGTTAGACAAGGTTGCAACCGGACAACAAGTAGAAGAAGCTACAGAGGTCGAAAAGGACTTGTAACCGTTTTTGTAAAAGATTTTTGTAACTTCTTCCTAAGAAGAAATGATTGTAACAAATTCTCCTAGGAAACTACGAAGCTATGTGCATCCATACTATTATAAATGGATACCAAGACTAGTAGAAAATTGAACGCAAATAATTGTAAGAAAACGCTGCAGAAATTTATTTGAGCTTTTCCAAGTTTTAATGGAGAATATTCAAAGGTTTCTTGTAATACTTTTTTGAAGAAAATATCAATATACAGACCATTGGTTTCAAGTAAAAACATTGTGTTGTCTTCAAATGTGTTCGCAAGTGTTTACTGTTTCATTCTAAATAATCTAGGGTTATTTTGTTTGAATAGGGGTTGTAAGGCAATCTTCAGTAGATATGTTTCTTAGCTTTTCTCTTCAGGAGGGGAATTAAATATGTAGGAATCACTTCTACCAGTAAATTCTCTGTAGGATACTTTGAATCTTGATGAGCATAGTTTGATGTGGTATGAATAAATTCTTCTGTGTGTCAGGCATATATAGGGATTTGCAAAAGCCGAGGCAATGGGATGTGTAGAGATATTTTGATTGGGGAAGTATTGTTTGAATTCAGATGACTTTGTGACCTTGGATAAGGCACTGGTATAGATCAAGGTTGTTTATTACATATTTTGTAGGTCAAATACTAAATATGAGTACAATTTTCATTCCTTTGTTTTAGTAAGTTTTAAGGTGATTAGATCCACTTGTTTTCTGAACTAGTTTGCTGTGGATTTATCTTTTAAAAGTGTGAATTTAGTTCACAAAGGTATACCCGCCTGGAGTTAGAGTAAGTCTGAAGTGTAGAAGGTTAAATCAAACCTTGTCATATGTTGTCCTAGAAGTTTCCTTCCCTTTAATATCTCTTCTGCATAGAGTTATCATATTATTATAGGGATGTTGAAGTGAATCAAATTTTGAGAACAACAAAAGTGGCGACTCTGCTAGGGAGTAAATGAATTGTTAAAAGTCTTTGGTTAAGAAAGATTTAATTCATATTGTGGTAGCCCGGATGGGATAAGTCACATTAGGAATATAGAAGTAGATTTTTGTGCTTAAATTTATAAAGAAAATCATTGTGTTTGTGGAATTGTAGCGTTTCATTCTAAGCTTGTTTTCATAAATCCCATAAGTCTTGTGGGTGGCGACTCTATTATCTTGGAACCAGTCCTTTTGAAATAGAAATCATTTTAAAAGGAAAACAAGCGCAATGCAAGGAGGAAAAAACACTAGATCATTCATGAAGAAACATCCTTGTGAAACTTTGCAAGAAGGTTTTCCAGAACAGTCATGAAGAGGTCAGAAGAGATAAGTGCTACATGAACCATCAAATGTCGCTTGGGTAAAAAAGAATAATAACACCGCTAAGATACTTGATCGACCTATTTATGCAAAATCTAATTCTTCTTCCAGAGATTCTAAACATGATATATTAGGTTTCCATTCTGGATTGTTTGGAAATATTGATAATGCTCATGTTTTAAATCAAGATTTATCTCATGTTAGTGTGTCCGTGAGAGATAGGACTAGTTCAAATGCAATTAGACACTCTATGCCTAGAACAATCGATGGAAACATTAGTTTGATTGACATAGATCAAGTCAATATATCTGATTCTGAGGAAAATTTCCCTAATGAAGATAAAGTATCCCAAGAGATTGAAGATATGAATAGGAGAGTTCACCATTTAATCTCCCTAAGAGCCCAAAAGGAAGCAAATAAGGAGAAGGAAGTCAAAGCTAAATTAATGGAGAAAGATAGACTTCTTAGACATATAGCTGATCTTGAAGTGCTAGCTAAAGAAAAAGAAAAGAGTGATGAGGAAGGCCCTGTGATCAGAGAAGTTTTGATCCCCAAGGCTAAGAAAGCATATAGGTCAGTAGTCCAACCAAATAGGGAAGTATTTAGTGATTCTCAGCTTCCTAGGACTAATGTGGATAAGGGAAAACAAAAATGTGTGGATGATGGAACTGGATCTAAAACCACTGAAGAAATTTCTCATAGGCTGTCAACACATGAGAGAGAGATGGAAAGAATGAGGAAAGAAAAAGAGGATCTCCAAATGGAACTAGAGAAAGCTGAATTGGAAGGAGCCAATCAGGAAGTCAAAAGAAAAATTAGTTATCTAAAAGATCCCCCTATTATGTTTCCATCAAAAGATCTTAATAAGCCTGATCCTCAGCAAATTTCCCTTCCCCCGTTAAAATTCAACCTATGGTGCCTGCTAATATAGCATTAGTGAGTCAAATCCCTATGAACAGCCAACATACCCAAATATCTCAGTCTCCAATTCTAAAAGTTAGAATGACTATGGGAAACAATAATGTTATTCCCCCTTTTCAAAAGAGACCTATCAATTTAGAGCAGTATAGACAATTGTTCTTTGATGGGATCCCAGGATATCCCAACCATGTTCCTATTGAGTTAAGAGACAAACTCCATAAATTTGCTGGAAACAATGCAATTAGTGCTGAGGAACATCTAAAATCTTTTGGGGACCTAATAAATGATTATGAGATAGTGGATGAAGATGTCATCATGAAACTGTTTGTTCAGTCCCTAGTTGATGATGCAAGAGATTGGTACAGAGGTCTTCCAGTTAATAGCATTGGGTCATGGGAAGATTTTAAGAATTGTTTTCAAGAGCAGTATGGTGACAAAACAAATGTGAGCTTCATGCTCAATGAATTTAACAATATCAGAAAGTCTGATAATGAAATGGTCACTGATTTTAATGCTAGATTCAAAAAAGCCATGCATAGATTGTTTCAGGTGATGAGATTAGATGATAACATGTGTCTGAATACCTACTATAATGCATTTGATTCTAAGATGGCTTATATCTTGAGGGATAAGAATCCACATAACTTGAGGGATTCCTTTAGAATTGCCATTAATGTAGAAAGTAATAGAAAAGAATCCAGGAAGTTAGGAAGAAGAACAGATGGTAGGTTATGGCAAGAAACAAAACAGCAACCTAGCAAAGTTGCTAAGTAGGAAGACAAGATAGAGAAGTTGGTCACTGCTATGAAGGATCTGACTACCAAGGTAAACAAAAATGACAAGCCTCATTATAACTGGCAAGATAGACCCCCTAGGTTGCATGACATGCCTTATAATACCAACTGGAAAGATGGCAAACCCCAGAATGAGAAGCCTAAAATTGCCCAAAATTAGGACACTCCAGATCCCTTGAAAGGGAAAAATGTCCATAATATAGAAAATACTCCCTGGTGTATTGCTTGTGATGGACCACATTCTCCTCTTCAATGTGCAGTGGCTCAGGCTCTTGAAGAATCCATGAGACAAGAAGCTAAGCCTGACATTAACATGTTTGAGACTATTATAGAAAGTGATGAGGAATCTATACAAAGTGAATACAATGATGTGCTAGATAATGAAAGGTTTATTCAAGGACAACTAACCTTGGATTGTCATCCTACATTGAATGTGGTAACAATTGAGGATGAAGAAGTTCATCTTAGAAGACCTAGTGAGGAAGAAGTTAAAAGCCTCACCAAACCTGCTATTGCCAAAGCAAAGCACAATTATAACTTAAGGAGCACCAAGAAGGACACTGATTAGGGTGAACCTAGTTCCATGTTCATAAAAGAGATTACCCAAAAAGGGGCAGCAAGTCATGCTACTACTATTCCTAAAATTGGTCAAGAAAAAAAGGAACAAGTTAAAGATGTACTCAAGAGTACAAATGATAAAAATACCAGTGATATACAAGGAGCTACCATAGCAAGAAGGGCAAGTCAGTTTAAGGCAGAAAGAGTCAGAGCTAGTACTGAATTAAGCAATATTTCTACATTTGACATGGCTCAAGCTCTTACACAAATGAAGATCACTATCCCATTAGTAGAATTACTAAAAATTAAAGAACATAGGGATGCAACTTTGTCTTTGTTTTCTAGTATATCTAACAATGACATAGTCCTACCCTCTGGTTCAACTAGAATTGGAAAGGATCAAGAACTCCAAACCCCAGAGGTTTATGTTGGAACCACTATCACTCAAGAGCCTTCATAGGTAGATCCTTTTTATGTTACTTTGTTAGTAAATAACCGGTTGATAAATTGCATGATAGATTCAGGAGCTGCTGCTAATGTTATGCCTTATGGTGTTATGAAAGAATTAGGACTGTTAGTAACCACTGTGTATGGAAAATGCTATACTATGGATAATAGGGAAGTACCTGTGATAGGTACAATGAGAGATGTTGAAGTAAAAATAGAAGCATTCCCTAAGGCAACTTATAAAATGGATGTTATTGTTACTGATACCAAGCCCCATTATGGTATGTTGTTATCCAGGCAATGGGCAGCAGCAGTAGGAGGAAATGGTCAACTAGATTTATCTTATGCCACCATTCCAATCAATGGAAATCAAGTCAAATTGTATAGAGAGCCACGTGCTCCTAAGGTAATTGAAAATGTAGACCCTAATATGCTCAATTGTATGATTGATGTAGATCTTGACAATTTCAGATTACAACCAATTTTACCCCAGTTGAAGAATACTGACCCTATTGTGGTCGAATTAGAATCACAACGATATGATTTATGGTAGATGTATTTTGATGGAGCTTACTCCAAAGAAGCATCTGGGGCAGGGGTTCTTTTTGTATGCCCACAAGGTATAACTTTTAAGTATTCTTTCTTATTGGCTTTCCAATGCACAAATAATACTGCAGAGTATGAAGCTCTATTGTTGGAGCTTGAGGTTGCAAAAAAGCATGGAATCCAACTATTGACAGTGTTAGGGGATTCAGAATTGGTTGTCTCTCAAGTAAGATCCAAATATGCATCCAAGAATGACAGATTAAAGAGATATAAACATGCAGTTTGGGATGTTATTGAGAATTTTAGTGCATTTTCTATTAATTGGATAGAGCGATCAAAGAATATTATGGTAGATTTCCTAGCTAATGTTGCCTTGAAAAATGATGATGCAACACTAACTGGTATTTCCACTGTGGAAATAAAATCTAGGCCTGCTATCCCTGATAATGTGTACAATTGGCAAGTCTTTGCTGATGATGAAGATATTCTTAGGTTCATCCAATGTGTTGATGATTATGATGGACAGAAGATCGATTGCAATGCACTGGAGGAGGTGGCTGACAATAAGGAAACAGTGTTCAAAAATGACTTGGTCTAGTTCGAAACCAATGAAATACCTAAAGGGTTGGTAGAGCTAGAAAGCATGTTCAGTTATAATGATAGTCACTTACATCAGCAGTCTACCACCAAGTTGGAAGAATTGGAGGAGGTAAACCTGGGGACTGAATCATCCCCTAAGTTAGTATACATTGGGAAAAAATTACCCCCTCATGTTAGGACTAATCTTATTAATTTAATTAAGAAATATAAACATGTTTTTGCTTGGTCTTGTGAAGACCTAAAGGCGTATAGACAAGATCTTTTTCAGCATGAAGTTCCTCTACTTCCAGATGCTAAGCCTTTCAGATAAAAACAGAGACCTATTAATCCCCTATTGGAAACTAAGATGCAGCAAGAGTTGAATAAGCTAAGAGAAGGTGGGATTATCAAACCCATAAGGCATTCTTCATGGGTCTCCAATCTGGTCCCAGTAAGAAAGAAAAATGGGGACATTAGATTGTGTGTGGATTTTAGAAATTTAAATGTTGCTTCTTTAAAGGACAACTACTCTTCTCCCAATATGGAAGCCATGTTACAGAGAGTAATAGGTTGTGATCTTTTATCCATGATGGATGGTTTTTCAGGATACAATCAAGTGTTAGTGAGGGAATTTGAACAGTTTAAAACTGCTTTCACTACTCCATGGGGAACATATGTCTATGTGAGAATGGCATTCGGACTGAAAAATGCTGGAGCTACATTTCAGAGAGCCATGGATGTAGCCTTCAAAGAATTCATTAGTATCATCATGGTGTTTTATCAAGATGATCTAACCTATTTGTCCAAAAGGGCTCATGATCATTGCAGACATTTGGAAAAGGTGTTCAATAAGGCCTTGGAAATTGGTGTGTCATTAAATCCAAAGAAATGTCATTTTGGGGTCACTGAAGGAAAACTATTGGGACACATTTTTTCCAAGGAAGGGGTATGGATAGACCTTGAAAGAATTGAAGCAATAAACAAAGTGTCTGAACCAAAGAATGTGAAAGGTATTCAATCATTTCTAGGAAAAGTAAATTTTGTTAGGAGATTCATTGCAAACTTTGCAGAGATAGTGAAGCCCATTATCAAGTTGCTCAAGAAGGATACCAAATTTTGTTGGGATCAAGAAGCTTCAGAGGCTTTTGCTGAAATTAAGAAGGCTATTCAGGAAGCACCAGTGTTGAAGTCTCCTGATTATAGTAAGCCCTTTTCTCTATTCTCTTTTGCTTCATATCATACAGTAGCTATAGTATTGTTACAAAAGGATAATGAGGGATATGAACATCCCATAGCTTTCTACAACAAGTCTTTTCAAGTAGCAAAATTAAAATGTGAAACCATGGAGAAACAAGCTTATGCTTTGGTTAAAGCTATCGAGGCTTTTAGGCCATATCTGGTAAATGCAAATATCATTGCTTATGTCCCACATGCTGTAGTTAAGGATATTTTGTCCCAGTTTGAAGTTACAGGGAAAAGATACAGATGGATTAATAGAATCCAAGAATTTGACTTGGAAATAAAGATCACCAAATTGGTGAGGGGTTTAGGTCTGGCTAAGCTCATGACTAAGTCTAATCTTCTGAATGTTGAAATACATAATGTTGAAGTCAAAAGTATTTCAGTCACTAGTATTGAAAGGCAACCTTGGTATTCAGAGGTAGTCCAATTTTTAAGAGATGCTGAATTCTCAGAAGGAATGACACATAATCAGAGAAGAACTCTAAAACTCAAGTCACAAAAATATGTTCTCATTCAAAATGATCTATTTTGGAGAAAAAGAGATGGAGAATTGCTAATGTGTTTGGATGAATTCCAGGCTAAACGGGTATTGACTGAAATGCATGATGGAGTATGTGGGGGCCATTACTCTGCTAAGACAACTACTGGTAAGATAATCCAGGCTGGATATTATTGGTCTACCTTATTCAAAGATGCTCATGCACATGTCCAGAAATGTGACCCATGTCAAAAGTTTTCATCCAAGCTGAAGCATGAAGGAGCTTTGCACCTAAATCTAGTCAGAGTGGAAGCCCCTTTTGTACAGTGGGGCATTGATTTTATTGGAGAAACTGTTGAGAGATCAGGAAGAGGTCATAGATGGATCATAGTAGCCATTGACTATTTTACTAAATGGATTGAAGCTATTCCTACAAGAAGAGTTACAAGTAAGGTTGTCATTGATTTCCTGATGGATAATGTAATAACTAGATTTGAAATACCTGCAAAATTAGTAATGGATAATCCCATGAGTTTCAGGTTGGAAGAGTTTGTAGGAGTTTGTACCAGTCATGGAATATGCATGTCTTACTCTTCACCCTATCACCCTCAGGGGAATGGGCAAGCAGAATCCAGCAATAAAAGACTTTTGAACATCATCAAGAAAATCCTAGAAGAAAACAAGAGATCTTGGGATCAAAAATTGAAATTAGCTTTGTGGGCAGATAGAATAACAATCAAGAAGGCCATTGGAATGTCACATTTTGAACTAGTTTATGGTACACAAGTCAGATTGCCCATGAATAATCTTCTTCTAGTTTATAAATTCTTGCAAGATGAGGACATGGAGCTATCTGAACCTATGGAAAACAGAATGATCCAAATTGTGGAGGTGGAAGAGCTAATAGCTTTAGCTCATAAAAGAAATCAGAAGATCCAATTGCAATCCAAATACCTTTTTGATAAAAGGACATCATTAAGGAAGTTTTAAATTGATGATATTGTTCTTCAGTGGAATGCAAAAGGACAGGACAAAGGGAAGCATAAAAAATTTGAATCATTATGGATTGGCCCTTTTGTGGTCTATGATTTAAATGGAAAGGATACTTATTTTGTGAAAAATATGAATGATGAAGTATAGGAATTTCCAATGCATGGAAAATTCCTAAAACATTATTTCTCTTGATGTCCATGCACAGTAGGTCCTTTGTTTGTATATATTTTGTTTGCTTCCTGTTGTTTTGTTTGGGTCTGTGTTTTGGTCTATTTCTCCATAGTTTCTGAGTTTTCTTGTGTTGACCTTGTGATCAACCATCCCCAGTCATGCCGTTGTTATCACTGTTTAAGAAATGGGTTTTCTTTTCCCATAATTGGCTAAGTTTTTGAAATTTTGAGTCAGACACACTATCAAATGCTTCAAGTCTATGTTAGGTCTTAATGGTTTAGGGTTTTAATTTTAAATCATTCAATGTTGATAAAAAACCCTCTAGTTTCTATTCCTGCATTACTTTATCCACTTAAGTAACGGGTCTTGGGGTTGTATGAGGTGTCCCCCCATGTCATTTGCCTAGGCGGTTGTTGAATTAATTGTAAAATTTATGCCTTATATCTTTTCTTCCTAATGTTGTCATGCCCAGTAAGTTGCACACAGCTCTCAGATGAATCTATGGTTTTCATTGTTTCATTAGGTGAAGTTGCGCGTGTTTTAAGACACAAAATGATGAAAGGGAAAAGCATTCTCAATGGTGTGCATTTGGTCCGGTTTAAAAGGGCTCCATCTTGTTCAAGATCTAATGGTTGGCGTTAGTTCGCAGCTGAAACTTGCAAGTGAAATACCTTTTGTGAAATGCCGAAAAGGTTTGGTGGGACCCTACAGTGAAAACATTTCAAATGGCTAGAAGGTGATCAGGTTTAAGAGAGATCGATGGTTCACGTTGTTTCGTGGCTGATAGATGCTCGAAGGTTATGGCCTGTGAAATAGCGAAAAGGTTTTTCAATTCATGAAAAGCAATTGTTATAAGGAGCATAATAGATGTGCAAGTCTCATTTGATCTGACGATTAGCGCAGCTTCGCAGGAGGAAGATGCTCGATAGTTAGCCTTCGCAAAGTAGCAAAATGACGTGGTGCTCCAAGCAGGTAGTCTAGTTGGTCGAGATAGCGAGTAAGATGATGGCACGTGGCAGAAGATCAAAATAGTCAGCAAGTTAGATCTAAGGATTAAAAGGAGGTGGGGCCCGGTGCTAAGGCAAAGCTGTTAAGTTAGTGTAAAGATCGACCAAGTTTCATTTGATTAGACGGTTGGCATCATTTCATTTGATGAAATTGCTCGAAGGTTATGCTCTGTGAAATGGCGAAAGAGCGGAAGGAAAAAATGCGCAGACATGTTGTGACCTGTTGGAGCAAAAATTTTGAATTCTCTTATGAATTCAATTCTGAAGGGACAGTTGAAGCATGCGGTATCAATGTCGCAGTTAAGAGCCTGAGTACCATATATGATCTCATATCAATTGGATGAAGGTATCATTCTAAAGAATTGTTGCAGAGAAGTGATTGTAGAGCTATTTTCTTCAAATACAGAGCAAGGTCATTCAGTCACAAAATAGATTCCTTCAAGCTAAAAATAGGTTTTCTTGTACTCTTGTTTGGCGATTTCTTACCGGTGTGTTTTAATTGAGGTCTTGACTTGTAATAGAACCAGTTGGGAGTAATAATTAAATTCCTTGCATATTTTAAGATGGCACCTAAGAGAGAATTTTCAGGGAAAGTTAATTACTAGGAAAGGGCCATTTGTGATGATTTTCTTGAACAATTGACATTGTCAACTAATCACGCATCAAAGGTGGAAGAATTAGTGCCAAGATCTCCTCGTTTGAAAATAGGAGAAGGGTTATATGATAAGGGCAATTGGTTGAGAGATCCACGGGCTGGGTTGTCTAGGTTGGGGTTGTTCAAAGTTGGATTTGGCATAAGAAATTTCCCAACCCTACAGAATAGCATCTGGGAGTTAGATGTGGGAAAATTGGTAGTTCCAGGAGTGTTCATGGATATGGATCTCCTGACTCAGATTGCACATAATTATGATCTAGTCACAAGGAGTGTTAGGGATATAAATGGGAAAGCCCTCATTGAAATAAATAATGAGGAGTTTAGAAGTGCTTTTGGGCTTATGAGTTTACTAATTTTCTAGAACCTATTAATTTCAAATCATTAGCTCAAGTATACAGTGCATATTGGAATCACCTTATAAATGGGCCTCTTAAGGAATTATTTGTGAAGATAGGTGGGTTGACAGTTGTATGACCCAACACTGAAGATCCCTTCTCATTGAATATGTCCACCCTTAGGGCTAAGGGATTGTATTGGTCACTTTGCCAGATTTTAGGAGAGGATGTTGAGGCAAATATGCCCAATAATTACATGCTAATGATTTCTCGGATTTTGAATCCTTCTCTTGCAGTAACCTTTGATTATGGTTCCTTTCTTATTGATGCTATCCATGAAGGGTTGATAGGAATAAAGAATGGGAAGGTTGATAGGCCTTTTGGATGGTATTCCCTCCTCATGCATCTATTTTTATTCAAAGGTGGTGATTATTTTGCAAGTGGAATGGATCTTGTAAAAGAGAAAGATGGAGAAAATATGCTAGTGAAATTATGGAGTACAGTGTTTTCATGGGACAGAGATGATGCTAGTTTCTTAAAGTTTGATAAATGTTTTGCATGAAAGATTAGGACTCTCCTCTGTTCGAAAAATCCAAGAGTCCCCAAGGTTCTTTTGGAATTTATTAGACCAAAAGAATTTGCAAAAAAAAAAAAAAATTGTCCATAATTGGGGTGATATTTACTTATACCCTATCTCCACAGTTTTCAGAGTGTTTGGTTTCAGAGGCACTCCATTTTTATTGCCCTATCAGGTCCCTCTCAAAGTGGGAACTACAGAAATCCTTAGAGAAATTGGTAGTGTACAAGAGGAAAAGCTAATAGGCAGGGGTAAAGGGACTATTTTCCCTACGATTACTATAGCCCACCAATTTGTAATAACCAAGGGAGGTTGGAACTGTTTTGAGTATTTTCTTAAACCTTATAATTTGTCAACTACAGTATCCAGGTGTGTTGATCCTGAAGATTTCTTCAATGACATGTTTAGAAAGACGGCAATATGCAAAGGTAGACCCCATCATTTTCAGTTTCCTGAAGACCTCATTAGAAATGAGTTTGATCAAGATGAGTAGGAGATAAGGAGGAAAAGTGGGTGGCTTATAAGAAGGCCTTACACTTTGTACATCAGTTTGATACCAGCTATGACCCATTGTCTAGCTTTCACCCTTTTGAGGAGAAAATAAAGTTCCTAACTCTTTGCTTTGAGGATGTAATGTAGAATTTGAAAGAAAAGAGGGAGGTTGTAATTTAAAACAACCCTGAAAAGGAAAGAATGGTTCTAAGTAGGTCTACATCCACTAGAGCAATCACTCCTGGTGACTACATGTTGCACAAAAAGTCTAATTATAGTGTGTTAATGCCTACAACAGGGGAGCCCTCTACCTCTAAAGGAAAGAGGAAGATACAAGATGTCGCTAACATCCAAGACAGCCCAAAGAAGCAGAGAGTAGGAAAAGAAATACAATTTGATACACCCTTATACTCTCCATCTCAATCCCCTATTCATATAGGATATGAACGGGCAGCAACTAAACAACTGATACAGTTAGGTAGTCTAGGAGAAATAGCTAACACATATGATGAGGTAGAAAAGGGAATACTAGAAGAGCCCCTTGCTGCTGAGATGAACATCACTACCAATGAGTTCAAGGGCCAGGAGTGGGATCCTAAGATCAAGCAGGCCAGTGAGGACTTCTTGGTTGACAAAAACAATGCAAGGTGTGAAAAGAGAAAAAGGTGAGCAGCCTCTTAAAGATCTAGCTATGGTTGAGGAGGAAATAAAGCAAGAAATGATAGATGAGTTTAAAACTATCACTCCTGAGCAAGGAAGAGATATGGTGGCACAAGCTAGAGTACTCATTCTCCCTGAGTGGGACATAGCAGATGCCTTGGTATTGGAGGCAGTGAGAAAAGAGATCAAACCCATGGAGGGAATTACTTTTAGCAAAGAGAATGCTACACTAGTCATGTGGTCTCTTAAGAGAGATGAGAATAAGAGAAGTAAGGACACCCCAGGGTCAAGTTACCTTGGTGGAATGATAGTGAAAAGAGTGCAGAACACAGGGCTAGTGGAAGTTGCTAGCACTGTGCTAGAAACTGCAAAGTTTAGTGTTGCAGTAGCAGAAAGGGTGGCTAAGGAAAAGGCAGACCTCCAAGTTAAGTTGGAGACAATTTTGAAAGCCTACAATAGTGCTAAGGAAGAGGTAAGGGGTAAAGATAGCATAATTGGTAATCTGCAAAGCCAGTTGACAAGACAGTACCATCAAGGTGAGACTTCAACACTGATGATCTCCACTTCTCCTACAAGACCTCCACCTAATAGCCCCATTATTGAGTTCCCACCATCTCCAGCACCTTCTAGTTCTCAAATGGTTCAGATCACTTCCCAAGAATTGGAGAATTTAAAACAGGCTCAGGCCTTGTATGCAAAGAAGTATGAAGAAAGAGTAAGGGCTACCATTTCAAGTTTTGTAGACACCATGGGGGCCTCCCTATTGTATAACAACACAAGCAAGATTTTAGATATGTGGAATGAGCTTAATGGAGATAAGGCCATTTTGACGCCTATTTTTGACAAGTGGAAGCCTAGAGAGCAGGATTTGGAGATTATCTATGTATCTTATGATGAAGTAGGGGTTGATCCTATCATCAGATCCACTTGTGACACCACAAAAGATCTAATAAAATTAGCATAAGGGATAGACAATGCTGACAAGAAAATCAACTTGTACAAAAAGGAGTACACTGATCAAGTTTTTGAATTGGTTCCAGGAGTTTTTGTCAGCCCAAATCAATTAAAGGACAAACAAGTGTGGCTTAAGGAATTAGAGGCCAAATTGTCAGCTAGAATAAAAGGAATTGTTGACTTAGATGATGCTTCCTTTTTTGTTGTAACAATTTAGGAGATTGAGAGAATCAAATGTCATTACGGTTTTCTCAATTCAGAGGTGAACAAGATGAGGAATTCATGGAAAAGGTTAAACAAGGAAAAGGAAAAAGTGATTAACTTCGCATGGTCAACTGATGATGTGTATAATGAGTGGACAAGAAAATATGTCGTCCAGGATGTAGAGCAGTTAGAAAGTGCTCTTGAACAGTTAGATGAGGTTGCAACCAGACAACAAGTAGAAGAAGTTGCGGAGGTTGAAAAGGAATTGTAACCATTTTTGTAAAAGATCTTTGTAACTTCTTCTTGAGAAGAAATGATTGTAACAAATTCTCCTAGGAAACTTTGAAGCTATGTGCATCCATACTATTATAAATGGATACCAAGACTAGTACAAAATTGATTGCAAAGAATTGTAAGAAAATGCTGCAGAAATTTATTTGAGCTTTTCCAAATTTTAATGGAGAATATTCAAAGGTTGCTTGTAATACTTTTTTGAAGAAAATATCAATATACAGACCATTGGTTTCAAGTAAAAACTTTGTGTTGTCTTCAAATGTGTTTGCAAGTGCTTACTATTTCATTCTGAATAATCCAGGTTTATTTCGTTTGAATAGGGGTTGTAAGGCAATCTTCACTAGATATGTTTCTTAGCTTTTCTCTTCAGGAGGGGAATTAAATATGCGAGAATCACTTCTACCACTAAATTCTCTGTAGGATACTTTGAATCTTGGTGAGCGTAGTTTGATGTGGTATGAATAAATTCTTAGGTTTGTTAGGCATATATAGGGATCTGCAAAAGCCGAGGCAATGGGATGTGTAGAGATATTTTGATTGGGGAAGTATTGTTTGAATTCAGATGACTCTGTGACCTTGGATAAGGCACTGGTATAGATCAAGATTGTTTATTACATATTTTGTAGGTCAAATACTGAATATGAGTACAATTTTCATTCCTTTGTTTTAGTAAGTTTTAAGGTGATTAGATCCACTTGTTTTCTGAACTAGTTTGCTGTGGATTTATCTTTTAAAAGTGTGAATTTAGTTCACAAAGGTATACCCGCCTGGAGTTAGAGTAAGTCTGAAGTGTAGAAGGTTAAATCAAACCTTGTCATATGTTGTCCTAGAAGTTTTCTTCCCTTTAATATCTCTTCTGCATAGAGTTATCATATTATTATAAGGATGTTGAAGTGAATCAAATTTTGAGAACAACACATTGTACTCCCACATTGACAACAAATGGAAATATTCTATGGACTCAAAGAAGCAGATAAGAGAAAGAGTTTTGGTACATCTCTTTCTAGACATGTCGGTATATGATATAAGAAATCAATTGAAAAACTACTAGAAAAATTTTCAAGTAAAGCAAAGGGCCTTGAAAATGATGAATGGACTTTATCTTGAAGTAGAAAAGGAAACCAAAGAAAAATTGCAAGAAATTTTCAGAATTCAGACTGAAGAGACTCAAGGTGATGTGGAAATAGTTGACATCACCGAGCAAGTTCCTGCATCAACTATTCATCTAGATGAGGATGTCATGGACATTGAGGCACAGGAAGAAGAAATGATAGAAGGAAATGCCTATGCCAAATTGGTATCAAGTGAATCAGTCTTGGAACAAGTTAAGTCCTATCCTTCGGTAAGTCAACAAGTGACAACTAAGACACCTCAGGACATAGAACAAGGCAAAGAGGATCAAAAGGCTACTCAAGGTGAATCTACCTCTCCGACCACTGGCAAGAAAACCTCTCAAGCTCCTGGAAGCTTTGAAACGGTTGCCACTAAGACCCCAAGTAAGGAAACACCGAAAGATACAATAGAGGCTTTAGGAACCGACAAAAGTGTTTCTCCCACCAAGCAACATACCGAGGAAGATCAAGCCTCAAAAGCCATTGTACTCATTCAACCGGTGAAGTCATCATCATTAAAGGAGAAGAAAGCAAAGAAGCATAGTTTCAAGATAGATCTATCAAATCCTATTGTGTTGTCGAATGTTGACATTTTAAAACTAAAAAGGCAAGCACTTATTGAATTCGGTGAGCTTTGAAAAGCCAAAGAAAAACAAGAAAAACAGATAGCTATTCAGAAGAAAAACTGAGTACTTCAGAAGGTTAAAGCATTATTGATAGACATGCTACCTAAAGCTACCGTAAGTAAAGATGCTTCCATCCATATGCAACTAGATAAACTACTCACTCAATTGGAACCATCAAGAGTAGAGGCATCAGACTACCTTAGCAAATTAAAAGAAAAAGAGCTAACTGCCAAGATGATTGAAGAAGTGTAGAAAGCAATTGCTATAGGTAAAGTCAAGCTTGTTGGATTCATTGCTGAGTTGTCTCCTCAACTCAAGCACATTCTTTATTTATTCTAGAATTTATGTACATTTTCATTCTATATTAAAGATATCAAGCATAAGACCAAAGTCATTGAAAAAGAGATTACCAATCTCTCAAATAAACTGACTACCAAGCCAAATTCTATTCAGAATTTTTATACAAAGCTACAAACTCTTATGGCTCAGCAGTTAGAACTTCGGAATGAAGAGCACAAAATAAGGATGGATATTATGACTCTTTAGACATTATTTATTCTCCATCTGTCATCAGTACAAGAGCAGATCAACCGAGTTACCCAACTGTCCACACAAGCAGAGGGAAGCACTTTAGATGGTTTGATTTCATTATTAGTTGATATTACAGCTCAGAATTCCTTAATGGACAGTGTCAAGGATGCACTTTCAAACGCTCTCAAAGATGCTCGTACTAAGTATAAATCTATTTTTGACTAGTTGCCCCCACCTAATGGTAACTAGTTTTGTTGTTTGTCAAAAAGGGGGAGTGTACCGAGTATATAGAATATCTGAGTGTATAGATATCACTGACAGGGGGAGCATGGAACATCAGGAGCATGCAAATCAAGTTTTGTACAACATATTGATAAGGGGAGCATGTATTTGAAGTATGTATTTGAACAAATGTATATACTGTCATTTCAGTCAAATTTTGTAAGTATATAGATTTTGTGTTATGACTTTGAAAGGAGTTTTGTCAAACATACCAAACTAATGTCAAAAGGGGAGATTGTTACTATTTACTATGTTGTCATTATTTTTATGTACAAAGTCATCCTATATACTATAGTCAGTTAATACTACCAAAATATTCAGTCGGTAAGTACTAAGGGTGTTGGTTACAAAAGAAAGGCTAGTACTTTAGCCTATCGAGTAAAGTTCTTATGTCTATCGAGCAGCAAAGAAGGTATACCGAGTTAGTCTAAACCAAGTGGAAATGTATTACCATATTCAATGAACCTGGATACATATGTGGAAATGTGTTACAACATTCAAGAACAGGGAACCGTTATTACATAGGGAATTGCACTTAAAGATTTTGTATGATTTTGAGAAAGTATATCCAATGAAGTAATTTCTATGTTTATTCATTCAATAAAACATGTTTGTATGATCGATGTATGAACAAGATCACCACCTCAGAGATCTATATATACAGAGTGATTTGAGTATCTAACATATAGAGGGAAGATTGTGAGTTGAAAATGAAAATCTTGAGAAAAATTAAGGTGTGATGATTGAACAGGGATATTCAGAGGTCACCAAGAAGATTTTTAGAAAACAGTTTAATGAACAAAGTATATAGAAGAGGTCACCAAGTTGATCTATCAATTACCGAGGTATGCTATGAGCATGGTAATTTCATATTGAGCATATAGAGTCTACTATAACATTTCAGATGTAAAGTTGTAGATATTTTGTAAAGATTTTGATTGAATTATTTGAGTTGTAATAGAAACCTTTAACATGGTAAAAGACTCTAACAAAGTCTATAAATTGTAAAGCCTTTAACCAGGTACAACATTTTGTAAAAGTTTTTGTAAAATCCTTTAGCATGGTAGATCTAAAGATCTTGATACTCCTAACAGGGTAAGCTATTAGAAATAGCTAAACATGTAGCTCTAACTGAGCAACCTTTATTATTGCAGTAGTGAAGTTGTGGGTGCCATCCCCACTGCAGTTTTTCTCTCTAACCAAGAGTTTCTGCTTAACCAAAATATTTGTGTTATGGAGTGAATTGTGTAAGGATTTTATTTATTTGTTTATGTTTCAAAATTATATATTATGAGATCAATTATACACAGTTTATGTTTATCAGTAAGATTGTTTTTGAAGAAAAGTTTTGAAGTACTGATTCACCCCTCCCCTCTTAGTACATTAGCTTTCATTATTGGACCTAACAGTCTTTTGTTCACATATTCCCTTCCATTATCTGTACGAAGAATCTTGACCACTTTCTCGGATTTCTTTTCCACATGAGTCTTGAAGTCCTAAAATTTGTCAAATACTTCACTCTTATGGATAAGAAAGTAGACCCAAGTGAAGCGGGAGTAATCATCAATGAAGGTGAGAACATAGCAAGCCTTAGTAAATGAAGGTGTTGGAAAAGGACTTGCTACATCATTGTGAACAAGTTGAAGAACTTCCAAAGCTCTCCAAGCTTTCCCCTTATCAAACTTGTCCTTGGGATGCTTGCGCATGGAACAACCTGAACATACACCCTCTGAAAAAATGATTTGAGGTAGACCTGTGACTATGTCCTTAGTGCTAAGCTACTAAAGATAGCGATAGTTGAGGTGACCAAACCAGTCATGCCATAGCTTTCTTTTTGAATTTAAATGAGTAAGAAAGGCCCTAGAAGAACTTGACACAAAGTGGGAGAATGCATAAAGCCTTGAGTTGTCATTGACTTGTCCCACTACTACCAAGGCATCATCATTAAGTTCCTTTACTACAACTGAATCAAGTGTAAACTCAACCTTTTTTCCATTCCCATAGTGAGTGATTTGGTAGATAGAGAGAAGGTTGGTAGACAAGTTAGGAACATAAATAACTTTCTCAAATGTTCCATCTCCCATGAACCTTTCCCTTCAACCTCAACTTGTGTATCATTAACTATGTAAATGTGAGGTACCTTTGATGGCTCCAATAAATAAAACTACTCCTTTGTAGAACCCATGTGATAAGAGGCACCCGAGTCAAGTATCCACTATTGTGAGGAACCTATTGTAGCAACAAATGCTTGCCCTTTTCTCATAGACTGTGAGGAATAGGAAGGAGATGAATCCTTCTTTGTGTAGGTAGATGACAAGTTGATTTTGTTTTCCTTAAGAAGATTTGTCAACTCATCAACTTGCTTGGTGTGGCATTGATTCTCATCATGACCATATTTGTTTCAATAAGCACAAGTTGGTTTATCCTTCTTAGGTGGAGTTCCCTTCTTGGAAGAGGATGAAAAATCGCCTTGTGATGGAGAGGATGATTACCCTTTTTCCTGTTGTGGCTTTGATCTAGATTGCTTCTTCTTCTTGTTGGAATCTTTGTCTTGAATCCCTTGTCTTCCTTGATTAGCCACCAAAGCCTTGGACTTTGAAGACTTGAGAAGCCCCATGTTCAACAATATAGATTGTTCCAATATCAACATTTATGTGAAAGCATCAAATGAAGGCATAATGTAGGAACTCCCCATTGTCAAACGATGAGTTTGGAAGCTTGAAACAAATGCTGCATATTCTGGTGCAAGCTTGTCCAACAAATTGAATATCAACTGAACATCCTTTTTGTCAATTCCACAATCCTTAAGCTTTGCTCTTAGCTTATTTGCTTTGCTAACATAATCTTGGATTGTATCAAAACTCTTGGGATCCAAGTTGGTGAGCTCATTGTCAATATTGTAATCTTTGATTTCATCAACTTGACCATACAATTTCTGAAAAATATCCCAAGCCTTTTTTATTGTAGTACACTAATCAATGTGAAAAATAAGGTCATCTGATACATACATATGCAAAGTTCCAATAGCCATGCAATTATTAGTGAGCCATTCTAACTAAGAATTAGGATCAGCCTTAGGATGAGGTGGTACTTCTATTGTTCCATCTATGCAATGCGTGAGACCTTTTTCCATTAATTTGCTCCATACTTTAATTTTCCATGATGCATAACTATGTGGAGTTAAAGGTGGAAATTTATGAGGACTCGTTACAACAAAAATGAAAGAGAACAAGGAAAGAGAGGCACAATCACACAAGACAACCCCCCCAAAATGATGATTTGGCACTTTATACTTAGTGCATGTACAATGGACCACTTGCAAAAAATGGCAAAGTAGACTTCTAGTTTCAACTTTACAACTGCCTCAATCAGGCCAAAGGAGACTCAAACTAATAATGCAAGAGATCTAAACTAAGATCCAAGAAAATTACAAGTACCAAATAGGCCAAAAAAGATCAATATTTGAGAGTACAATATCCACTCAAAATAAATGAAAATGGATCATATATTATGAAATTGGAAGAAAAAATATGCACTTTAAAAATAAACGGCACCTAAAAAGGAGGTTTTATGAGCCCAAACAAAGCCTTTGAAGTTGCAAAATCGAGGATTCGACATGTACAACTAAGCAAATCTGACAATTATGAAAAAATTGTTCACTAAAATTAGAAAATAACCTCACCACTGTGAAGAGAATGAAAAATTAGCCCAAACAAAAAACATTGCACCAAAAAAATAGCAAAATTGAGCAAGTTATGAGCCTCCAAAGTTGACCCAAAAATCAAAACTTCTCAACTAAGAGGGGTCTCAAATTTTCAAAAAAATGCTGACATTAGCAAAACAATGTACTAAATTTGACGACTGTCTGACCATCAAAATGGTTGTCGCACCCCTGGACTAGGTTGACTAAGCACTGACTGGGCAAACGGTATGGACCCCAAAAACAAATTTTAATTTTTTAAAAAAAAAATTATTTTGAAAAATCCAGAAAATTTGTACTGTACCCCCCGAATTGGGCAAAAAGTTTCTCCAACACCCAAAATTTGACTTTCACCAAAATAGGTTGAGTTTATACTCGTTTTTTATGGAAATGACCTCCCAGATGCAATGGTGAGGTCGGAAATTCTCTAGGATGCCTCCAAAATGTGCAGTACCTTAGATCCAAAAATAGAAGCCTTCTAAGATGTCTCCAAAAACCAATCAATGAAGCCCCAATAACTCTGATACCATATGAGATTTTGCCAAGATCAAGGGCACAATGAAAAGTATAAAAGAGAGACAATTGAATGACAAGAACAAACTGTATTCTCATCAATATACAAATGATCAACTAGATTAACCAATACAATGAATATGAGCCTACTTATATAGGAAAGGCCATATGGATATACGAGAACACAATCATGACATGTGGCTCAATGAGAAACAAGGGTAGGTAAGAAATACTAGGGGTAGGTAGGAGAAATAATATAATATTCCACAAAAGGTGGATGACCCACCGAATGTAGAGTGTAACAACAAAATAAGACCATAAAAGGTGGAATTTCTCCTACAAGCTATATCCCTATGTGCACACTTCCCTAAGTGTCTCATATCCAAACTACGAAGAGATGTATTATCCTAAGTTAACTTAAGTAAAGAATAATAATATTCATGATGAATATTTATTTACGCTAACAATTCTCTTAGACAATCGACATCATAAACGTCAACTATGCTATCCTAAATAGACATCTCAACTAGGTCAGCTACTAAACCCTAATTATATCATGAATTTACAATAAAAATCATAACAGATCATCACAGAATGATATACACATCATTATAACAAATTACAATGCAATATCAACCATTGGTTGATCGTAACCCATCACGAAAATCTAATATGTACAAAAGTCAAAACCTTAAAACACTCTACTAAGTGTTTCACTGATTCCCAAGAAATTCTTCCTTTAATGGTGCCAAAACAATAATTAATTCATTCATGTGGGTTGTGTCATGTTACCACCTTCATGTAGACTTGTCGTTAATCACCGGCATAATAAAAATCATTACCGGTTTGATGATTTCTTTACCGGTCTTAAACCTTACAAAAACCTTAGCAAAACTTTAGTAGAAATTTGAAACACTCCTTTCGGTAATCATCACAAGTTATGGTTCTAGTCAGATACTCCTTTGCATGATATAATCTCACCATCCAAACTGCCAACCACCAATCATCGTTGATCACTCAATTCAATCAAAACATCTCTGCTTTACCGGTTAAGGTCCTAATTCATAGACTTTAGTTTTTTGTTGGTAAACCCTATCTTTTGGTAAACCAAATCACTTAGATGACAAAACAAAACATCATGAACCTCAAAAATCATCATTTGACATCAGTTGCCATCAATGATGACACAAATAATTGATCAAGTCATCTAATCATAAAATCCCAATCTCTTCATCACAAATAGACTTTATCCTTTACCGGTGTAGTCATCCATCTTCAACTGTATAACCTCATATGTATCAGTTATGTCAAATGACAACATATTGTAATTATGCTTTGATGTCTACTATTATGAATTTAAATGATCTTAATTCTTGTAAGCAAGCTAAAAATCAACCTCATTGGCAAAAAGCTATGCAAGGAGAACATGATACTTTGCTTGCTAATCAAACTTGGGATTTAATTCCTTTACCTCAAGGTAAAAATCATGTTTCTTGTAAGTGGTTATATAAAAATAAATTGAATGCAAATAATTAAGTTACTAAGTTTAAAGCTAGATTTGTTGCTAGAAGTTTCTCTCAAACTGAAGGCCTAGATTATAAAGAATTTTTTTCTCCTATAGCTAAAATTCCTACTACTAAGATTGTTATTGCTTTAACTTCTAATATGAACTGGCCCATTCATCAAATGGATTTTTGATGATGAGGAAATAGACTAGAAGGATAACCCTGAACTAACCAACCTCTAAGGCTCACAAATAAAACCAAAACCCTACTGCCAAAGGGTCCTTACACAACACCAAGTCAAGAAATGGTTCGATGATACTAAACAATGTCTTGGGAGACTCAAAGGCTCCAATATGTCAACTTACAAACAAATAACACTCTCAAGTCTTGTGTGACTACACACACCCTTGCATACACGAGTGTGCTACTACTAGGCTTTAGGGGTTTGAAAGGCCCACTTGACAAATTCCATACAACAACACTTTGAGGGGTTGTCTCACAATACCTTAACATAAATGAAATAGGATTTCATGGTTTAGACCCACCGAAACACCAATTTTGACTCACTTGACCACAAACAAAATCGGTTGCAATTAGGCCTCCATTTGAAGGAAATGAATGTTGACTTTAGACACCCTAAGGATCTAGGAAAACAAATTATATTTTCAGATACCCTTTTGGGAGTTCTCAACAATATCTTAGTTTTCGATACCAGACTAACTTGCAGATATCCCAACCAATATTGCACTAACAGACCTAATAGGGCTATTAGACCTATTTGACTGAAAGCCTTCCACAAACTAGTTTGGTTCTCCTAGTTGGTGACCATCACTGACCATGAAATGTTATGTAAACCTCCTAAGTACTCTTCTACAACATTCAATCCCCTTTCCAGAGCTCTACCACTCAATTCTCATGTACCGCACTCATCAAACCGATTTGTCACATAGAGATGTCAGACCTAGGGTTAGTTCTCCATCCTCTTCACCTTTTTGTGTCCTCTTAATGGATCTTCTAATTGAAATATGATACAGTTTCTTATCATCTCCTATAATGACAGAGTGTTAAGTTCTGGACTTACAGGCCAAAACCCATTATTACAATCAAACCCTAGGGGTTTGAGGGTTTCAGGCTACTCGATAGAGATTTTCTTGTAGTATGGGGCATCGATCACTTCAAGAATTCACACCGAATGCAAAACAAAGGTAAAAAAATCTAGTTTCAGGATCTATGCCATGAACATTCTTGGCAATCCACCTGCAGTATGCAATTAATAGAAATTAGACGATTTTCTGAATTTCCAACAGTTCTTGATGCTTCAATTTCCTTTCCAAATCAACCAAAATCAACCAACTTACATATTTTGGTGTTTGGGTTCCTTAAAGGTATCACCGCAAATGAGCACAACCTCCTCCAACCATTTTTTAAACTAAACGGACTGTTGGAGAATCACAACTTACAAAAAGTGCAAAATTGTCATGACAACAAATTGACAATATGACAATTTTTGCATTATTCAACCAACTTAAACTTCTGACTATCATAATCCCCCAAAATGATTACATTTGATTTGAAAACATAAAAATGACTCAAATAAACCTTTATCCACTTGATCCTCAATTTAGACAATTGTGACCCTTATTGACTCAATTTTCTCTACAAGACCATAGATGACAATTTTACCCAAACAGGGACAAACTTGTCACACTCCTAGGACATTAAATTACAAAAAATGACCCATAGGGTCTTATTACATTCCTTCTAGGCTAATAGAAGATCATCTTGTTCTTGGTTCATTTCTTCATAGATAGGTGTTCTTGCACCAATGTTTAAAGTGTTTTTCTAAATGGTTATTTACGTTTGGAAATTTATATGTCTCAACCTCCTGTTAAGGAAGGTAATGGACATTTAGTTTGCAAGTTAAAGAAATAAATTTATGGTTTGAAACAATCACCTAGGGAATGGTACTCTAAGATTAATTCATTATTTCTTTCCCAAGGCTTTATTAGAAGTAAAAATGATCCAAATTTATATATTAAACATATTGAAGATGACATTGTGATTATTATTTTATATGTAGATGATTTAATTCTAAATTCAAGTTCCAATAATTTAATTTCCAAAATTAAGTTTTAACTCAATCAAAAGTTTCAAATGACTAATTTAGGAATTTTACATTTTTTTTGGGAATGCAAATTTGGCAAACAAGTAATGGTATTTTTCAATCTCAAAGTAAATATGCTCAAGATCTTTTAGACAAGTTTAAAATGAATTATGCTAATCATGTTTCTACTCCTTGTGAATTAGGAGCAAAGTTAATGCTTGATATGAATACTCCTTTAGTTGATGCTACTTTATATAGACAACTAGTTGGAAGTTTAAATTATTTCTCTTATTAGACTAGATATTGCTTATAGTGTGGGTTTAGTTTCTAGATTTATGTCTAAAACTCAACAAACTCACTTTAAAGTTGCAAAAATAATTTTGAGATATATTAAAGGAACTCTTAATATTTGTTTATTCTATGATGCAAATTGTGATTTTACTTTAAAAGGATTTACCGATTCAGATAGAGAGGGAGATCCCAATGATAGGAAATTGATGTTTTGATGTTCTGTTAGCTTGATTTTGATTGATGACTTGTTTTATGTTTTCATTGATGGCAACTATGTTTTGATAGTCATCTAAGTCTTTTAGGCCAACTAGTAGAGGAGACAGTTTATCAGTAAACCAACAAATAGGACTTCAACTAGTAAACAAGAACAAAGTTGTATTCAAGCAACCGGTATAAGCGATCGATGAAGTGTTAGGTGATGCGGTTTTGCAAGAGTGTTTAAGATTGTATCAGGTAGCTATGTTTCACACCGAAGTGGCATTTTCAACAATATGAGTGAGTTATGTTGTACAAAGGAGTCAATCATGAAGAACAACTAACTGGTAGAACAAAGTCACTAAGATCAGTAAACTAGCACACATAATGTTTTATTTTTAAGTTTTTATGTCGGTGGCCAACATAAGTAAAGCATGAAGTGTAAGATTATCCAGATTCATTGAACCTAAGAAATTGTTCCAAGGTTGTTAGCTGACTAAGTTGATGTTTATAAAAAGTGTGTTGAGTTATGAGATGGAGGGTGAGATCGTGAGCGAGCGTTGAGAGTTTGATTGTGTGGTAATCTGAGAAGCTCTATATTGATGTTTTGAGTGGACTTGATGAGAATCTTATCAAACATAGAGGTGCTACATGCAAATCATTTTACTTTTGTTTTCTTAACAATTGCAGCAATCAAATCCCTTAACCGGGTAGGTCCTAACAGACCTAAAATTGTAAATCCCCTAGAATGGTAGCTCATTAACTTGAGTTTAAATCCTCTTGTGAGGCTTCTCCTAATAGGAAAAATCTTTTAATAGGGATAAGGTAAATCCCTTAACCAAGTGACTCCTAACAGGGTCTGCCCCTAACCGAGCATGTTTGTATGACCTTAACCAGTCAAAGATTTCTTTTCTACAAATAGTGAATCTTGTGGGTACTAACTCCCACCGTGGTTTTTCCCTTTGGGTTTCCACATATAAATATTTGTGTTATGTGGAGCTTGATATATTGGGTGTTAGCTTATGTGGTGATATTTCTTTTATGCTTATTAATCTTTAAGTTATTTAAAGTGGTGATCATATTTGTGTTATTATTTTTTCTTGCACTAATTCACTCCCCCTCTTAATGCCTTATAATTTTATCACCTTCCTCGTTAACCCACGAGGATTTTTTGGCATTCCTGGTGGTAGGTCTCTCCACCTCTACTAGAGCTTCTTTTAACTAGTTCTTTTACTATGGGATACTAGGGATATCACATAAAGAGACATTAGTTGGGGCTTTCTTTGGTTGTTCCACCATGTATAATACTGACGGCACATGTGCTTTTACTTCTTGTCTTATAGGGGATAAAATATTTCCTCTGATATGTGGTAGCCGCCATGGGTTGTTTAGGAGCCTTTTCTTAGCTGAACTTCCCTAGTGCATTTACAGGCTCTCCTATGAACCATCTTTTTGACCGAAGGTTGTAGTTTGAGTGTATTTGGGGAGCTTCTAAACTCGATGCAATTGCATCATTTGTGATTACGATATCCTCATCTTCCATCAAAGAAAATAAATCATGATCTGGGGCTATCTCTGCTTCCTTCTCCATCACCATGCCTTGCATTTGAGTGATGAGGGTTGCATTATCCATGCCAGGGGAAGCATAAACCCCCACATTCAAGGTAACACCTTCACTCCATTGATCTGCAATCTTTTATTGTAAATTACCCCTTGGACAGTTTATCAGGGCATGAGCATCGTTGCATGGGAAGCACCAAAAATTGGTGCCATTCGCCATATTATTTTATCCAACAGTTAATTTTGTATTGGTACTAGGATGGATGGTTTGTAGCGGGGTGGGCACTAGAACTATCTGGCCATTTGTTTGACTTGAGGACACTCGGTTGTTCGCATATTAGTTTTGCTGATATGGGGGTCTATTACCTTGGAAATTTTGCTGGAAAGGAGGTCTAGTAGAGGGGATTTGGGTGTTGGTATTTTGGTATGGTTTTTTCATTGATGTCAACACCTACTAAATACACCTACTTTGGAGATCCAACAACATTCACCAACAAGCAGTAATCTGTGCAACAGTTACTGGTATATGGTCAACCGACAGGATATAATGTTCACCAGTACCTGGAATGACATGGAAGACACTTGGTAATGTCAAAGACATCATGTGGACACTTTATTTTGAAGTAATAATAATTGGTATATTCATATTTTCATATTTGCTTTTATCGGCAAATAGGTCTAGGTTATCTAGGGTTACACCGGCAGGTTTATCTTTTCCAGATCAGCATGGCACGCTATGGAGAAGATTTATTATTGTTGTAAATGCATTAAGCCGACATGATTAATCGATTATTGCATCGAATATTATATTATTTGTAAAATGTTTTTATTGTAATATCTTGTAGAGCCGACCTACTAGAATTGGTCTTAGGGTATGGTATAAATGTAAGATCTTATTTGTAAGATCAAGTGTGGAATGGGAAAAAAATTTAAGTGAAGGTATATGCGAGATAAAGCGGAGGCATACACGAAGACATCATTTGAAGGTGAAGTTAGGTTTTTGTAGAAGCATATCAGCATTACACCAGTACTGAATCCACCATATGAAGATGCTATTTTGTGTAGTACATTCTTATTGGATTTAACCATCCAACTGAAGTCAGTGTGACTCCCATTTGTGATTGAGCAGTAAGCTCTAGGTTGTTAGCCTTTCTACATGTGCAGACCCCTTTTGTACACTTACTATCTGCAGTAGTATCATTTGATTGTGGGTAAGGTTTCCCATCGTGGTTTTTCCCCTTACAGGGTTTCCACGTACAAATATTGGTGTCATGTGTTGTGGATGACTTTGTGTTTATGTTTTATGCATTAATTCTTACCAGTATAGAAATTCACTATTAACACTGTCTACCGGTATACTTAATTGATTCACCGGTATTAAGCACTAAGTCGGTTAATAAGATTTTGGTTTGAATTTATTAGACAACTGATTCACCCCCCCCCCCCTCTTAGTTGTCTCCGAGACCTAACAATTGGTATTAGAGCCTAGTCCTCTTTTTGCAGAAGTTTAACAACTTGAGGAGATCCAATGTCTACTAATTATTTCAGGAAGGACACTCTTAAACTTGATGGAACCAACTATGGGATATAGAAGATCAGAATGGAGACACATCTGAATTGTATCGATAAAGACATCTGGGAAGTTACTAAGAATGGTTATACTGCTATTGTAGCTAGTCAGACTGCTCCAACTACCCTAGCCAAAGATGAAGAAAATGATTGCAAAGCAAGAGAAGCACTCTTGAGTGCATTATCAGATCAACAAATCATGGGATTATCAGATAGGTCTACTGCTAAAGCTATTTGTGATCATTTGGAAACACTGAATGAAGGAGATTCCACAGTCAAAATTGCAAAGCTTGAAAGCTTCTGAGTCAGGTATGAACATCTGAAAATGGAAGAAGATGAAAGGATTTCTGCTTTTATGGAAAGAGTAAATGAAATTGTTTTGGGTATCAAATGTTGTGGAGGAACCTTGAGTGAGGATGAGATTGTTTCAAAAATCTTAAGAGGTTTGCCACTGGCATATAAAATGAAGGTTACTGCTATAAATGAGTTGAGAACAATGCCTAATACATCAGTAACTAGGGATACATTGATTGGAAAACTTTCAACTTTTGAAATTGAGGAATTTGGTCCTGTTGCTTCTATAAAGACTGATTTGGCCTTTAAAGCATCAACATCATCTGCTCCATCTTTTGACAAATCAGACTGGAGAGCCTTTTATGCAATAGAACTTGAAGAAACCAGGAAGGAGAATGAAGAGCTTGAAGAACTTGAAGCACTATTTGCAAGGAAAATGTCAAAAGGTCCAATTGGAAGTAAGTATGAAGGTAAAGCACCCTTTGAATGTTTTAACTGCAATAAGATTGGTCATATGGCTTCAAGATGCCCTGATAGACATGCTAGACTAAGAGAAGAAGCTAGAAGAACATACAAGCCTAATCTTGAATATCAGAGATACAGATTTAAAAAGAACAAAGATAAATTTTGTTACATTGCTGATGAAGGTGTGACTGATGATTTTGATGAGGAGCCAGCAGACAATGGATGGGTTTTTTTTGCTATAACAGAAGATCAACCGACACCTACTGCTCAACCGATAGAACAAGCCCTAGTAGCTAAAGTTGAATCAAAGGATGAATGGATTATTGACTCGGGATGCTCACATCATATGACTGGAGACAAATATAAATTCTTGAACTTTCAAGAATACAATAGAGGTTTATTAAGATTTGGAGATGACAAAGCCTGTTCAATCAAAGGTAAGGATTCAATATCTCTTGATGATAAACATAACACTGACAATGTCTACTATGTTGAAGGATTAAAGCATAATCTTTTAAGTGTTGGTCAATTAGTTGAGAAAGGTTTTCAGTTACAATTTAAAAATGGAAAATGCAAAATCATGAATAAAATTGGATTGGAAATTGCAACCGATAATCAGACTAGAGGTAATATCTTTCATTTGAATAATAGTGAAAAGGCATGCTTAATTGCATATATAGATGAAAGTTGGTTATGGCATAAAAGAGTATGTCATGTAAATTTTGATTGCATGGTAAAAATCAGTACTTCTAAGGCAGTTAGAGATTTACCTAAAATTGTGAAACCTCAGAATACAATTTGCAAGGAATGTCAATTTGGAAAACAAGTTAGAGCTAGTTTTAAAAGTATTCCAAGAAAATCCAATAATGCTCTTGATTTAATTCACACTGATTTATGTGGTCTAGCTAGAACTAAAAGCTTACAAGATGATAGATATTTCATGCTAATTATTGATGATTACTCTAGAATGTGTTGGGTTACTTTTCTCAGAGAAAAATCAAAAGCACTTGGGAAGTTCAAATTATTCAAAACAATGGTTGAAAATGAAACCAGTAAGAAAATTAAATGTTTAAGATCAGATCAAGGAGGAGAATTCACATCTA
The DNA here is from genome assembly GCF_030272615.1 of Cryptomeria japonica. NCBI lineage: Eukaryota > Viridiplantae > Streptophyta > Pinopsida > Cupressales > Cupressaceae > Cryptomeria > Cryptomeria japonica. The sequence goes on from NC_081411.1 coordinate 13,849,642, forward strand.
AAGATTTTAATACATTCTATGAAGTGAATGGAATCAAAAGACAGTTATCAGCTCCTCAAACACCATAGCAGAATGGAGTTGTTGAAAGGAAAAATAGAACTATCTTAGATGCAGCAAGAAGTATGTTATCAGAAGCAAATCTACCACATGTGTACTAGAGAGAGGCAGTAAGCACTGTTGTCTATACATTCAACAAAGTTCACATCAAAGGTGAAACCGGTAAGACTCCTCATGAACTATGGTTTGGTAATATTCCTACTCTTAAGTATTTCAGAATTTTTGGAAGTAAATGTTATATTAGAAGAGATGAGTATATTAGCAAATTTGATCCTAGAAGTGATGAAGGAATATTTCTTGGTTATTCATCTAAAAGCAAGGCATATAGATGTTTTAATAAAAGATTACAGAAAATTGTTGAGAGTACAAATGTAAAGATTGATGAACAATTCAGAGGAACTTCAAGATATATAGACTCTGAACCGGAAACATAAATTATGACAAATGAACTTACAATGAATCCACCAGTACAGAATGATGATCCAGTTACTCTGGTATCATCAGAGGATTCCATAGTAATTGAAGAACAACAATAGACTAAGACACCCAGGTATGTAAGACTGAATCATTCTAAAGATCAAATAATTGGAAGCAAATTTAAAGGAGTTATGACAAGAGGAAGATTGGCAAATGAAGAGGTATGTCTTATTTCTCAAATTGAACCATTATCTATCAATGAGGCATGTGAAGATAAATTTTGGATTAAAGCTATGGAAGAATAATTAGGACAAATTGAGAAAAATAATACTTGGACATTAGTTCCCCGGCCTAAAGATAAAAATGTAATTGGAACCAAATGGGTATTTAGAAACAAACTTAATGAAAATGGTAAGGTTGTCAGAAATAAAGCAAGACTATTTTGTAAGGGATATTCTTAGAAAGAAGGAGTTGATTACAATGAAACCTTTGCACCAGTAGCCAGAATTGAGGCAGTTAGATTATTCTTGTCTTTTGCAGCTCACAAGGATTACAAAGTTTATCAAATGGATATTAAATGTGCATTTTTGAATGGAGATCTTGCAGAGGAAGTTTATATTGAACAACCTGATGGATTTTCTTTCACAAATGACAATGATATGGTTTGTAGATTAAGAAAAGCTTTGTATGGATTGAAACAAGCCCCAAGAGCTTGGTATGCAAGATTGGATAAGTATCTTTTAAAGATTGGTTTTACTAAAGGAAATGCAGATAGCAATTTATATTACAAAGTAACTAATGATGACATCTTGATTATTGAAGTATTTGTTGATGATATAATCTTTGGAGGAGAAGATGGATTATGCAAAGAATTTTCTCTTAAAATGCAACAATAATTTGAAATGTCTATGATTGGAGAAATAAAATTCTTTTTAGGATTGCAGATTTTACAGACTGATCAAGGTATATTTTTGAGTCAATCCAAGTACTTGAAAGAAATACTAAAGAAATTTGGGATGGAGAACTCTAAACCAGTAAGCACACCTATGACTACAAATGACAAATTATCTCAAAGGGATGAATCTACACTTGTTAATCCAACTAGATACAAATCTATGATAGGAGGTTTACTGTATTTGACACAAACCAGATCTGATATTATGAATGCAGTATGTATAGTTTCTAGATTCCAGAGTAATCCTAGGGAAAATCATGAATCAACAGTGAAAAGGATTTTCTGGTACTTACAAGGCATGGCAAATCTTGGATTATGGTATCCTAAAGATGAAAACTTTGATCTATGTGCATATATAGATGCAAATTGGGCAGGAGATGTGGATGATAGAAAAAGGACCACTGGAGGAGCATTCTTTCTTGGAAAGAGATTAGTTTCTTGGTTAAGTAAGAAACAAAGTTGTACATCTTGATCAATAGTAGAATCAGAATATGTTGCAGTAGTAACAAATTGTACACAGGTACTTTGGCTTAAGCAAATGTTGAAAGACATAAAGGTAAAATGCAAGGAACCTATTACTATATACTATGATAACACTGCAGCAATTGATATATCTAAAAATCCGATATTACATTCTAAAACAAAACATGTTTCTATCAAACTGAATTTTCTAAGGGAAAAAGTTGAAGAAAAAGAGATAAAACTGGTTTATGTGAATACTAAAGAATAGCTTGCAGATATTTTCACAAAACCTTTTCCTAAGGAAACTTTTGAGTATCTCAGAGATCAGCTCGGAGTCATACCACCACCAGTAGAGACTTAGATAGTTGATGATTAACATCAACCGGCAGAATTGAATGGACAAATCTTTATTCCGATATTTGATGAGGAAGCTACTTCAAAGGGGGAGTAGTTGGTATATTGAATTGGTTGGTATTTTGTATGAACTTGACCTTTTGTGACTTTGCCATTTGATGTCAAAGGGGGAGAGATATCTATGGAAAAACACATTATCTTTTTGGTAAGGAAAAGAGATTTTAGGGGAGAGATTTTGAAAAACACATTTAAGAAGAAATTGGTATGAAAGATTGTTACTCCCAGGGGGAGAAATGGAGATTGTTAGTTTTTGTATTTGGCATTTATGTTTTGGCACTGTGATGGTTTTTCCATCTTGTGTTGCCATCAATGCCAAAGGGGGAGATTATTGGTATTTTGGTATGGTTTTGTCATTGATGTCAACACCTACTAAATACACCTACTTTGGAGATCTAGCAACATTCACCGACAAGCAGTAATATGTGCAACAGTTACTGGTATATGGTCAACCGGTAGGATATAATGTTCACCGGTACCTGGAATGACATGGAACACACTTGGTAATGTCAAAGACATCATGTGGACACTTTATTTTGAAGTAATAATCACTGGTATATTCATATTTGTATATTTTCTTTTACCGGCAAATAGGTCCAGGTTATCTAGGGTTACACCGGCAGGTTTATCTTTTCTAGATCAGCATGGCACACTATGGAGATTATTTATTATTGTTGTAAATGCATTAAGCCGACATGATTAATCGGTTATTGCATCGGATATTATATTATTTGTAAAATGTTTTTATTGTAATATCTTGTAGAGCCAACCTACTAAAATTGGTCTTAGGGTATGGTATAAATGTAAGATCTTATTTGTAAGATCAAGTGTGGAATGCGAAAAAGATTTAAGCAAAAGTATATGCGAGATAAAGAAGAGGCATACACGAAGACATCATTTGAAGGTGAAGTTAGGTTTTTGTAGAAGCACATCAGCATTACACTGGTACTAAATCCAGCATATGAAGATGCTATTTTGTGCAGTACATTCTTATTGGATTTAACCATCCAACTGTAGTCAGTGTGACTCCCATTTGTGATTGAGCAGTGAGCTCTAGGCTGTTGGCCTTTCTGCATGTGCAGACCCCTTTTGTATACTTACTATCTACAGTAATATCATCTGATTGTGGGTAAGGTTTCCCACCGTGGTTTTTCCCCTTACAGGGTTTCCACATACAAATATTGGTGTCATGTGTTGTGGATGACTTTGTGTTTATGTTTTATGCATTAATTCTTACCGGTATAGCAATTTACTGTTAACACTGTCTACTGGTATACTTAACCGATTCACCGATATTAAGCATTAAGTCAGTTAATAAGATTTTGGTTTGAATTTATTAGACAACTGATTCACCCCCCCCCGCCACCTCTCAGTTGTCTCTGGGACCTAACATTGGGATCTTTTCAGGTTAATGATCTCATTAGAAAAATATCTTACAAATTTTTCATGTCATTGACTTTAGCAGCTAGAGATGAAGAAGAGGGTGTACTAAATTGTTGGGATCTGGGGTATACGTACATGGACTGGGGTGAAAAAGTGCTAGGTGTGATAGGCTCAAGAACTTGATTCGATATTTCAGGGAAGACTGACATGAATGGTCGCGGTGCAAGCTTCCCGACATCAATTAAATTGTTCTCTACTTGGACTGGTAGATTATATGCATTTGGGATAGTACTGCCTCTGAGAGATTGGATCATCACGGATATATCCAAATTAAGAGCTTTCAGATAGAAGACAAGTACCATATATGCAGTTGGACGAGTGGACAAAGGTATCCTCTACCAGGTTCTTTGAAACCTCATATTCAATTTTGTCACCGCTTCATGAGGATCTCTCTTGATAGTAATAAATGGTTGCATCAGAGATGACCTATCCACCTTATTTGAGAATCTCTCAAAGAAATGATCACCAATCTGATCCCAATCAGCTATAGAATTGGGTGCAAGAGATTTGTACCAATCTAAAGTTCTTCCATTTAAAGAACTTGCAATAAATCTCAGAGCTACATTCTACTCTATAACATTATGGACCGTGCAAACATTAGCCACATCTTGTAGGTGTTCCCATGGGGTTTTGGAATCTTCATCGGTGAATTTAGGGATGAATTTGAGCATAGAGTTAGGAATAGCGCCCCATACTATGGGTGGAATGGGAGGAATAACAGGACTGTTGCTATTCCAAGTCACTAAATTCCTGGGAGGAACTTGAGCCATTACTATGGGAATAGGTATCGCAAGGATAACAAGTGAATTTTGAGAAGAAGAAACTGTAGATGACTAGATGGTTACCAGGAGTGGCAGAAGTAAACTGGGATTTGAAGTTGATTGACTCGTGGTAACAGGTCAGTGGTTCATAGACATGCTTAGGCTTTAAGTGAAAAATAGGTCGCACCGAGCATGCTAGAAAAAGAACTGTTGACTACTAATTTTTTATTGTATGCAAACAACCTTATGGGAAATTCAGTGATGGGGGACCTTTGCGTGAAGTTTACACCTTCAGGTTTGAGAGGTCGGCTCTTCATATAATGGGGGCAGGAAAAGGGAAAAATAATACTTAAAGGCTACACTAATTAGGAAATGTACCATAATTTTTTTGGAACATTTGTAGCACAAAAAACCCAAGTATTTGTAGTTTTAAGGCCCATTCAACAATCTACATGCCCAATCCAATTAGAGAAGATAATCAAATAAAGTTCATTCAACATAATATGACATACACCATTCATCTAATAGATAATAAGTTTAATAACATAGTTTAATCCATAGAGTCTCACAACAGATATCATAGAAGTTACTGAATTAGAAAATAGCACAAAAGTTAATCTATTAAGCTTCAAACAAGATAACCATAAAGGTCATTGACACAGTTTGATATATTTATCATCCACAAAACAAATCTAACGTAAAGTCCTAATTCACAGAGCCAAAGTCTAATAATATTTTCTCAAAGTCTGAACCCCTAAAATAACCAAAGGAAGGCCAATAAATAGCCCTTTGGAGAAAAACAACTACCAACAAGAAAGCACAAGAGAAAACCATAGCAACCACTTCCTGTCAATAATCTCCTTGTGTGGCATCCATAGAGATGCATGCAATCAAAAAAGAGAAAATGACCTTTTGATAAAATTATGCTAACTACATCATGGCGACCTCTGCACCTGCCAAAACAATAAACCCATGACGCCAAAAACATTCTCGCTCATGAATCAACAAAAGGACACGTGACAACTTGGAGGAGACTTAGAGTTGAGTACAAAAAGAAGACTAGGACATGAAGTGCAAAAATGCCAAGTCTCACTACTAGCACACAAAGAATGGTGGGGTTGGGAACACTTATGCCAAAGGGAAGATTTGTGCCATGCGGAAGCTCCACGCTTTCTCAATGCAAGGAGAGAAAGGTGAGTCTCTTAGAGAAATGGCATGACACCACATGGCACATGCGAACAAAAGGAAAAGTGGGCTGAAAAGAGAAAGGGGGATGGCAAATACTTAACCAAAACACTACCCCGCAAACGAATTCGAAAGAACATTAATAGAACATAAGATAAAAATGCATCGATCTTCATCTTCAATCTTATCACCAACATAACCCAATTGTGCAACAATCATATTAAAAGTATTAAGTGATATGCAACAGATCATCCTTCCATCTTCAAAGATTAAAGTTTCTTTCTCAGAAACAACATGTTTACCAAATATTTTTCTTCATAAATATCTCCTAGCTTTTCCCAAAGATCCTTTGTAGTCTTCACTTCATGGAAATTTAGGAAAACTAAATCAACCAACAAAGTCTTATAAAACCCTTGGATTTTTGAGACTTTAAATCCCAATCATGTGGGCTCATAGTTTAAGGTTTTTTCTATACATAACAAATCATAAATCTCTATCCATGAGCATGTCTTCCATCTTGAGTTTCCACAACTCAAAATTGCCACTATTAAACTTTTCCATTTCAATTCTCGATGTGCATGCCACTTTTTCTTGAAATAAGGTTACAAAATCTTTCTTTGTAAAAGTCCCACTAAAAATTTAGATTGCATATTTATAAAACTCCCACTAAATATTTGTGATTGCATATTTGCTGTTACCGGAAAGCTTATCTATTCCAGATCAGCACGACATGCTATGGAGATGATTTATTATTGTTGTAAATGCATTAAGCTAACATGTTGAATCGGATATTGCATCTGTTATTGTTTTACTTGTAAATTGTTTTTATTGTAATATCTTTAAGAGATGACCTACTCAAATTGGTCTTAGGTTATGCTATAAATGTAAGATCTCATTTGTGAGATCAATGTGCAAATGTGAAAAGGATTGTAATTCGGTATATGCGAGAATAAGTAGAGATATACACGCAGACATCATTTGAAGGTTGAAGGAAGGTTTTGTGAAGGCACCTCAGAACTAACCGGTATTGAATCTAGCATATGAAGATGCTATTTTGAGCAGTACATCATTATTAGATTTAACCATCCAATTGTAGTCAGTGTGACTCCCATTTGTGTTTGAGCAGTGAGCTCTAGGCGCTTGTCCTTTCTGCATGTGCAGACCCCCTATTGTATAAACATACCATCTGTAGTAGTACCATCTGATTGTGGGTAAGGTTTCCCACCATGGTTTTTCCCCTTATAGGGTTTCCACCTACAAATATTGGTGTTATATGTTGTGGATGTTATTGTCTTTCTGTTTCATGCATTAATGTTTATCGGTACTGCAATTAACTGGTAAACTATCTACCGGTATTAAGCATTAAGTTTGGTTAAGTTCTTTTTGGTTTGAATTTACTGGACAATTGATTCACACCCCCTCCCCCTCTCAGCTATCTCCAGGACCTAACACAACCCACCAAATGAAATAAAGTTAGGTAGGCTTTGATACCAACTAAAAGGAGTCTAGATAAGTGGAAACAACTTTATAAACCAAACTAACACATGAGAGGGTTACAAAATTCCTTCAAACCCTTGTAGAATTACAAAAGAAATTATGTGCACAATTAAAATTGGCACACTATAACACAATAATTTACGTAGGAAATTCCTTTTGAGAAAAACCAACACTCCAAAGCACCCACACCTCAATTGTATTATTTAGTAAATAGTTACAATATAATTTTTTTGAGCTAATGTTCTTCATGAGTCTTCTAGAAATTAGAATAATTTCAGCAACATAATGGTAGCTTTGAAATAAAAAATATCTCATACAACAATGAATTGTAAAGCATATACATCAAACTTACAAGCTAGGCACCAAAAAAGCAACCTCCATCTTCAACAAAGCAGTAAAACTCAAAAAATCACTTCATCAATCGCTCCAACTTGATCTCAATAATTAAAAATATTCTTTCTTGTGTATAAATCTCCAAGGAAAGCAACTTTTTTCTTAACTTATCCTCAAAGATAAAATAAATAAATATAATTGCTTTATTCTCTTTTTCCTATTTTGAAAAAAAAAACACAACACTTGACTCCCAACTCTTCATAGAAATTTATCAAATTAATTTTTTAAATTAACAATAAAAAAATTGATTCCAACCTCCTAAAAGTAGGATAAATTAGTGTGCACCAAATAATAATAAAATTAATTATTAATGTGATGACTCAAAGGTTGAGACACCTTAATTACAACAACGACATTGTTCAACATATCAGTAAATTTTGTTCTCTATTAAATCAACTAGATAGCATAAATGCTAAAGTAGATGACGATAATAATGCTAAAGCTATTTTGTTAAATACCATGCCTCTGATTTATGGTGATATTTTATTTATATTAAACAAAGTAAATGATAGTCTAGAAGATACAATATCGATTATAATTGATGAAGGAGCTAAGAAATTGGACCTATCTATAGAGGAAACTAAAATGTTTATGTAAGTGCTTACTGATTGTAACAAAGCACCAAACCCACAATGTGTTGTTTTTTATTGCATAGAGGTCCTATTGATTTTATTGCAATGTAGAAAAGAATCAACATATGGTGCAAAGATAATATTTCACATAGCCAAACATTTGACATAATTTTAAACATGGCAGAGGACTAACTAGGCCATTTGATGGTAAAAATGTCAAACATAAGATGTATGCAACATAGGTATTGTTAAGGTCCCCCCCGACCTAAGGTGGTTAAAGTTAAATTTTGATGGGTCCTCTAAGGAGAACTTGGGTCGCACGGGAGGGGGTGGTGTAATAAGAGACCTGGATAGAAAAGTGATAGTGGCCTACATGGAAAATTTGTGCATGCAAACGTCCAACATGGCTGAAATGATGGCGGGATTTATTGGTATTTCTATCCCCAGGGATAAAGGGAGAAGGGTATTTTATTGAAGGGGAATACAAACAAGTTATTAGGATGCTGCAAGGCACAACCAAATCTAGATGGCAGGGGGACAAAATCATTTCTAAGTGTCTAAGTGTCACCTCTACTTTTGAAAACATTATGTTTCAACATGTTTATAGGGAAGGAAACAAGGTTGTAGACATGATTGCCAACTAGGGCTGCTTCACTGAGCGTATTAATGTCTTGGTATATTTGCATGATTTCCATGATGAAATTGATGGTATGATGAAAGAATAAGTAGCTGGTTGACTACTAAAAGGGGAGGTGGGGGGGGGGGGGTAAATCAATAAATAGAAAAATAGATACAAACTTCACCAATCTCAAAAACCAATCTCTCAAAGTAAACTTAAAACTATCAGTGTAATACCACTTTCAAGATAAAAACTCATAAGATAAACCGGTTGACTATTACAACAAATTACCAGAAAACAACTTCAAACTCATAAAAATCCAAGTACTTTTTCATATGTCAACAAACTTGATTTCTCAATGCTTCTAGTTATCAAAACTTATCAAAGTAGTTAAGTAAATCAACCATAAGAACATAACCACAAAACATTCACCACTTGACACAAATATTTTTGACGTGGAAACCCAAATGGGAAAAACCACGGTGAGATGAGACTCACAAGATAACTATCTAAACTCTTCTAAAGTTTTCCCTATTAGGAGCCTAGCTTGTCAAAGATTTACAAGAGTCCTGTTAAGATCTGATCCTATTAGGAATCACCCGATTAAGAGATTGACTACAATGCCTTGTTAGAAGAAATAATATGTAAGGAGTAACCTCGGTAGAGGATTTGAAAATCCAAGCTAATGGATCACCTTGTTAGAGGATTTGAATAGTACCAAGCTTGTAAGAGCTTACTCAGTTAGGGGATTTCAATTCTGCTGTAATTATTAGAAAAAATAGGAGTTTGTTGATCTATCTGAATAGAACTACACTTGCTTGATCAAATCCATTTCATTCTCCTATCCGCCTTTACTCAAACTGCAAATACATCATCTGGTTCGATAACCACACAGTCAACTGATCTTTTCCAATTCTTTGCCAACTCTTTAAACTAAACAATTTCATCGACCTTATAAACAAATCAATTAGGTTTGTAACACAATTAAAACCTAATTCTCATAGAGATTACAAACAAGTCGGTTCATGTATAACTGTTAGATTACATAGCAATCTCTACACATTAATCAAGAAAACCTTGATCACTCCTTGATCATTGCTTCATCGAACTTAGTAACTCATCATGTGCTTTCCATTATATGCAATACATTTACTCATTTCCTCGAAAAAAAACTATTACAACACTTTGCCAAAATCACTTCAAATTGTCTTCATACAATAATCATATGTGTCATAATCATTTCTGCTTATCATTAGATCATAAACCAATATAACCAATTCACCAAACTTAATCAATTAGGGGTTATCAAAACAATAGGTAGGGTTTACCGGTTACCGGTTGAACTCTCCAATATATAGCAATACCGGTTCACTCCACAAATTCTTCCTACCAGTTACAAAACAATATTATAACAATATCAACAATATTATTACCAGTTAATTGACATCAATGACAACATAACATATCATTAATGCAATCTTCATGAAAATGCCAAGAATCTCCCCCTTTGGAATTGATGGAAATACAAATATCAATACCATTGATTGTTGCTGTGATTTTGAATAGGAATCATGGTTTACATTACTAAGTATTCACCATGCTCTCCATGTCTTCAACTTGTTGCTGGTTCTTCTTCCCATAATCACATAATGTTTCTCACCCTTTGACAACAAAGCCAAATTGAAAGTAAAACATGAAATGTTAAATTTCACTGTGCAACATCAACAACTTGCGACTTGATGCTCCCCCTATAGAATAACTCCACTTCTATATCAATCCTTCTTTAAAATTCTACAAGTAGCTCTGGGACTTATGTAATCTACATCATTCTTAACTGACCTCATGAAGGGGTACAACCCCTAGCTAACTTCTAAGATACTCAAAAGTACTCTTAGGCAAAGGTTTCATAAAAATATCTGCAAGCTACTCCTTGGTAGAAACATACTCCAAGATCACATCTTTACTCTGTACTTTTCCCTTAAGAAATGATACTCCAATTCAATATGCTTGGTTCATGCACGCAAAAGAGGGTTCTTGAAATATTTATGGCACTTGTATTATCATATTAAATCTTTATAGGTTCTGAAATTTTCATCTTAAAACCTTCCAAAATGTGCCTCATCTAGATAGCCTATGTACAATTCATGTAAGCTACAAAATACTCAGCTTCAGTAGTAGATTGTGAAGTACAACTCTGCTTCTTACTACTCCATGAAACAAGTCTTCCTCCAAGAAAAAATTCTCGATCGGTTGTGCTTTTCTGCTCATCAACATTTCCTGTCCAATTTACATCTGTGTACACCTTCAAGTCAACATTTCCTCCATATGTATACCATAATCCATAGTCAATAGTACCTTTCAAATATCTAAAAAATCTCTTGGTTGCTATCAGATGTGTTTCCTTAGGATTCTTCTGGAATCTAGCAACTATGCCAACTGCATGAGCTATGTCCAGTTTACTATGAAAAACATAGTGCAATTTTCCAATCATTGACCTATATTCCTTCTCATCAATAGATGTGGATTCATCTTCCTTAGAAAACTTACAACCTGTAACCATTGGTGTCCCAACTAGTTTACAGTCACTCATTCCAAATGTCTTCAAGACCTCTTTCACATACTTAGACTGTGTAATGAAAATACCACTTCATTTGTTGTATTTGCAAGCCTATAAATTTCTATATTTCTCCCACTAAAGACATTTCAAACTCAATTTTCATTTCATCTACAAAACTATTGCTCATGTCATCATTACCTCCAAATATGATATCATCAACAAATACCTCACTAACCAATATTTTATCTCCTTCATATATGTTACTAGTTGTTGGCATTATAGCATTATAACAGACAATGAAAGATCGTTGGCATTTCAATAAGGATATTGAGAAGGTTGTTGATGATTATGGATATAACTGATTAAAGATGTTTACTGTCTTGATATTATTATTTTGTCATTGATGTCAAGAAATTTATTTTCTAATTCAGTATGATGTTACCATATCTTGACAAAGTATGATTTGAAGAATAGAAAGATGTCGATAAAAGACACAGGAAAGATTATGATGAATAAGGTATTCAATGGGCAACTATTACCGAGTTAGACAATGATGAGATCATGATGTTTAGATTGTTTTAACATCATACATATGTTGTAAATTGTAAAGGTTAATACTATACTATGTTATCAACCAAGGAACCTAGTTGGTAAACCCTAAGGTTATCACTATCGGTTAATGAAGGCAGAATGTCTACCGAGTGAAGTTTAGTATTTACCGAGTTGTAACCGAGCTATAACAAAATGCATTAAATGTTTACATGTGTTATTTAATGAAGGAAGCTGATGAGCTGGAATTGATTAAATGATTGGTATGTCGTGCATGAAGTTTGTTAAGAATCTAAGGCAATGAAAAGTCGGCATGAAGATCTACAGTGCAGATTGAACCGCAATACCCTGGCACAAGTTCCAAGAAATGTATGCAAGTTCCAAGGCAGGGTAAAACATTTCCAGATCAAAAGATATATTGAATCTGGACAAGATCAAAGATTTGATGGCTATGATTGATCATTGGAAATGTGATCAAGGAGATTAAGCGGTTACTTAATTGTTTATAAATAGGAAACTATTGATAAACAATGTATGCGAGCAAGTGTATGCACAAGGATGCTACATAGTGATTACCAAGCATAGAAGCTTGAAGACCTGTTTGAATAACAGAGTACAGAAGCCCAGCAGATGGACAAGATTAGTTCTATTTCTAGATTGTATTGAACAAATAAGAATCTGCTTTAGCATTTTAGATGTGAAGTTGTAGATAGATTTTTAGTACTGTTATTTTGTGAAAGTGACAGAAAATCTCTTAACCAAGTGGACTTAACAGTCTTATTTGTAAAACCCTCTAGCAAGGTGACATTCTAATTGAGTGTTTAAAATCTCTTAACAAGGTCACTTCTAACAAGGTGAAGATCCTAACAAATCTGAGGGAAATCCCTTAACCGGGTCACATCTAGCAATGTGTTTGTAATCTTTAATAGGATTTGCTTTTAACCGAGCATACTCTAGAAGAGTATATTTCTTAGTGGGTTCAAAATCCCACAGATGTTTTTCCCTATTCGGGTTTCCACATTAAATCTGGTGTTATGAGGTTTATGATGTTTATATGCTTTTGAGTTTGCATGTTTAACAGTTTTGGTTATATTACTGAAGTATATGTTACCGAAATTGAATCTGATGTTTTTATGGAAGATTAAGTTTGTATGATTCACCCCCCCCCCTCTCATCTTGTTGGCTATTGGATGTATACTTACATTAAGTATCAGTACTATCAATTGGTATCAGAGCTTTGGTCTCTGGAAGGAAAGTTTAAAGGAACTTGAGTTAAAGATCCAAAGATGTATAAGAGGGATGCACCGAAGCTGAACAAGTCAAGTTTCTCTACATGGTAGAAAAGGATGAAGCTACATTTATCAGGAGCTGGAGAATATGTTGTATATTACCTAGAGAATGATTTTGTTACACCGAGCACCTATCCATTGACTATGGAAGAGATAAAGGTAAAGCAAGAACATATTCAAGCAATGTTTGAAATAACATTTGTATTGACTGATTCAAAGTTTAATGATCTAGAAGGCTGCAATGATGCAAAGGCAATGTGGGATAAGCTCATATCAGTATATGGAGGAGATGAACATGTTCAAAGAGAAAAAGTAGATAGTCTAAGAGGACAACTTGAATCTATGAGGATGAATGAAGGTGAGAACATAACTCAGTACAGTACAAGACTAAAGGAGATTGTCAATCAAATCAAAGGAGTAGGTGGAACTATTGAAGAAAAGGATATAACAAGTAAGTTGTTAAGAACCCTTCTACCAGCTTATGCAATCCGAGTCTCTACAATCAATGAATTGGCATCTGTACCTAATATGCCAGTTTCTTTAGATGCTACTATTGGTAAGCTACACACATTTGAGTTAAGTAACTTTGATAACAGTGGATCTTCGGTAAATAAAGTTGAATCTGCATTTAGTTCTTTTCATCTTGATGAATCGAATGATTTCAATGAAAGAAAGTATAAGTACTCTGAAGGAGATCATAGTGGAGCAAGTGAAACATTTCATAAGAACATGGAAGAAGTACACAAACTGTATGAGGAAATCAGAAAGAAAGAAGAGTTTGAAGCACTATTAGCCAGAAGGTTACCGAGAGGCAAAGGTAAGTATAAAGGAAACTACCTTTGAAATGTTTCAATTGTGATAAGATAGGACATATAACTTCTAACTATCCTGAAAAAGATTCTACTAAAAAGAGAGATTAACAAGATGACAGATAGAAAGACAATCATTACAGAGGACACCGAGACTTCAGAAGAAGAGATAGAAAGACATGCTTAATAGCTGATGAGGAATCCAATGATGATAAATCAGATGAAACTGATACAAAGGAAGTAGTTTACGTGGCTATCAAAGATGGATCAGATGAAGAAAGGTATGAAGAAAAATCCCTAATATCTCACATAAACACTAATGATTCTTGGATCATAGATAGTGGATGCTCACATCATATAACAGGAGATAAACACAAGTTTATTATATTAGAAGATTATGATGGAGGCTATGTTAGATTTGGTAATGATGCACCATGTCCAGTGAAAGGTAAAGGATCTATAACACTTCTTGACAATGCAAGATGCAATGATGTTTATTGGGTTGAAGGTTTGAAATACAATTTGTTGAGTGTAGCACAGCTAAACAACACAGGTTAGTGAATAGAATTTTAGAAAGGAATTGTCAAAGTTCATGACAAGAATGGAAAGTTAGATGTTACCAGGACACAAACAAAAGGTAACACATTTCACCTTGACTCAACTTGTAACAAGTGTTTGTATGCAAAGATATATGATACCTGGTTATGGCATAAAAGGTTTTGTCATGTAAATTTTGATAATCTGATCAAAATAAGCAAGAAGCACCGAGTAAGAGGTCTACCGAGTCTTGAAAAATCTGAGAATGCTATGTGTCGAGGATGCCAGATGGGTAAGATGAAAAGATCAAGCTTTACAAGTAAGTATTACACTTCTAAGGGAGTTTTAGATCTAGTGCACATTGATCTTTGTGGTCCTATTAAAGTTCAAAGTTATTATGGTGATAAATATTTCATATTATTTGTGGATGACTATTCAAGGATGATGTCAGTAATGTTTTTAAAAGAAAAATCAGAAGCTTTTCAAATGTTTAAATGGTACAAGGCAAGAGTTGAAAATGAAACAAGAAGACAACTGAAATGTCTTAGATCAGATAGAGGAGGAGAGTTCACATCTGATGAATTCAACTTATTTTGCAATGATCATGGTATTAAAAGACAAGTCTCTACACCGAGAACTCCATAGTAGAATGGAATAGCTGTGAGAAGAAATAGATCTATTGTGGATTGTGCTAGAACATTGATTATTGAAAAGAAGGTACCACAAACATTTTGGAGAGAAGCAATAAGCACAACAGTTTACACCTTGAATCGAGTACAATTGAAGAAAGGTACTTTGAAGACACCATATGAAATCTGGTATGATAAGAAACCTAATGTAAGTTATTTTAAAACTTTTGGAAGTAGATGCTATGTTCACAAAGATGATAGAAATGGCAAGTTTGATCAGAAGAGTGAAGAAGGAACATTTCTAGGTTATTCTTCTAGAAGCAAAGTATTTAAATGTCTGATCAAATCATCTAACAAAATAGTAGAAAGTGCAAATGTGAAAATTGATGAATTTGCAGAAAGAAATGATGAAAGAAATTCCAAGGAACCAGATGACTATGATGAATTTGTCTATGTTCAACTGAGAAGACTTACCAAGAAGACTGTTGAAGAAAATGAAGAAAATATCCAGTTACTGAGTGATGAAGACGATCATACAGAGCCTACCGAGCCTGTATTAGCCAAGTATGTCAGAAGACATCATGCACCAAGTCAGATTATAGGAGATAAGGATGATCTAGTGATGAAAAGGAACAAACTGAAACAGAACACATGTTTGATATCTGAATTTGAACCAAGAATAGTGAAAGAGGCATTTAACAGTGAAGATTGGATAAATGCTATGATAGAAGAGATTGATCAAATCAAGAAGAATGACACATGGACACTAATCCCATGACTGAAGGACAAAAATGTAATCGATACAAAGTGGATTTTCAGAAACAAGCTAAATGAAAAAGGAGAGGTCATTCGAAACAAAGCAAGACTAGTTTGCAAAGGTTATGCTCAAGAAGAAGGAATTGATTATGGTGAAACTTTTGTACCTCTTGCTAGACTTGAAGGAGTGAGAACATTGTTGGCATATGTTGCTTGCAAAAAATTCAAGGTATATCAAATGGATGTCAAATCTACATTTCTGAATGGAATATTAGAAGAAGAAGTTTTTATTGAACAACCTGAAGGATTTGTTGAAGACAAGAATAAAGATCAGGTATGTAAATTGAACAAAGCTTTATATGGTTTGAAACAAGCACCTAGAGCATGGTATGAAAGATTGCATTCTTATTTGATTAAAATTGGTTTTATAAGGACAAGTGAGAACATCAATATGTAGATGAAGAATGATGAAAATGGAATACTTATCTCAGCCATATTTGTTGATGATATTATATTTTGTGGAAATGACTCTTTATCCAGGAACTTTGGAAATAAAATGAGCAAAGAATTTGAGATGTCATTAATCAGTGAGATAAAGTGGTGCAGAGGCACCTAAAGTACAAGAGATAAATGAGTTTAAGAGTCCTTATATCATGTATTAAAATATATTTGATTCATTTGTGATGTATTTGAGTCTAAATGTAAGGCTATGTGAAGCCATTTATATGACATTGTTAATATTGTTATGTTAAGGTCCTAGTTTGATCAAGAAGACAAAAATATGAAAGAATGTCTAATAAAGGCTAAAAATCATGTAAAAGGTCTTAAATAAGTTATTTGGACATGTCTAGGGTGATTTTACAAAGTGTGGAGTCATTTTTATTAAGTGTCATAAAAGTTGTCAAAATGCATAAAAATTGTAAAGCATGAAACAATGCAAAAAGGCATTAAAAGTTGTCAAAAGGAAGATGAAAGGTCATAAGGGTGGTTAAGTGGTTTCTAACTACCTAAATATGTATAAATATGATGTATTGGTCGAACCAAATCATATGGGAGAGAATAGAGAAAGAGGAGAACATTTTGGAGCAATTGAGTGAATTTGAATCTCTTATTTTGATTGGTTTTTTTTTTTGTTAAGTTGTTGTTTCCAGGCCTTGTACGGCCATGTACGGCCTAGAAATCCTATAATATAGTAATGGTTAGATATTATATTGAATCCTCTTTCCTATAATTTTGGTTTGATCAATTTTTATTAACTATGGAGGAAGTTATGAGATTTTTCGTGAAAGTTAGTATTTGCAGATTCAGGATTTCTGAGAACAGTCATAGTGAAATGCGTGGTAAGAACTCATATGGAAGATTAAAGAACTCTAATTATATTCATTGGAAATATATTTGAGTAATATTTCATTTCCTTTTTTTTTGGTTCAATTTCATGATGATTTGTGGAATCTATGACATTTTTAATGAAGACTGGTTTTAAACCCTCTTCAATGGAGTTGCAGGAAAAGAGTTGTGATGGTATAATTATTTATGATTGGTAAAAATAAATAGTTTACATATTCAAAAACTAGATTCATATATTCTTCAGATGGAATTGGTTTGGTATCATTTGAAATTGTTTTGAGAAAGATATATGATGCCCTAGGCAGGGGTTGGAGTTTTAAATCTGGATTATGACAGAGACATGGATCAGAATTTATAGTCTGAAAAATAATTGTTTGGGGAATCAAATGAGATTATCAGACCTTAAGATTTTATAAGATGATAGATAATGTAGTTATCTACAAACGTTGTATTTTCCAGAAATTTTGGTTTGGAGTTTTGGTTGGTCAAATAATTCAATCTTTAAAGACTGTCTTGAAGACAGCAATGTTGTGGTTTTCTTTATAAGTTGCCTTTGTTCAAAGATATTATTGAATGAATGTTGAAAGGATCATAAAGGATCCTATTGATCATTTGGTTTGTAAGATGCTCTGCATCATAAATTATTTTATAGGTTTACAAATACTACAAATGAAAAATGAGATTTTCATTACTCAATCCAAGTACATAAAGGAAATCTTGAAGAAATTTGGAATGAAGGATTCAAAACCAGTAAGTACTCCTATGACTACCAACTATAAATTATCAAAGAATGATGAATTTGCATCTATTGATGAGACACTTTACTGATCCATGATTGGAAAACTACAATATGTTGTTCGTAGCAGACAAGACATAGCACATGCAGTAGGTATAGTTGCAAGATTCTCTGCATATCCTAAGGAAACACACATGACAGCAATCAAAAGAATTTTTAGATACTTGAAAGGCACTGGGGATTATGGCTTAGTATATCAAAAAGGAAATGATTTTGATTTAAAATTTTATACTGATGTTGATTGGCAGGCAACATTGATGACAGAAAAAGCACAAGTGGAGGAGCTTTCTTTTTAGGAGAAAGACTAGTGAGTTGGCTTAGGAAGAAACAAGGATGTGTTTCACAGTCAACAACAGAAGCTGAATACGTTGTTGCAGCATTGAATTGTACCAACATTGCATGGATCAAACAATTGTTGGAAGGTATAAATGAGAAAGTTACTGAGCCAGTAACTATATTTTGTGACAATACTAGTGCCATTAATATTTCAAAGAATCCTGTTATGCACTTTAAGACAAAGCACATCTCTATCAAATATCATTATCTTAGAGAAGAAGCTCAAAAGAAGAAAGTGGTGTTGGAGTATGTTAGCACAAAGGAACAAATAGTAGATATCTTCACCAAGCCACTACCAAGGGACACTTTTTGAATATCTTAGAAGTAAGTTAGAGGTCCTACCCCTATCTTTCTACTCACTGACCGAGTTCGGTGAAAGCATCAATCCGATGACTCTATCGAATAGCTTTTAGGAGTTGATGTTGCATTATACACTTTAGGATGTTTTCTAAAGGTGTACAAGAAATGTTAGAATTGAAGACAAAATGCTCTGACTGAGACTGAATTGATACACAATAGTAGGAAATCACTTCATACAGGAAGAAATTATGTTTTAGTTCTTTACTTTTTGGCATTGTTGTCAAAGGGGGAGAAGACTAATAAAAAGGGGAGAAGACTGAAGTTTGGAAAGAAGACTGAGAAAATAGGTGAAGTCTAATGTATGGGGGAGAGCATTTCAGCATTTCAGAATCACAGCAATTCGAATCTTTAAAGGTTAAATCAATTGGTTTTGCCATCAATGCCAAAGGGGGAGATTGTTGGCAATATAGCATTATAACAGACAATGAAAGATTGTTGGCATCTCAATAAGGATATTGAGAAGGTTGTTGATGATTATGGATATAATTGATTAAAGATATTTACTATCTTGATATTATTATTTTGTCATTGATGTCAAGAAATTGATTTTCTAATTCAGTATGATGTTGCCATATCTTGAGAAAGTATGATTTGAAGAATAGAAAGATGTCAATAAAAGACACAGGAAAGATTATGATGAATAAGGTATTCAATGGGCAACTATTACCGAGTCAGACAATGATGAGATCATGATGTTTACATTGTTTTAACATCATATATATGTTGTAAATTGTAAAGGTTAATACTATACTATGTTATCAAGCAAGGAACCTAGTCGGTAAACCCTAAGGTTATCACTATTGGTTAATGAAGGCCTACCGAGTGAAGTTTAGTATTTACCTTGTTGTTACAGAGTTGTAACCGAACTATAACAGAATGCATTAAATGTTTACATTTGTTATTTAATGAAGGAAGCTGATGAGCTGGAACTAATTAAATGATTGGTATGTCATGCATGAAGTTTGTTAAGAACCTAAGGCAATTAAAAGTTGGCATGAAGATCTACAACACAAATTGAACCGCAATACCCTGGCACAAGTTCCAAGAAATGTATGCAAGTTCCAAGGTGGGGTAAAATGTTTTCAGATCGAAAGATGCATTGAACCTGGACAAGATCAAAGATCTGATGGCTATGATTGATCATGGGAAATGTGATCAAGGAGATTAAGTGGTTACCTAATTGTTTATAAATAGGAAATTGTTGATAAACAATGTATGCGGGCAAGTGTATGCACAGGGATACTACATAGTGATTACCGAGCACAGAAGCTTGAAGACCTGTTTGAATAACAGAGTATAGAAGCCCAGTAGATGGACAAGATTAGTTCTATGTCTAGATTGTATTGAACAAATAAGAATCTGCTTTAGCATTTTAGATGTGAAGTTGCAGATAGATTTTTATTACTGTTATTTTGTGAAAGTGATAGAAAATCTCTTAACCGAGTGGACTTAACAGTCTTATTTGTAAAACCCTTTAGCAAGGTGACATTCTGATTGAGTGTTTGAAATCCTTTAATAAGGTCACTTCTAACAAGGTGAAGATCCTAACAGATCTGAGGGAAATCCCTTAACCAGGTCACATCTAGCAATGTGTTTGTAATCTTTAACAAAATTTTCTTTTAACCGAGCATACTCTAGAAGAGTATATTTCTTAGTGGGTCCAAAATCCCATAGTGGTTTTTTCCTATTTGGGTTTCCATGTTAAATCTGGTGTTATGAGGTTTATGATGTTTATATGCTTTTGAGTTTGCATGTTTAACAGTTTTGGTTATATTACTTAAGTATATGTTACCGAGGTTGAATCTAATGTTTTTATGGAAGATTAAGTTTGTATGATTCACCCCCCCCCCCTCTCATCTTGTTGGTTATTGGATCTATACTTACATTAAGTATCAGTACTATCACTATCATCATGGGTTATCAGAAATCCTATCTTCATCAGATGTGTATGAAGCCTTTCATACCATGCTCTTGGTGCCTACTTTAATCCATATAAAGCTTTATGCAATCGGCATACCATGTCTTTCTCATCAGTCAAAGCATAACCATCTAGCTACTCAATGTATACTTCTTCTTCCAGTATCTCATTCAAAAAAGTTGACTTAACATCCATCTGGTATACCTTGAATTTATTGTGTGCTGCAAATGCAAGTAAAGTTCTGAAACCTTCTAGTCTTGCCACTGGTTCAAAAGTCTCACCATAATCTTCCCCTTCCTCTTGTGCATTACCTTTGCAAACCAACCTATCTTTGTTGTGAACTACAACACCATCTTCATTCAATTTGTTCCTGAATACCCACTTAGTACCTATCACATTTTTATTTACTGGTTGGGGTACTAAGGTTCATGTGTTGTTCTTGTCAATTTTATCTAATTCCTATTCCATAGCTTTAACCCAATGATCATCACCAAATGCTTCCTTAGTAGTTCTTGGTTCAATAGTGGAGATCACACAATAATTCTCTTTGATTATTTTTAAGGTTAGTACTCCAACATCGTTATCCCCAATAATCTGTTTAGGATTATGAGTCAATCTCAAATATATTGGAATAATGTGATCATTATCTTCAAGTTCATCTTCTTCAAAATTTATCTGTTTCGGTTGAACTGGTACATCAGTATTTGTTTTGCCAGTTTTAGATTTCACAGTTTATGGTTCCAAAAAAAAGATGCAAGGATCTTCATCCTTTTTCTCTCAACTGGTTTCCTCTAAGACTTCAGGATATTGATCCACTCAAACATCAATAGTCTCAATAATTCTTTGTGTCCGGTTGTTAAAACACTTGTAGGCCTTAGCCTTGGTGGAATAGCCAAGAAATATACCTTCATCACTTTTAACTTCAAATTTGCTAATATAATCACCTCTCTTAATAAAACATTTGCTTCTAAATATCTTGAAATAACAAACATTAGATGATCTTCCATACCAATATTCATAAGGAGTCTTGTCCTTACCTCTTTTTACCAAAATTCGGTTCATAGTGTAGATAGTTGTGCTGATAGCTTCTCTATAGAAACTTTTCACTACACCTCCTTGTATCAACATCGTCCTAGAAGCTTCAACAACTAACTGACTATTTCTCTCTATGATAACATTCTGCTGTGGTGTCCTCGGTGCAAAAAGTTGTCGTTTGATACCATTTTCTTCACAATATCTAGTGAATTCCTCAGAAGTAAATTCACTACCTTGATCTGTCCTCAGACACTTTATCTTCTTACCCCTCTCTTTCTTAGCTAAGGCCCCGAATGCCTTGAAATTTCCAAAAGCTTGAATCTTATCCTTCGAGAATGTGACCCACATAATCCTTAGCAATCATCAGTGAAGATCATAAAATATATGTCACCTTGAATAATTTTTATCCTTATTGGTCCATAAAGATCTATATGAACCAAATCTAACAAATGTTCCGCTAAAAAATATTTTCTCTTCAAAGTTGAGGATGTCATCTTTCCCAACTGACATTCTTTACATAGAGCATTAACTGGTTTGTCCAAATAAGGCAAACCTCTCATTGTCTTCGACTTACTCACTTTAACAATGTTATCAAAGTTTATATGATAAAATCTCCTATGCCAAAGCTAACTATCATCTATCTTTGTAATTGAATAGTTGTTGACTCTAGGATTAAACCTTCAACCTAGTAGATATCATCTGCACTGCTCTTTCCATTAAGAAAAATAGTTCCCTTACCTTTAACCATGTAGGGTGAGTCATTACCAAATCTTACAACTCTGCCATAAAGTTCCTTCAAAGAAAGAAATTTTCTCTGATCACCAGTCATGTGATGTGAACAACCACTATCAATGATCCAATCATCAAAGTTATCCATCTTGGATACTAATACCTTTTGGTCTAATATCTCTTATTTAATGGCTACAAACACAATGTCTTCATTAGCATCACCATCAGATTCTTCATCAGTGATACCACCATCAACAATAATAAGACAATCTATTTTGCCTTTACCCTTATACTTGTTGAATTTCTCTCATTTGTGCTCATTATCACCATTAGGATAGTTAGCAGCTATGTGTCCAATCTTGTTGCATGCAAAACATTTCAAAGGTAATTTACCTCTATATTTACCTATACCTCTAGGAAACCGCTTGGCCAACAATGCCTCAATCTCAACTAAACTGACTTCATCATCATCTTCTCTACTGGATCTAGATTCATAACTATGACTGGCATCTCTACTTTTTTGCACAGATGGGTTAGAAACAAAAGATCTAAATGTAGACTCAGAATTCTGTATACTACCATTATAACCATTTAATTCAAAAGTAGTAAGCTTTACAATGATGGAGTCAAGAGTTACCTTAGTTTTGTCAATGGACTTTAGCTCCTGAATGGCTGCAACACGGATAGCATAGACCAATAGCAAGGTTCTCAGTACCTTACTAATCATTGTGGCATCTTCCACTTTACCTCCTGCACTCTTAATTTCACTGACTAAATCCTTTATCCTTTGACCATACTACTCGATATTCTCACCTTCAACCATCCACATGTCATCAAACTTACCTCTTAGACTTTCTTCTTTAGAAATCTTAACATGTTCATCACTGCTATAAATCTCTTCGATTTTTTTCCATACCTCAGATGCAGTCTCTAGACCATGAACATCTACATACTCTGCATCAGATAAAGAACTGATAATGGCCTCTAATTCTTGATGATTTTCTTGTTTCTCTTTCTTCTGATCAATGGTCAACATCCCAGTAGGTGCAGCATATTTAGTATTGACATGTTCCCAATACTAGCTTCCCTGACTCTTGATATAAATTTTCATTCTGTCACTCCATATCCTATAGTTTTCTTTATTAAACTTCAGACCTTCCTTCTTCATCATGATCTGCAAGATCTTTACCTCAAGTTGTTATGCTTAAACCATAGAGGACCTAATAATCTCTCATACCAATTCATGGTATGATGAAAGAATAAGTATATGGTTGACTACTTAGAGGGGGGCTGAATCTGTAGATAGAAAAACTTATACAGACTTTACCAATCTAAAAAATCAATGTCTCAAAGTAAACTTACAACTATCAATGTAATACCACTATCAAGATAAAAAATCATAAGATAAACCGGTTGACTGTTACAACAAATTAATAGTAAACAACTTCAAACTCATAAACATCCAAATAATTTTTCATATGTCAATAGACTTCATTTCTCAATGCTTTTGATTATCATAACTTATCAAAGTGATTATGTAGTTAAGTAAATCAACCATAAGAACATAACCACAAAAAAATTCACCACTTGACACAAATATTTTTGACATGGAAACCCAAATGGGAAAAAGAATGGTGAGGTGAGACTCTCAAGATAACTATCTGAACTTTTCTAAAGTTTACCATGTTCAGATCCTAGCCTGTTAAATCTTTACAAAAGTCTTTTTAAGAATTGATCCTGTTAGGAATCACCCAATTAAGGGATTGACGACAATGCCTTGCTAGAAGAAATACCCTGTAAGGAGTAACCTCAGTAGAGGATTTGAAAATCCAAGCTAATTGGTCACCTTCTTAGAGGATTTGAATAGTACCAAGCTTGTTAGAGCCTACCCAGTTAGGAGATTTCAATTCTGCTGTAATTATTAGAAAAGAATAGGAGTTTGTTGATCTATCAGAATATAACTACACTTGCTTGATCAAATCCATTTCATGCTCCTATCTTCCTTTACTCAAACTGCAGATACATCATCTTGTTCGGCAACTACATAGTCAGCTGATCTTTCCCAATTCTTTGCCAACTCTTTAAACTAAACAACTTCATTGACCTTATAAACAAATCAATTAAGTCAGTAACACAATAAAAACCTAATTCGCATAGAGATTACAAAAAACTCAATTCAAGTATGACCATTAGATTACATAGAAATCTTTGCACATCAATCAAGAAAACCTTGATCGCTCCTTGATCATCGCTACATCAAACTTAGTAGTTCATCACACACTTTGCATTATATGCAATACATTTACTCATTTCATAGACAAAAAATCATTGCAACAGTTTGCCAAAATCATTTAAAATTGTTTTTATACAATAATCATACGTGTCATAATCATTTTCGCTCATCATCAGATCATAAACTAGTATAACCAATTCACAAAACTTAATCGGTTAGGGTTTATCAAAAACAACAGGTACAGTTTACCAGTTACTGGTTAAACGCTCCAATATATAGCAATATTGTTTCATTGTACAAATTCTTCCTACCGGTTATAAAACAATATTACAACAATATCGACAATATTTTTACCAGTTAATTGACATCAATGAAAAAATAACATATCATTAATGCAATCTTCATGCAAATGCCAACATAAATGTGTGCCATGTTTGATGAGGACATTTTATTCCACAGAGCTAAAGATTTGAAAACCATCTTTTTATTTAGTTTCCTTTCGAAGGTTTACTTCTATCATTGTTCGAGGTGGACAAATTCTATTAATGGTAAATAAAATAATATTTCCTTTACCACCTCTAAAAATAGCTATTTCCATTATGGTTTCTATGAAATTGCCTTGGTTCCTAGCTCTAGTTTTTATACATCTAAGATGGGGGGAGACTTAATCGAAATAGATATGAATTCCTATAAAAAGTATAAAGATAATGTTGCCCTCTAGGACAAAGTTGTTGATTGTGATTTATAAAATTTCATGGAGGGCATGAAGGGCTTGTTGGAATTAGGGATCAATTAAAGGGGGGGCGAATCAATGATATATGGTTTAATAAATTTTCAAACATAACTTTCAACCACTTGACGCAAATACTTAATACTCAAATGCAGAAGTATGAAACAAGCAACCACAAGATCATAACACCGGTATTTTTATGTGGAAACGCAAATGAGAAAAACCATAGTGGGATTTGAACCCACAATATTATTCTACTATGGCCAGTAGCAAAACAATATTACAAAATGGGAATGCATAGGCATTTTGGCACACTGCCTAGAGCTCACTACTCAAATACAATAACCTGAAAGGCTACAACCCTTAGGAAGTCACATTGAATTACAAAGCTATTACAATGGATAATTACAATATATGAGCTCTAAAATAGCATCTACTATGCTTGGATGAGTTCCAGTTAAGTGCTAAAACACTAACTGGATCACCTTCTCTGTTCTGCTCTATTTTTTGTCTCTTTCGGCTACTCGATCAAGAATGCGCACATGAAACTTCACCAAAATGGATTCTCGATCACCTCTCACTCACATACAATTGCACCATATTCCAAAAATATCACCCATACCAAACTTATATACTGGTAACTACAAAATAGGTCATACATCATCTCAACCTAAAGGTGTAATGTGTATTCACATGTCGGCTTGACCAGATCGAGAAAGATAAGTGTGGATCACCAAAACAACAATGAAATGATGTGTCTAAGTTATCCCAATCAAGAAGATTACAAATCAATGCATCACAATCAACAAAAATCTTCCAAACCCTAAAATGCTTTGTTCTACCTAAAATACCAGTTAACACTTGCTTTTGGATAAGAAGAATTACGATGGCCAGATCAGATCTCTATGAAGAATTGCCATCAATGAAAACCCTAAACCAATAATCATCCACCAAAAACCACCAGAAGTCACCGGATGAGTGTCAATTGCCAACAATCCCCCCCTGTGGCATTGATGGAAACACTAATGAAAAATGACTAGCATTGATGGCAACACTCATGAAAAATGACTAAGTGTTGAGCACTGTACACTGGTTCAAAAGAATCAAAAACATTTCTAAGGCTCCCCCTTAGACAAATAATTCTACTCTCCAATACTGTACATTTTTTACCATTTCACTTTCCCTTTGATATAAATGCCAAAGATGGGGCACTGTCCAAAGGAGAGATGCTTATAACTACTTGAAGATATCAGCATTAGTAGTCTTCAAAAATCCTAGGTGAGTATCCCACCCACTCTTCAGGTTGTCCAAAAATGTGATGAAAAAACTAAATACAGTATCATGAATTTCTAACTCTCTCAAATTACATGATATAGGTTAGGAAATCTCCTTCATACAATCCACCTTATTACTTAATATTGTGTCCAATCGGGTCACAATCAGGTTTCAAAGTTCACACACTTTTCTTAAAATTTTCTCCTTGTCCGCTTGGAGGCTTGAGGTCTAATCATGTAGAGCTATAATCTTCCCTTCAAAAATTCTTTTCAATGTTTTATTTGGATCAAAAGACTGAGAAATCCCATCAAACTTTCCTTGACAAACACCTATCTGCTTATCAATATCTACAATGAACTTAGGCAAAATCAGGCAAGATTCGTACAATTTTCCTGCTTCTAATGTTATGTAAAAATAATTTGCAATCTCTTATTTAGTCTCACTCTATCATCTTCAATCATCTTCCATAATGTTTGAATTCTAACATCCTTTTATTTAACTAAAAATTTCCATGTAGCAATCTTCTCCAATGTATCAAAACTTGCATTTACATTGTTAATTAGTTGTAGCAATTTATCTATGGGGATATTGTTTGAATCTATCTGTACATTAAAAGCCACCTTTTGCAAAACATATATAGACATTAAGCCACCTTCTGCAAAACATATATAGACATAAAAAATTAGCTTTTTATCTTCTAATTTCCGGAAACACCTTGCTTATCTTCTAACTAAGATGGTTTAAATGCATCCTTGTATAGAGGGTCATTCTGAATTATCTTTCTCCATATATCCTTTGTTTCTTTCCTCACCTCCTCTACATTTCCAATCATCAATCTATTAATCCTACTTTTACTTCTAAATTCCTTCTTGTTTTCCTTTTCAATGAATCTCTTGACTTCATCATGAGTAATACAAGTACAAACATTTACTAGCTCTCTCTCCTTCATCTCCATGTCAATCTTACTTGCATTCATTCTTCTTGGATCAATCAAAATGTAGAAATATTTTGGAATGGAATTTTCTAATTCAATAAATTTCTTACTAAAATTGTGTAAATATAATACAACTGCTTCTTCAAGTTTTCTCTTATCACCTTCATCAATATTCTCAAAGTATACTCCAAGATTCTTCAAATTTCTATCAACTATTATTTCATCTATCAATTGATCTGCTGATAGTGGAGGAATAATTGTGTACTTACCTTGTATGTTACTAGAATCAAGGTCTTTGTCAAATTGACTTTTGACCTATCTACCTCTTTTGTATCTTCTAGTAGGAGCAGGATCGGATTTTGCCTTCTTGGATTGTTGGGCTCCACAGGTCTACGACTTCCTCACTACTCTCACAAATTATCCTTTCTTTTTTGACTTTCTTGCTTCCTCCTTAGACTCTATTTCTGAAGCTACCAGAGATACTGCAACATAGGTTTTTTTGAGCTTCACCTTCTACTTTAGCACACCTTTCATGAATGGGCTAGGTTTTGCATATTGTGCCACCGAAGTAGGAGCAAACTTAGTCTCTTTTGGTTTGACCTTGGAGGGAACCAGAACAACCTTAGGTTTATTGGTTTCCTCTTTGGCCACATTTTTTGCATGAATCTCCCTTGCTTTCTTCATCACCTCCTAGGTGAAACCCATCTGAATTTCCACCTCCTTAGCCATCTTAGTAACTTTTCTTTCCTGGGCTGGTCCAGTGAATTGCATGTGCAAATTGAGATCCTTTTCTTTGAAAGTCTGAAATCTCCCTTCCTTGGGATCCACCGGTTGACTCAAAAGATATTGGGCATATGCCTCAAGTGTAACAGAGTCAACTTCATACCCCATGGGCATGATCCATATAATCCTAGGTTCCACTACTTCCATTAGGCACTGATCCTTGTTGACCATGAAGCAAATGGTTTGCTCATATTTTTTAACAACCTCCTTAGGGATCCTTTCCCTTCTCTAAATTGCTACTTGGAATTTTTTGAAGTATCCCTAGAGAGCAGATATTCTCATGATTGCACCTCCAAATCCCCATAATCCTTCTTTGATCTGCATAACTACCGGTCTATGATAGGCCCATAGGACCTTTCCTTTTCTATCAGGGATCTCATTTCAGAAATACAAAGCCAATCAAATAAGAAGTGTACCATATTTGAATGTGTTCTTTTTATCCTACTTTATCTTCTTCAAATTGCTCAATAGCTCATTAAGGAGAGAAATGCATAGGTCATACCTTTTATCTTCCTTGAGCATCTAGTGTGCAGAGTAAATTGTAGTACGAAAGATAGAGTTGTACCTTCTTGACTGGTAAACCTTGTAATCGACTACCATGGATGCAAATTTTACATCGTTCTCCAGAATGTCATTAATGATCATCGATCTTCTATAAAATTTTGAGCCAATGGTGGCTATCACCATGTCATTGGATACTTTCCTCAAACTAGGCACCTCACCGGTTTCAACTAGGCCTGTTATAGAATGGATTGCCTGCTTGGTGATTTTGTGTGGCAAGTTAAGCCATATAAACTCATCATGAACTTGGCTATGAATGTACCAGATCTATTCTACCTCATCAAACAATGAAAAATGCATGAACTATGAGAAACCCTTATCCTGAAGCACCTCGTATTTGGGTTTGATTGAGATTTCCCAAACCATCAGCCAAATGTTTGTTGTATAGGTCCAACATGTCTACATTTCTAAGATCTTCAAGGTCACAGTAAATATAAGCCCTAATATCTTAGTTATGGAGAACGTCATAGGACAAAGATGAAAATGAACCTTCTAGGTCATCCTCAACTGACTTGAAAGGGTGTTTCTTGAAAATTGGTTGGGTTGTATCCTTAATCTCAACCACCAATGGGTTAGAAACACCAAGAGTTGAAGCCATTTTGAATGTTGGGGTTTGTGATTACTGAAAGCCTGAATAGATAAATACCATTCTTCACAAGAGGGTACTAAAATTCACTTAGGAGTCACTGAAATCGTTGTAGAAAACACCAAATCACTTTTATCTCTTCTCTACTCTAATTGCTTGATTGTATTGTGACAAATGATGCATCTAAATGCACTTGTATCCTTCAAAAACCTAATTTTCCACTGTAATAAATGCAAAAAGTGATTGCAATGATTTTCATGAAGTCGTATACCAGAGTATCAAACTATCTCCAAAACTCTTAATATCATCTGCACATATGATTCAATCCTTCTGTAACCTTCTGGAATCAATTGTAGACCACCAAAGAGGGGGGGTCTTAGAATCTACATGAAAATATGCCCCTAAGGCATAAAGCCCTAGTTATCTGATGAAGATCCTACACCAGATTTGGGTGTAGACCCATTGTCTATTCTAGATTCATCTTTTCTTACCCACATCTTCTCATTCTTCTCCTTGATCTCTTCTAATTACGCTTTTCCCTTCTCATCTGATTTACTCTTGTCTACCAGAGCACTATTTGTGCTTCTGCAATACTTTGCAATGTAACCGGTTTTGTTGCATGCACAACAAACAACATTGTTCTACATAGGTCTGAAGTTCATTTGATTTGGTCTCATCCTACACTAATTAGACATATGTCCAAACATCCCACAAGCATAGAATCTTTTTTTTTAGAAGTTATTCATTACTACTATACACATATTTGACTTGTGACCAAAATTAGTGCATATGAAACACTGATCAGTAAAGGTAGGAACATTATTCATGTTATTCATTCCATTATTCATCCTACTTCTGCATTGCTCGTCATATGACAAAATTTATTGCAGGTAAAGCATCTACCATTGAATTTATGAGCATTAGGTTGTCTTACCAGAGGATTTGTGTTCTTCTTCTAGTCAGATTTTGCATTACCTTGTCCAAATCCGAAGGATTCACCCTTCTCAAATCCAAGTCCTTGCATTTCCTTACCATGCCTCTGACTTTCTAGCATCTCATCGAGCCTTGCTAAGCTATCTTTGAATTTGTCTTTGTATTCTTTAGCAGTAGAAAATTCATCCCTCAAGGTTGCAATCTATCTCTCAATTTCTTAACCATTATTCCTTGATTATGTCAACTCAAGCTTCAATTGATCATTCTCATAGGTAAGCCTGGAGCATTCATGAGCTCTTTCCTTCAATTATTGTGTTAGATTTTCTTCATTTTTCTTCCGGTCCTCAATCTCTTTAGTCAACCTCATCACAATGGATTGCATCTCATTCTCCAAAGAAACATTCTCTCTTTCCTTGTTAACTTCATCAGCTTTATCTTGGTATTCCATGATCTGATCTTCTTTCTCTTTCAGCTTGTCCATCTGCTATTTCCTCTTGTCTGTAGAGATGTTTGCTTGATCCTTCAAGTCATTGATGAAATCATCAACATCATTCAAGTTTTTCTTCAAGGTATAAATCTCATTTCTATCTGCATTAAGATCTTCAAGTGCCACACTTATATGTCTTTAAAAATTGGAATCCATTGAATCATTCTCTCGGATCTTCCTCAAGCTATTAAGCTTCCTTAGAGGAAGTAGGCTCTGATACTAATTGTTAGAATTAGGGATCACTTGGAGGGGGGTGAATCAGTGATGTATGGGTGAACAAATTTTCAAACTTAACTTTCAACCACCAGAAGTAAATACTTAAAATTGAAATGCAGAAACATGAAACAAACAACCACAAGATCATAAAATCGATATTTTTACATGGAAACCCAAATGGGAAAAACTAGAGTGAGATTTGAACCCACAATATTATTCCATTATGGCTAGTAGAAAATTATATTATAAAATGGGAATGCACAGGCATTCAGGCACACTACTTAGAGCTCACTACTCGAATACAATAACCTGGATGTCTACAACCCTTAGGGAATTCTCAATGACTTACAAATTTATTACAATGGAGAATTACAATCTATGAACTCTATAATAGCATCTACTATTCTTGGATGAGTTCTAGTTAAGTGCTAAAACAATAACTGGATCACCTTCTCTATTCTTTGTCTCAGTCACCTACTTGATTAAGAATGCACATGTCAAACTGCACCAAAACAAATTCTCGATCACCTCTCGCTCACATATAATCGCACCATCTTCCAAAAAGATCACCCACACCAAAATTATATATCGATAACTAGAAAATAGGTCATACATCATGTCGGCCTACATGTGTAACGTGTAGTCACATGTCAGCCTGACCAGATACAAAAAGATAAGTACAAATCACCAAAACAATAGAAAAATGATTTGTCTAAGTCAGCACAATCAACAAAAACACGATTCAATGCATCGCATTCACCAAAAAGCTTTTGGACCCCAAAATGCTATGTTCTACCTCAAATACCAGTTAATCACCTACCAATTAACACCTGCTTCCAGATAAGAAGAATTAAAACCATGAAATTGGATCTCTAGAAAGAGTTTCCATCAATGACAACCCTAAACCAATAATAATTCACCAAAAACCACCAGAAGTCACCAGATGAGTGTCAATTTCCAATAGGGCTTTGACCCTATTATTTTTTATGAGTTTTATCAGTCTTGGAAAAATGGTAATGTTTAAGAGGGGAAGGTGAAATTTACTATCAGTGAAGATGATTGATGTGGTGAGGATGCTTCCCATAAAGGGTAGGACTTTCCTAAAGAAGCCAAAAGAGAAATATAAGGAAGATTTCAAAAGGTTTCTAGGCCTAAGTGAGAAGGTGGACCACCACCAAAATGGCTTCAAAGTAGATGACTTGCCTAGTGTTTGGAAGGATACAATCATGCTATTGATGACATTCTTCACTCTCAATGACCACTTCAAAAGGTTTCACTCTTAACTGTTCTTGATTCTCAATCACCTTTGACGTGGGCTAAGGATGAATTTTCCACTTTCAATTTTTACTTCTATCTCCCAATATATCAAGGTTTGCAATTATAAGGGTTTCCTTCCCTTGCATCAAGGGATTATTTGGCATCTTTATAAGTTCCATCAAAATTTTAATCCATTTTGCTAGCCCTATGTTAACCTCCCTAAATCCGGTTCAAGTTTGATTTTGTGTGTCAATTTTGTAGTCAATCATTATACTACTACTTGTAATAAACCTCAAAAGGTGCCTAATAGAGTTATTTCCTCAATAAATGTAAATGCCAAGACCCCATTGGGCCCCCCTATTGGTAAAACCTTGGCTCAGAAAATGATCATTTCCAAAGAGGATTTTAAGGATATGACCTTTTCTTGGTCTATTGGACTTTATTGGGCTCCAGATTATTTTTAGAGTAAAGAAGCTAATCCCCCCATTCCACATATGGATCACCTAAATCCTCCTCTCATAATACTTTGTTTAAGGAGTAAATTCTCCTCTTTGTGACAAAGGTTAATGAATTGTGAGGGGTTGAATAAACATGAACCTTGCCTGCTGATTCAATTCAAGGTGGTGAAGAAAATGATTAAAAAGCTCAAAGCTATTCTTGAAGCAGAGGCTAGAGCCCTTAGTTAGGTGAATGATGAGAAATAGAAAAGGGTTTGGATGGAGGTAGGGAAATTGGCTAGGATAATTGAGAAGGAAGCAATGGAAAATTTGGTTAAAGACATCATAGAGAAAATTGGTTAAACACATAATGTGAATGACCTAGTTGAGATGGTGGAGGTTCTCAAGGCTAACTAGGAAGAAATGAGGAATACTATGGAGAATATGTTTGACCAACATAGAGAAATCATAGAGAATAACCTCCCTTCTCTCCATGACATCTAGGATGAGATAGCTAGGAGGCGAGCAAAGAAAAGAAGACATCTTGAGTCACCTTCTACTACTGGGTTGGAGGTGTCTATTTCTAAGGTGAAAGCTTCACTAGATTCCTTGGTTATTTCCTCGAGGAAAGGTTCTACTAAAAATCTCTCTATGTTGGCTAAGCATACAAAAATCTATGTAGATAGGAAGATGAAATTCTCTCCCACTTGGTAAACCATAAGTTCATGCTTTCGATGGGAGAATGTTTCTTTTCTTTAGTTTCTTTGTTTTTTCTAGTTGTGTCTAGTTTATTGTTTAGTTTATGGGTTTGTTTGTGTTGGGTTCTTTTGGGTCTAGTTAGAAGTATATTTTGTTGGTATTTTGGATATGTTGATACAATTTTGTCATTGATGTCAACACTTGTTAGCACTTATCAACACTTGGAGATTTAGTTATGTTCACCGACAAGCAAGTGACTTATGCACAGTCACCGATATTTGGTTCATCAGCAAGTTATATTGTTCACCAACACTTAGAATGATTTGGAGACTACTTGGTTATGTCGAAGACATTGTTTGGACACTTTGTTTTGGTGATTTGTTCATTGGTTTGATCAAATTTGCATATTTGTTGTTACCAGCAAATAGGTCCATGTTATGCATCGGCAAGCATATCTGTTCCAGATCAACACGACACATCATAGAGATGATTTGTTATCATTGTAAATGCATTGAGTTGACATCATGCATCAAATATTGTTTCATTTTTAATTGATTTTATTGTAATACCTTTTAGTAAGTTGACCTACTCAATCGGTCTTAGGTTATGGTATAAATATAAGATCTCATTTGTGAGATTGATATATGCAAAGATAGGATTTGGAAAGAGGATTGTAATAAGGTATATGCGAACATAAGCATAGCTATACACACATACATCATTCAAGATTGAAGGAAGGTTTGAAGAAGACATATCAGAGTTAAACCAGTACCGAGTCCAGCATATGAAGATGCTATTTTGAACAATACATTATCATAGGATTTAACCATCCAATTGTAGTCAGTGTGACTCCCATTTTGTGATTGAGCAGTGAGCTCTAGGAACTTGGCCTTTCTACATGTGCAGACTCCATATTGTACACACATACTATCTGCAGTAGTATCATTTGATTGTAGGTAAGGCTTCCCACCCTGGTTTTTCCCCTTACAGGGTATCCATGTACAAATATTGGTGTTATGTGTTTTGGATATTATTTTCTTTCTGTTTCATACATTAATATTTACCAGTACTACAATTAACTAATAAACTGTCTACCAGCATAAAGTTTGGTTTACCAGTATTAAGCATTAAGTTTTGGATAAGTTAATTTTGTTTTGAATTTATTGGACAACTGATTCACCCCCCCCCCCCCTCCCTCAGTTGTCTTGGGGACCTAACAATTGGTATCAGAGCTTAGTTCTCTATTTGTAGAAGTTTAGCAACTTGAGGAGATCCAATATCTTCTAACTATTTCAGGAAGGACAGTCCTAAACTTGATGGAACTAACTATGGCATATGGAAGATCAGGATGGAGACACATTTGAATTGCATTGGAAAGGACATATGGGAAGTTACAAAGAATGGTTATGTTTCTCCTACTCAAGGTCAACCCAATCCACCAGCCTTAGGTAAAGATGAGGAGAATGATTGCAAAGCAAGAGAAGCATTTTTGAGTGCATTGTCAGATCATCAAATCATGGGATTATCAGATAGATCTACTGCTAAAGCTATTTGGGATAAATTGGAAACATTGAATGAAGGAGATTCCATAGTCAAAATTGCAAAACTTGAATGCTTCCAGGTCAGGTATGAAAATCTGAAAATGGAAGAAGATGAAAGGATTTGTGTCGTTATGGAAAGAGTGAATGAAATTATTTTGGGTATA
Organism: Cryptomeria japonica; assembly: GCF_030272615.1. Lineage (NCBI taxonomy): Eukaryota > Viridiplantae > Streptophyta > Pinopsida > Cupressales > Cupressaceae > Cryptomeria > Cryptomeria japonica. The sequence goes on from NC_081411.1 coordinate 13,884,897, forward strand.
CAATGTTGTGGAGGAACCTTAAGCGAAGATGAAATTGTTTCAAAAAATTTAAGAGCATTGCCACCGGGATATAAAATGAAAGTAACTGCTATAAATGAATTGACAACAATGCCTAATACATCAGTAACTAGAGACACTTTGGTTGGAAAACTTTCAGCTTTTGAAGTTGAGTAATTTGGTCCTTTTGCTACTATAAAGACAGATTTAGCTTTCAAGGCATCAACATCATCTGCATCATCATCATTTGACAAATCTGATTGGAAAGTGTTTTATGCAAGAGAACTTGAAGAAAGCAGGAGAGAAAATGAAGAACTGGAAGAACTTGAAGCACTATTTGCAAGGAAAATGCCTAAAGGTCCAATTGGAAGTAAGTATGAAGGTAAAGCACCCTTTAAATGTTTCAACTACAATAAGATTGGTCATATGATATCTAGGTGTTCTGATAGACATGAAAGATTGAAAGAAGAAGCTGAAAGAACATACAAGCCTAACCCTGAATATCAAAGATATAGATTAAAGAAGAAAAGAGACAAATCTTGTTACCTTGCCAATGAAGGAGTCACTGATGATTATGATGAGGATCTGACAGACAATGGATGGTTTTTTGTTGCTATAATAGAAGATCAACTGACACCTACTATTCAACCAGTAGAGTAGGCCTTGGCAGCTAAAATTCAAGATAAGGATGAATGGATCATTGATTCAGGATGTTCACATCATAGGTCTGGTGATAAAAGTAAATTCTTAACCTTTCAGGAATACAATGGAGGTCTAGTGATATTTCAAGATGATAAAGCTTGTTTGATCAAAGGAAAAGGCACTATATCTTTTGATGGTAAGCACAATACTAATAATGTTTACTATGTGTAATGTTTGAAGTATAATCTTTTGAGTGTTGGTCAATTAGTTGAAAAAGGATTTCAGTTACAATTCAAGAATGGTAAATGCAAAATCATGAACATAATTGGTTTGGAAATTGCAACTGGTAATCAGACTAGAGGTAATATTTTTCATTTGAACAATAGTGAAAAGACATGCTTGATTGCACATAGTGATGAAACTTGGATATGGCATAAGAGACTTTGTCATGTAAATTTTGATTGCATTGTGAAAATCAGTACAATTAAGGCAACAAGGTATATACCTAAGATTGTCAAACCTCACAATCCGGCATCTAATAAATGTCAATTTGGAAAGCAAGTTAGAGAATCTTTCAAAAGTATTCCAGAAATATCCAATAATGTTTTTGACTTAATTCACACTGATTTATATGGTCCAACAAGAACTAGAAGCTTACAAGGATATAGGTATTTTATGCTAATCATTGATGACTATTCTAGAATGTGTTGGGTTACTTTTCTCAGGGAGAAATCATAAGCACTTGGGAAATTCAAGCTATTCAAGGTGATGGTAGAGAATGAAACCGGTAAGAAAATCAAATGTCTGAGATCAGATCAAGGAGGTGAATTCACATCTAAGGAATTTAATATATTCTATGAAGTGAATGGATTCAAAAGACAGTTATCAGCACCCCAGACACCCCAACAGAATGGAGTTATGGAAAGGAAAAATAGAAGTATCTTGGATGTAGCTAGAAGTATGTTATCAGAAGAAAATCTACCTCATGTATATTGGAGAGAGACAGTGAGTACAATGGTTTACACATTCAACAAAGTTCACATCAAAGGATAAACTGGTAAGACCCCTCTTGAACTATGGTTTGGTATTACTCCTACTCTTAAATATTTCAAAATATTTGGAAGTAAATGCTATATTAGAAGAGATGAGTATATTGACAAATTTGATCATAGAAGTGATGAAGGAATATTTCTTGGTTATTCATCTAAGAGAAAGGCATATAGATGTTTTAACAAGAGATTACCAAAAATCATTCAGAGTACAAATGTGAAGATTGATGAACAGTTTAGAGGAAATTCAAGGTACATGGACTCTAAACCGGCAACAGAGATAATATCAAATGAACCTACAATGAGTACACCAGTGCAGAATGATGATCCAATCACACTGACATCACCTAAAAATTCCACAGTAACTAAGGAACAACAACAAACAAAGACACCCCAGTATGTAAGATTGAACCACTCTGAAGATCAGATAATTGGGAACAAGTATCAAGGAGTTATGACTAGAGGAAGATTGGCAAATGAAGAGGTATGTCTTATTTCTCAAATTGAGCCAGCATCAGTTAATGAGGCATGTGAAGATAACTTTTGGATTAAAGCTATGAAAGATGAATTGGAACAAATTGAAAAGAATAACACATGGACACTAGTTCCTTGGCCTAAAGACAAAAATGTAATTGGAACTAAATGGGTATTCAGAAACAAACTTAATGTAGAGGGTAAGGTGATCAGAAATAAAGAAAGATTAGCATGTAAGGGATTTTCATAGAAAGATGGAGTTAACTATAATGAAACCTCTACACCGGTAGCTAGAATTGAGGCAGTCAAATTATTCTTGGCTTTTGCAGCACACAAGAACTATAAAGTATATCAAATGGATATTAAATGTGCATTTCTGAATGGTGATCTTGAAAAAGAAGTTTATATTCAACAACTTGATGGATTTTCATTGACAAATGACAAGGATATGGTTTGCAGATTAAGGAAAGCTTTGTATGGGCTAAAGAAAGCTCCTAGAGCTTTGTATGCTAGATTGGATAAATATATTTTGAAGATTGGTTTTACTAAAGGTAATGTTGACAACAACTTGTATTACAAAGTGACTAATGATGACATCTGGCTTATAGAAGTTTTTGTTGATGATATAATATTTGGAGGAGAAGATGGATTATGTAAAGACTTTTCTAATGAAATGCAACAATAATTTGAAATGTCTATGCTTGGGGAGATAAAATTATTTTTTGGATTACAGATTTCACAAACTGATAAAGGTATATTCTTGAGTCAATCTAAGTATTTGAAGGAATTACTAAAGAAATTTGGTATGGAGAACTCTAAACTAGTAAGCACACCTATGACTACAACTGATAAATTATCATTGAAGGATGAATCAACACCTATTAATCCGACTAGATACAAGTCTATGATAGGAGGTTTACTGTATTTGACACAAACAAGACCTGATATTATGAATGCAGTATGTATTGTTTCAAGATTTTAGAGTAATCCTAAAGAAAATCGTGAATCGGTAGTAAAATGGATTTTCCGATACTTGCAAGGCACTACAAATCTTGGCTTATGGTATCCTAGAGATGAAAACTTTGATTTATGTGCATACACAGATGCAAATTGGGTAGGAGATGTAGATGACAGAAAAAGCACCACTGGTGGAGGATTTTTTCTTGGTAGCAGATTAATTTCTTGTTTGAGCAAGAAATAGAGTTGCACATCTTTATCAATAGCAGAATCAGAATATACTGCAGCAAGAACTAATTGCACACAGGTATTATGGATTAAACAAATGTTGAAGGACATAAAGGTAAAATGCAAGGAACCTATAAAAATTTACTGTGATAATATGGCAGCAATTGATATATCTAAGAATCCAGTACTTCACTCAAAAACTAAACATGTTTCTATCAAATTAAATTTTCTGAAAGAGAATGTTGAAGCAAAAGAAGTGAAATTGGTTTATGTGAATACTAAAGAGCAGATTGCAGATATTTTTATGAAGCTTTTGCCTAAAGACACTTTTGAATATCTCAGAGAGCAGCTTGGGGTTATATCCCCACTAGTAGAGACTTGGACAATTGATGTTTGTCATCAACTGGCAGAACTCACGGAGAAATATTTTATTCCAAATTTGATGAGGAAAGCTACTTCTCAGGGGGAGTAGTTGGTATTTTGTATATTGAATCTGGTTTTTGTATTGCTTTGGCATTTGATGTCAAAGGGTGAGAGATTGATATAGAAAAATAGAAAAACACATTATCCTTTGGGAGAGATTGATTACTCTTTGTATCTGTATTTTGATTTCTGGTTAATGATCTCTTTAGGAGATTGTTGGTTTTTGGTGTTTGGAATTTCTGTTTTCGCACTTTCATTGTTTTTCCATCTTGTGTTGCTATTAATGCCAAAGGGGGAGATTGTAGGTATTTTGGATATGTTGATACAATTTTTTCATTGATGTCAACATTTGTCAACACTTATTAGCACTTGGAGATTTGGTTATGTTCATCGGCAAGCAAGTGACTTATGCACAATCACCAGTATTTGGTTCACCGACAGGTTATATTGTTCACCAGCACTTGGAATGATTTGGAGACTACTTGGTTATGTCGAAGACATTGTTTGGACACTTTGTTTTGGTGATTTGTTCATTGTTTTGATCGGGTTTGCATATTTGTTGTTACCAACAAATAGGTCCAGGTTATGCACCAGCAAGCATATCTATTCTAGATCAGCACGACACATAATAGAGATGATTTGTTATCATTATAAATGCATTGAGCCGACATCATGCATCAGATATTGTTTCATTTGTAATTGATTTTATTGTAATATCTTTTAGTATGCTCACCTACTCGATTGGTCTTAGGTTATGGTATAAATATAAGATCTCATTTGTGAGATTGATATATGCAAAGATAGGATTTGGAAAAATGATTGTAATTAGGTATATGCGAACATAAGAAGAGTTATACATGTAGACATCATTCATGATTGAAGGAAGGTTTGAAGAATACATATCAGAGCTAAACTGGTACTGAATCCAGCATATGAAGATGCTATTTTGAATAGTACATTATCATTGGATTTAACCATCCAATTGTAGTCAGTGTGACTCCTATTTTGTGATTGAGCAGTGAGCTCTAGGCACTTGCCCTTTCTGCATGTGTAGACTCCATATTGCACACACATACTATCTATGGTAGTATCATCTGATTGTCGGTAAGGCTTCCCACTACGATTTTTCTCCTTATAGGGTTTCCACGTACAAATATTGATGTTATGTGTTGTGGATATTATTGTCTTTTTGTTTCATGCATTAATCTTTATCGATACTGCAATTAACTGATAAAATGTCTACCGACATAAAGTTTGGTTTATCAGTATTAAGCATTAAGTTTTAGATAAGTTAAGTTTGGTTTGAAATTTATTGGAGAACTGATTCACCCCCCCTCTTAGTTGTCTCGGGGACCTAATAGGTTTTTTATTATGGGTTCTCACTCCTTGTGATTTCTAGGTTTTGTCAACTTTCTTGCAATTATGTAAGGTTCAATCCTCTCCTGGTTTTATCAATATTATAATATAATAAGTATTTGTAAAAGTAGAAACCTAACCATTGAGGAACAATTCAAGAGATTAGAAGGATAAGGCTTGTGGTAAAAGACAATTTAATTGCTAGTAGATTGTGTTGGCCTTGCATGAAGATTGTGTTGATGAAGTATAGTGTTGTCATTGATGTCAATAGTAACCGATAATTAAGTTGTATTGCAACCGGTAATGATACAGTAATGCAACCCGTAGTAAAGAAGTGAAGATAATTGGTATTGGCATTGTTATTGAAGGAGAGATCAACCGATAACCCTAACCAGTTGATAAGCAGAACCCTAACCGATGGAGCTTGGTGAATTGGTTGTGATGATCTATGACTGAATGATGATTTGAGATGAAGATGCCACATAAGAATGATGCATGTGATGAGTTTCAAAGTGGATTTGGTGCATGAAGATAACTCTTTATCTTGGGAATGAGCAAATGAATAGGATGAAGTGAAAAACATGTGATGAGCTATAGGATTTAACGTGCAGTGATCCAGGAGTGGTTGAATTTTTCTAGAACAACGTGCAGTTGATTGCTATATAATCCAATGGTTATGAATGAACCAATATGTTTGTAATCTATATGAGAAATTTTAGGATTTGTGTTGTGCTACCGACCTATTGTATTTTCTTCTAAGGTCGATGATTTGTTTCAATATTGTGTTGGCAATTTGGTTAAGTGTGGTAGTGTGATTGTTGCCAAACTAGAAGGAGTGTTTGCAGAATGTTGTGAAGGCAGATATGAGCGATTAAGGATTTGATTAAGAAAGTTAGTGCTATTACCAGATTGGCAAAGAACCTATTGTTATCTAACCATTACAACAGTTAAATCCCTTAACCGGGTAAGCTTTAATAGGCTTAGTGTTGTTTACATCCTCTAGCCAGGTGATCCATTACCTTGGATTTGAAATCCTCCACTGAGGTTGCCTTTAATAGGGTATTGTAGTCAATCCCTTAACTAGGTGTTCCTTAACCCAATTTGTTCATAACAAGACATTATTGTATAAGCTTCTAACAAGGCTTGACTCCTAATATGGCGAACTTTAGAAGAGTTCAAAATACTTGTGGGTATTCATCCCCATCGTGGTTTTTCCAATTTGGGTTTCCACATGAAAAATCATTGTCTCAAGTGGTGAATGATTTTATGGATGTGTTTTGATGTGGTTGATATGAATAACTGGTAAATCCACCTAGATATGTTTAGATAACCGAAAGTGATGTGAAATGAGCTATTACTGATATTAGTAAAGTGGTTTAATATTTTAGTTCAATGGTATGTAAGTTTCAGATCTATTGCGTTGTATCATTGATGTTTTGGTCAACCGGTAAAGTTTGATAGTGGAGTTGCAGTTTTTGATACAGTGTCTAAACCAGTTAGTTTAGCAAGTTGTTTCTAAATCAGAATTAAGTTTGGTGAAAGTTTAGTTTATTTTCTATCTGCTGATTCACCCCCCCTCTCAGTAGTTGACTAGATCCTTATAGTTTCATCATATTATCAATTGGTATCAAAGCTATCCAAGTCATCTTGTGTTAAAGACTAATAGCTTGAGGAAAAGATCTAGGACAAAATTATGAATAAAGAAGGTCTGAATCTCAATAGGGAAAAATACACAATCTAGAGTGATAGGATGAAGATAAATATCAAAATCTTAGAAAGTCAATACTGGGAAAATGTTGTTACTAAATATAACTTGCCTAGTGGAATTATATCAGATGATCAAAAGAAGGAGCAATAGGATAACAATCAAGCATTGGAGGCCATCACCAGTTCCTTGTCTAATTCAGAGTATGTTGATGTTCATGGATTGGAGACTACCTATGAAGTATGGAAGAAACTGGAAGATATCTATAGAGGTGATGTGCATATTAAGATTGCCAAAGAAGAGAGTCTTAGAGGGAAAATTGATGATATGGAGATGGTTGAAGGTGAAAACATTCAACAATATGGTCAAAGGATCAAGGAGATAGTCAGAGAGATCATAAGTGTTGGAGATATAGTGGAGGATACCATAGTGGTTAGAAAGGTGTTGAGAACCCTTCTACTGGTCTATGCTATCCGAGTTGCATCTATTCAGGAACTCAAGCTATTGATAAGACAAAGGTAACTCTTGACTCCTTCATTGGTAAATTAACTGCATTTGAATTGCATGGTTTTGATGGAAGTGTTCATAGATCAGAATCTGCATTTAGAGCCTTAGTTTAAAACCTGCCGGTAAGGAAAAGAAGATAAGTGAGCTACAATCATGGGTCGAGATCTAGCAGAGAGGTAGATAATGAAGATAGTCTGATTGAGATTGAAGCATTGTTGGCCAAGCGGTTACCTAGAGGAACCAATAAGTAAAGAGGTAAATTACCTTTGAAGTGTTTTGCATGTAATTGGATTGGACATGTTGTTGTTAATTGTCCAAATGGAGATAATGAGAAAAAATGTGAGAAGTATAAGAAGTATAAACACAAAGGTAAAAGAGATTGTCTCATTGTAGTGGATGGAGGAATTATAGATGAAGAATCTGAGGAAGATGCAAATGATGACATTGTCTCTGTTTCTATTAAAGAAGAGACATCAGATCAGAAGGCATTGGTCTCTCACATGGATAGTTTAGATGACTGGATTATAGATATTGGTTGTTCACATCACATGACCGGTGACCTTTAGTAAGTTTCTTACTTTGAGGGAGTTTAATGGAGGTGTTGTGAGATTTTGAAATGACTCACCTTGCATGGTGAAAGGAAAGCAATCCATCTCTCTAAATGGTAAAGGTGGTGCAGAGGATGTCTACTGGGTTGAAGGATTGAAACACAATCTTTTTAGTGTTGCTCAACTCAATGAAAAAGGTTACCCACTAGAATTCAAGAATGAAATCTGCAAGATTTATGAAAGAAAAGGTGAACTAATTGAAACCTAAAAATAAACTAGAGGTAACTTGTTTCTGTTAGGCCCAATATGGAAAGCTAATGTACTGAGAGGGGAGGGGTGAATCAGTACTGAAATACTTTTCTTGAATAATAACTTTACTATTATGCATAAATAGAATAGTGCAGTAACATAAAATAAAGTTAAAGCAAATAGATAACAATCATACATGGTTCACTCCATAACACATATATTTTGGTTACACAGAAAATCTTGGTTAGAGAGAAAAACTGTGGTGGGGATGGCACCCACAACTTCACTACTGCAATAATAAAGAGTGCTCGGTTAGAGCTACATCTTAGCTATTTCTGATAGCTTACCCTGTTAGGAGTAACAAGATCTGTTAGATCTACCTTGCTAGAGGATTTTACAACATTTATTCTGAATATTGCACCTAGTTAGAGGCTTTACAATTTATAGACTTGATTAGAGTCTTTTACCCTGTTAAAGGTTTCTCTTTCAACTTCACAATATTACAATAAAATCATTACAAATATCTGCAACTTTACATCTGAAATGTTATAGCAGATTCTATGTGCTTAGAATAGATTATCTTGCTTATAGCATACCTCGGTAACCCATATAGTAACTCGGTAAACCCTTCTGTTTACTCTATTCTTCAACTGTTCTCTGAAAACCTTCTCGGTGACCTCTGTGTCTCTGTAACAGTCTTCTTACACACATATACACCCTTAACTCATGTTGTATAAATAGATCTCTTAAGACGGCGATCCAATTCATTACTTCGATCTTACAAACATGATTCCTCGAATGAATAACTATACAAAATATTTCATTGGTTAGATTGATCTCAAAATCATAAACAATCTTCTAGTGCAATTTCCAATGTGATAACGGTTCGATGTGCCTCAATCTTGTAACACATTTTCATATGCATGTCCAGGTTCAATGTATCTAGTAACACGTTTCACTCAGTGTATGTCAACTTGGTGTGTCATCTTTACTGTTCGGTAGCCATGAAAAGATACTCTGTAGACAGCTCAGTGTGTACTGCGTTCTGTGACTACTTTCTTCTGTAACCGACTAGACTGTGCATACCGACTTCTCTTTGTATACCGACTGCATGATTCGGTAGTGCTAACTAACTAGAGTATATAGTATGACTTTCAATATAAAAACTAATGGCAACTTGATAAGTAGTAACAATCTCCCCTTTTGACATTAGTTGAGATGTTTGACAAAAACTACTTTCAAAGTCATAACTCAAAAATCTATGTACATTGCAAAATGACTATACTTGACAATATATACAATAGTCAATGAAATAGTATATTTAGATATACTCCCCTTATCATTATACTGTACATAACTCTAATTTTGCATGCTCGGTTTTGTTCTTGTGTGCTCTACTTACTGTCCTCGGATATTCTGCATACTCTGCTCGGTATACTCCCCCTGTATACAATACTTCGAATACTATATCAAAATTGTATCACCAAAACTATATCACTCCCTCAATATATTATATTACTCCCCTTATATAGTATCACTCCCCCTTTTTGACAAACATCAAAAACTTAATTTCCATCTGGGGGTGGTAGCTGATCAAAAATGGATTTATACTTTATCCGGGCGTTGGTGAGTGCGACAGAGAGGGCATCCTTTACACTTTCCATTAAAGAAGTTTGTGCTTGAATATCAGCCAATAGGGATATTAAGCCATCAAGAATGCTTCCCTCTTGTGTAGTAGATAGGTGTGTAGCTCGATTAATCTGTTCTTGAACTGATGAAAGATGAGGAAGGAATAATGTCTGGAGTGTCATTATATCCATCCTGATCTTGTGTTCTTCATTTCTTAGTTTCAATTGTTGAGCCATGAGTTGTTGAAGCTTTGTATAAAAATTCTTAACTGAATTGGGCTCAGTGGTCAACTTATTTGAGAGATCGGTGATCTCTTTCTCAATTGCATCAGTTTTATTCTTGATATCTTTAATGAATATAGAAAATGTGCAAAGTTTCTAAAATAAATAAATAATATGCTTGAGTTGAGGGAACAACTCAGCAATGAATTTGACAAGCTTGACTTTCCCAATAGCTAGAGCTTTTTGTACTTCTTCTATCATTTTTGTAGTAAGCTCCTTGTCTTTTAGCTTGCTCAAGTATTCAGATGCATCAACTCTAGACGTTTCTATTTGATTAAGGAGTTCATCCAGTTGAATGTGGATGGCTACATCAGTTGACACTGTAGCTGAAGGTAGCATATCTATCAGTAGTGTCTTCACCTTCTGAAGTACTTTATTCTTCTTTTGAATGGCCATCTGTTTTTCTTGTTCAGCCTTTGCTTTGCATAGTTCACCGAAATCAATAAGTGCTTGCCCCTTTAATTTTGAGATATCCACATTGGGCAACACTATTGGTTTAGATAAATCAACTTTGACACTATGCTTTTTCACCTTCTTCTCTTTACCTTTGGTTGGGTGGAACAAGACATAGCTTGAGAGGCTTGTTGACCCTTGGTAGGTTGCTCAGTAGAGGCAACACTTTGGTCGGTTTTGTAGCCGCTATGGTGTCTTTTGGTGTCTTGGTACTGGGTGTCTCAGCTGCTACATTTTCAGTGCTCGAGGGTGCTTGAGAGGTCTGTTCTTGAGTTGTACCTTCTGTTGCTTCAGACTGGTGACCTTCGATGCCTTGTGTTGTATCCTAAGGAGCTTCAATAGAGACAGGTTGATTGATCAGTGGGTAAGGTTGAACTTGTTCTAAAATGGATTCACTAGATACAAGTTTTGCATATGTAGTGCCTTCTATCATTTCTTGCTCCAGTGCTTCTGCATCCATGACATCTTCATCAATTTGAATAGTGTCAGTCGGGTCTTGCTTGGTAATGTCAAGACCTTGTTCAGTGACATCAGGATTGTGTTCAGTGACATCAACAATTTCAACTTTAGATTGTTCACTGACATCCTTGATTTTGAAGATTTCCTACCATTTTGCTTTTGTCTCATTTTCTACATCAATATATAGCCCATTCATCAGTTTTAAGGCTCTCTGTTTGACAAGAAATTTTGAATTGTAGGTTGTCAAATGTTCCTTTATTTCTGCTACAGACATATCAGGAAATAGATGGACTAGACTTATTTCTCTAATTTGTTTCTTTGAGTCCATTGCATATTTCCACCTATTATCAATATGCAAGTAAAGTTCATTTGTAAGTGACTTTACTAGTTCTAATGGAGCTAGCCGAAACTTTAGAAGTGTGCAGATGACAGCTTCTTCAATTTGTCTCTTCTCATCATTATTCCTAGTCTCATACTTGACATATCTAAATTCTCCAAATCCACCATATTCTTTTAGATTGGCACATAAGTTTTCAACACTATGTATATTTACCTTCTTTCTCTTTACAATCTGGAATTTGTTTGCATCTTCGGATTCTATATCACTAGACTCTTTTGCTAGAATGAGTCTCCAAGTAGATTTCTTGTAGGTCTTGGTTACCTTGGGAGTAGTAACACTCTTTTGTTTCTTACTCGGTGATGCAGCTGATGCTCTATTGTTAGGTCTCTTTGTTGGAGGTGGAGTCGGTAGGGCCTTTGAAGTGTCCAGTTTCTTTCTTTTCAACACTTTACCCTTAGGCAATTCAATGCTCAGTGTTATAGCTGCCTCTTGAGCTTCAGATTCCTCTTCGATGATGGCAAGAGTGCCTTTGACAGGTGTAGAGGAGGAGTCTTCTCCGAATTTCTTAGATAATGCCTTAATCATCTTTGTAGCCTTTCTTGTAGCTTTGGGTACTACAATGCTCATTTTTACCTTTTCCTTAACTTCTTCATAAGTTTCATATCTTAGCTCGGTAGCATTCCTTGGTAATGAAAGATATGCATCAATTTGCTATTGTGTGATATCAAAGTCAATATCGTAACCCATTGGTGGCAAAGATTGAGTTCTTGGTTCCACAACATTCACATAATAGTAGTCAGTGTCTCCTTACCAGCTGGGGTGGAATCCGATATTTGTTGTGCATCTTCTCTTGAAATTTGATGAAGTAGTCATCCATTATATCATTGAAATTATCTCTCAACTTCTTGATAAAGTCATTAAACTGATGGGTGATTTGTCGGTGTAGCTCCCAAACTACTTTACCGACTAATGGAAAGAATTTCTCAAAGTAGAAAAACATGCATACAAGAAGTGAACCAAACTTCAGTGTATTTGCCGAGTTGTTTTTCTTCGGCTTCCTTATTGTGTTCAAATTCTCAAACAAGTTCTTTAGTAACACTTCACATAAGTCAACTTTCATTCCCTTTTTCACAATTTTATAGGCTAAGTCAACTGCTGCACAGGGTACACTGTTTTCCCTTGCTGATTAGAAGAAACAGTAACCAATTACTCTAATGGCAAACTTAAGTTCTGCATCAGTGACATTGTTCAGTTTCAGTCCTCTGTAATCAGATTCTACTCCGGTTAAACTGATTAACTCCTTCTATGATATCATCTTCTAAGCTCATGCATGATCATAGATAGGATAACCGGTGATCACATGAATGATTTCCTTGGTCATTTTGAATGGTTTCTCTTCTAGCCACATGAAATCATCATGAACTCTGCTCAAAACAAACTTAACCCATTGGGGCTTGAACACACGAGGGTAGGTTAGGGCTTCAGTCAATCCCTTGATTCTGATGTGTTCATACTTTTTTAATACACCATCGGTACTTAATTCATCATAGGTGTCTCTAATCTCAACATGACCGAGTTCTTCAACACGACATTTGGTGAAGAATCTCACATCTTCAACTAAAGAGACTCGATCCAGGATGAGTGAAAAGGTGATTTTGTCATCTAGTTCAGAGGTGACTTTAGGAGTCAAAGTGTATTTCAGTGAGGGCTTCTCTACATTCTTGACAATTATGGGATCTTAGATCTTGGGCACCATTGTAGATTTTAGGTAAAAACTTAGCAAACTATCCTTAGGGTTTGACAGTTTACAAATGACAGATGCTTCACACTTAGCAGATAATAACAATTTGATAAGATCGGTAAGCTAGCTTAACAGTGTGATGAGATTTGATGTAAATACCTTGAATTTGCTTAGAATGAGGTTTGATCGCCTTGGAATCGCTCTGCTCTACTCTTTCAAAAACTTGGTAAGTGAAAATGACCATGAAAATGCTTTTAAGTACACAAAATACCTTATTGGGCTCCGTGCGGGTTAGGTCAAAGATATTAAATGCACTTGGTTCACTTTTTAACCGATTTACTCTCTTTTTTTGTTTTAACCGAGTAACCAAATTTCCTTCATTTACCAACTTGATAGGCTTCCTGTATTCACCAACTTGACAGGTTTCCTGTAAAGTACTTTTGATAGAATTTCAAACTTACTAATGCATCTTAACTATGCAGATTTTGAATTTAGTACATAATATAATAGGAACTGTTATGATTTTAACCTTCAGAGAATGCATTCCCTTCATACATTTTCTGACTAATTTGGAATAGGTGCTCCTAACTCAGTAGGTAAGGTTCTTTCTTCATTTGACACAATTTCTTTCTTTTTCCAAATCATCTTTAATTTCTCTTTTATTTCTTCAGTGTCTCCTCTAGGTTGATCTCTGCAATCTCCAGCTAAATGTCCAACTTTGTGACAATGAAAACATGCCATACCAGGATTTCTCCATGATCTTCGGTTGTTCATTCCAAACCTTATAAAATAGTTGGCACTAATATGTCCATATCTTCCACAACATTCACACCATATCCTTGTGTTGTAATCCCATGGTACTACTGCATATTGTCAGTAAGGATTTGTGTGAGTTCGGTAACCTCTAGTGTTTGCTCGGTGTGCAGAACACATGTAGTTCTTTTACTTAAGCCAACACTTCTCAGTACTATGTCCATATCTATTGCAATTTCTACAAAACCCTTTGTATTTTTCCTTCTGATAGTTGTTAATAGACTTTGTCCTACATTGATTAAATGTGTGACCATATTTATTGCAATTGTAACAATAACCATTGGACTTAGTGATATTCGGTTGCTTACCTTTTCTGATTTGGCATATGTTGGCATTATGACCTTGATTTCCACAGTAGTAGCAAATAGGCTTCTTTCTTTTGATGTTATTCCTATTTCCAACTTGCTTTGATGATTCTCCTCTCTCGGTAGTATGAATTCCTTTGTAACAGAGTCCTTCATCTTTGTTGGGTCTTCTTGTATTCAATTTCTCATCCAACATCTTTGATGCTTCATAAGTCTTCTTCAGTGTTTCTTTGGATTTCTTCTCTGTTTCAAGTTCATCGGTCAACCTTGATACTTCAAGTTTCAATGCTTGATTCTCATCATTCTTCAGAATTGCTTCATGATGTGCATAACCTAGTTGATATGTCATATTTTGTTGAATCCCAGTCAACCTTATGATTTCATCATTCTTATCAGATACTAAGACTTCAAGTTGTTGTTTCTCTCTCTGTAGATCTCTTTCTTTATCCTCAGCTATCCTCAATGCATCTATATTTTCAGTCATCTGTGTACCAAAATGTTCTTGTTCTCTTTTCATTGCTTTTATTTGATCAGCCAATGCTGTATTCTTTTCTTTCATTACTCCAATCATTTCTTCAGTCTATTCAGATATACTGTTCTCAGATGATGTCTCAATTTTTTCCACTAACTCTTGAGAATCCTACAAGTCATCAGATAATCTTCTTTTTACTTTCAGAGATTTTTGCATTTGCCTTTGCATGTCTGCAATCACTTGATTAGCATGATCCAACTCTTCTTGCAGATATACAATCCTCCGAGATTGTTTATAGCCTTCCATTGATAAGATATTTCTCTTTAGGTAGTTAAACCCTTTTCCAAGATTCAAGCTTTGATACCAATTGTTAAGCCCAATATGGAAAGCTAATGTACTGAGAGGGGAGGGGTGAATCAGTACTGAAATACTTTTCTTGAATAATAACTTTACTATTATGCATAAACAGAATAGTGCAGTAACATAAAATAAAGTTAAAGAAAATAGATAACAATCATACATGATTCACTTCATAACACATATATTTTGGTTATGCAGAAACTCTTGGTTAGAGAGAAAAACTGCAGTGGGGATGGCACCCATAACTTCACTACTTTAATAATAAAGAGTGCTCGGTTAGAGCTACATTTTAGCTATTTCTGATAGCTTACCTTGTTAGGAGTAACAAGATCTGTTAGATCTACCTTGCTAGAGGATTTTACAACATTTATTCTAAATGTTGCACCTGGTTAGAGGCTTTACAGTTTATAGACTTGATTAGAGTCTTTTACCGTGTTAAAGGTTTCTCTTTCAGCTTCACAATATTACAATAAAATCATTACAAATATCTGCAACTTTACATCTGAAATGTTATAGCAGATTCTATGTGCTTAGAATAGATTACCTTGCTTATAGCATACCTCGGTAACCCATATAGTAACTCGGTAAACCCTTCTATTTACTCTATTCTTCAACTGTTCTCTGAAAACCTTCTCGGTGACCTCTGTGTCTCTGTAAAAATCTTCTTACAGACATATAACCCTTAACTCATGCTGTATAAATAGATCTCTTAAGACGGTGATCCAATTCATTGCTTTGATCTTACAAACATGATTCCTTGAATGAATAACTATACAAAAAATTTCATTGGCTAGATTGATCTCAAAATCATACACAATCTTCTGGTGCAATTTCCAATGTGATAACGGTTCGATGTGCCTCGATCTTGTAACACGTTTTCATATGCAAGTCCAGGTTCAATGTATCTGGTAACACATTTCACTCAGTGTATGTCAACTTGGTGTGTCATCTTTACTGCTCGGTAGCCATGAAAAGATACTCGGTAGACAGCTCAGTGTGTACTGCATTCTGTGACTGCTTTCTTCTGTAACCGACTAGACTGTGCATACCGACTTCTCTGTGTATACTGACTGCATGATTCGGTAGTGCTAACCTACTAGAGTATATAGTATGACTTTGAATATAAAAACTAATGGCAACTTGATAAGTAGTAATAGTTTCATTTAAGCTCTAAAGTCAACAGTTGTTTAATTGCAAAATTAGAAGATAGTTGGGTTTGGCATCAAAGATTATGTCATGTAAATTTTGATAACATTGTAAAAGTTAGTAAGTCCAAATTAGTAAGAGGTTTGCCATAGTTGGACAAACCAATGAATGCCTTGTGCAAGGAATGTCAGTTAGGGAAAAGGAATGGCAATGGCTATGCAGCGGACAAAATGGCCTGCCCATGCCATGCCCCTCATGCCATCAGGCCAATCATTCCCAGGCCCGTACAATCCGTTACATCCGCCAGTTACATCTGTCCTGCAATCCGTCACATCCGCTAGTTCGGTCCTGCTCACTGCAGCTTTACGTTTTTTTCATTTATTATATTTTTATTTTTTAAAAGTTATAATGAGTAAAATAATTAATATTATAAATAATAAATTATATATTTAATTTTTTTATAATAATTTATATGTTTAAATTTTTAATTTCTATTACTTTATCTTGTTTTTTCCATTTATTATGTTTTTATTTTTTACAAGTTATAATGAGTAAAATAATTAATATTATAAATAATAAATTATATATTTAATTTTTTTATAATAATTTATATGTTTAAACTTTTAATTTATTTTAATAGAAAGTATATTACAATATATAATTAATTGTAAGATATATATTATATGTAAATTTTAATAATATTATTTTACAAATATAAGTAAACAATAGTTTATTTTTTCTAAATATATTTACTTTTTAAATTAAAATAATTAATAGATTTTAATATAAAAAATAAATAAGTAAATTTAAAATATAAAATAATTAAATGATTTTAACATAAGAAATAATTATATGGTGTTTGATATATATTGCCATCGAAATCAATAGTAAGTATCAAATTAGTTATTTGTTAGTTATTTGTTAGGTTAACTTAGTTAAAATCACTCACTTAGTTATTTGTTAGGTTAAAATCATAAATAAGTAAATTTAAAATAAAAAATAATTAAATGATTTTAACATAAGAAATAATTATATGGTGTTTGATGAGTATCAAATTAGTTATTTGTTAGGTTGAAATCACTTAGTTAAAATCACTCACTTAGTTATTTGTTAGGTTAAAATCATAAATAAGTAAATTTAAAATAAAAAATAATTCAATGATTTTAACATAAGAAATAATTATATGGTGTTTGATATATATTGCCATCGAAATCAATAGTAAGTATCAAATTAGTTATTTGTTATGTTATTTGTTAGGTTAAAATCACTTAGTTATTTGTTAGGTTAAAATCATAAATAAGTAAATTTAAAATAAAAAATAATTCAATGATTTTAACATAAGAAATAATTATATGGTGTTTGATATATATTGCCATCGAAATTAATAGTAAGTATCAAATTAGTTATTTGTTACGTTATTTGTTAGGTTAAAATCACTTAGTTAAAATCACTCACTTAGTTATCTGTTAGGTTAAAATCACTTACTTATTTGTTAGGTTAAAATCACTTAGTTATTTGTTATGCTAAAATCATTTAATTATGGTGTTTGAGATATATTGCCATCAAAATCAATAGTAAGTATCAAATTAGTTATTTGTTACGTTATTTGTTAGGTTAAAATCACTTAATTAAAATCACTCACTTAGTTATTTGTTAGGTTAAAATGGTGTTTGATATATATTGCCATCGAAATCAATAGTAAGTATCAAATTAGTTATTTGTTACATTATTTGTTAGGTTAAAATCACTTAGTTAAAATCACTTAGTTAAAATCACTAACTTAGTTATCTCTTAGGTTAAAATCACTTACTTATTTGTTCACTTAGTTAAAATCACTCACTTAGTTATCTCTTAGGTTAAAATTACTTACTTATTTGTTAGTTTAAAATCACTTAGTTATTTGTTATGTTAAAATCATTTAATTATGGTGTTTGATATATATTGCCATCAAAATCAATAGTAAGTATCAAATTAGTTATTTGTTACGTTATTTGTTAGGTTAAAATCACTTAATTAAAATCACTCACTTAGTTATTTGCTAGGTTAAAATGGTGTTTGATATATATTGCTGCAATTTTAAAATAAAAAATAATTAAATGATTTTAACATAAGAAATAACTATACGATTTTAACCTAACCTAATAAATAAATAATTTTAAAATAAAAAATAATTAAATAATTTTAACATAATTTATTATTTAACATAATTTTAAATATATAATTTATTATTTATAATATTAATTATTTTACTCATTATAACTTTTAAAAAATAAAAACCTAATAAATGAAAAAAACGTAAAGCTGCAGTGAGTAGGACAGAACTAGCGGATGTGACGGATTGCAGGACGGATGTAACTGGCGGATGTAACATATTGTACGTGCCTGGGGCCTGATGGCATGAGGGGTATGGCATGGGCGGGCCATTTTGTCCGCTGCGTAGCCATTGCCATGATTCGGTAGTGCTAACCGACTAGAGTATATAGTATGACTTTGAATATAAAAACTAATGGCAACTTGATAAGTAGTAACAGTTTCATTTAACCTCTAAAGTCAACAGTTGTTTAATTGCAAAATTAGTAGTTGGGTTTGGCATCAAAGATTATGTCATGTAAATTTTGATAACATTGTAAAAGTTAGTAAGTCCAAATTAGTAAGAGGTTTGCCATAGTTGGACAAACCAATGAATGCCTTGTGCAAGGAATGTCAGTTAGGGAAAATGACATCCTCGCCATTCAAGAGCAAATCTTTCTCAGTTGAACATTTGCTAGATTTGGTTCATACCGACCTTTTTGGACCAATGAGGACTAGGAGTATTCAAGGTGATCGGTACCTCATGATATTTACCGATGATTGCTCAAGGCTAATGTGGGTCACAATCTTGAAAGATAAGATGGAAGCATTTAGCAAGTTTAAGGCATTCAGAGCCTTAGCTGAAAATGAAAGTGGAAAGAAGATAAAGTGCTTAAGAACTAATCAAGGTGGTGAATTTACTTCAAAGGAATTCACTAGATACTGTGAAGACAATGGAATTAAGAGGCATTTTTCTACACCTAGGAAAGCACAACAGAATGGTATTGTAGAAAGGAACAATCAATCAGTAGTTGAAGTTGCTAGGACTATGATAGTTCAAGGAGGTGTAGCTAAGACATTCTGAAGAGAAGCTGTTAGCACAACTATTTACACAATGAACTGAATACTAGTTAAAAGAGGTAAGGATAAAACTCCCTATGAGTGCTAGTATGGTAGATCACCTAATGTCAGTTACTTTTAGATTTTTGGTAGTAGATGTTTTATCAAAAGAGGTGATTATATTGGCAAGTTTGATTCCAAGAGTGGTGAAGGGATATTTTTTGGTTACTCCACCAAGAGCAAATCTTATAAGTATTACAACAAGACTAAGAACATCATTGAAAGTGTAAGTGTCTGAGTTGATGAGTTTCCTGAAAGTTCAGGTGAAACCAGCAAGGAGAAGGAAGAAGAACAACCTTACACACTATTTTTGGAACCAAAACAGATGAAGGCAAAAGTTGGAGAACAGAATGGAGAAGCCCTAGTTCAATCGAAACAGGAAGGTCCAACAAAAGCTGAAGAAAGTGAAGAAGAAGAAGAGCCTAAAAATCAAAATCATGTTATTCCAAGGTATGTTAGACTCAATCATAGCCCTGATCAGATTATTGGATACAAGAATGCAGGTGTGCTAACAAGAACATGGCTTAGAGAAAAATCTTGTATAATTTCCACCATTGAGCCTAGAACTCCAAAAGAATCCTTTGGAGATGAACACTGGATCAAGGCAATGGAAGAAGAACTTGAACAAATAGAGAAGAACAATACATGATCAATGTTACCCAGACTGGAGAACAAGAATGTAATAGGTACAAAATGGGTATTCAGGAATAAACTAAATGAAGATGGAGTAGTGGTCATAAAAAAAGCTAGACTGGTATGCAAAGGATATGCACAAGAAGAAGGTGAATATTATGGTGAGACATTTGCACCAATTGTAAGATTGTAAGGAGTAAAGACTCTACTTGCATTTGCAACATACAGAGGATTCAAATTATATCAGATGGATGTTAAGTCAGCATTGCTAAATGGAATATTGGAAGAGAAAGTCTGTATTGAACAACCAAACGGTTATGTTTTAACTTTAGAAAAGGACATGGTGAGTAAATTACATAAGGCATTATATAGACTAAAGAAAGCGCCAAGAGCATGGTATGAAAGATTGCACTCTCACTTGGTGAAGATAGGTTTTCAAAGAACCAATGAAGATAGTAACATACTAGTAAGTGAGGTATTTGAGGATGATATCATTTTTGGAGGAAATGATGATATGTCTCATGACTGTGCTAGTGAAATGAAGAATGAGTTTGAGATGTCACTAGTAGGTGAGATAAAAAAATTCATAGGTCTGCAACTCCAACAAATGAAGGAAGATATTTTCATCACACAGTCCAAGTATGTGAAAGAAGTGTTGAAGACTTTTGGAATGGGAGACTATAAACTAGTTGGAACACTAATGGTTTGAGGTTGTAAATTGTCTAAGGAGGATGATTCTGCATCAATTGATGAAAAGAAGTATAAGTCCATGATAGGTAAACTACATTATGTTGTCCACAATAGACCGGACATTGCTCATGCAATACGATTGGTTGCCAGATTTCAGAAAAAGCCTGAAGGAGACACACATGGTAGCAACCAAAAGAATTTTTAAATATCTGAAAGGCACAATTGATTATGGATTATAGATTTTTTGATTTAAAAGTATATACAGATGCTATAAACATTTATAAGAACCGAGTGTTGCATGCTAGGACAAAACATATTGAGCTGAAGTATCATTTCCTAAGAGAGAAAGTGCAAAGTAAAGATGTGTCACTGGAGCATGTATCTACTAAAGAACAACTAGAAGATATATTTACTAAACCTCTATCTAAGGCTACATTTGAGTATCTTTTAGGTAAGTTAGGGGTTTTACCCCTACATGAAGTCAATTCAGTAGATGGGGAAGCCATCAATCCTAGAGCCTATTGAAAATCTTGAAGCAGGATTAGTGAAGAGTGGAGCTACTCCATAGGGGGAGCAACTAGTTGCAGATCGGTGAAGCATGGAATGGTTAACCTTCACTTTGGCATTGTTGTTAAAGGAGGAGAAGAACTATATATAATTGATATCCTATTACTAGCAGAAGACATGGAGATATAGTTGAAGGAGAGTATATAATTGGAAAATGTAAACCAAGATTCCTATACTTGTGTATGTGCTTTACTCTCAATCATCACAATAAAAGGATATTGATATTTGTATTGCCATCAATGCCAAAGGGGGAGATTGTTGGCATTGCATGAAGATTGCATTGATGAAGTATAGTATTGTTATTGATGTCAATAGTAACCGGTAATGAAGTTGTATTGCAACTAGTAATGATGTAGTAATGCAATCAGTAGTAAAGCAGTGAAGACAACCAGTATTGGTATTGTTATTGATTAGTGTTATCAGTTAGGGTTGGATTACATATTGGTTAGTGTTATCGATTGATCTCTCCTTCAATAACAATACCAATACCGGTTGTCTTCACTGCTTTACTACCGGTTGCATTACTGCATCATTACTAGTTGCAATACAACTTCATTACCAGTTACTATTGACATCAATAACAATACTATACTTGGTCAATCGGTTGATAAGAAGAACCCTAACTGATGGATCTTGGTGAATCGGTTGTGATGATCTATGATCGAATGGTGATCGGAGATGAAGATGCCATGTAAGAATAATGTGTGTGATGAGTTTCAAAGTGGATTTGGCACATGAAGATAACTGTTTATCTTGGGAATGAGCAAATGCATAGCATGAAGTAAAAAATGTGTGATGAGATACAGGATCCAATGTGCGGTGATCCAGGAGTGATTGAAGTTGTCTAGAACAATGTGTAGTTGATTGCTATGTAATCCAATGGTTATGATTCAACCAATATAATTGTAATCTCTATGAGATTTGTAGGTTTTGTGTTGTGTTACCAACCTATTGTATTTCCTTATAAGGTCAATGATTTGTTTCAATATTGTGTTGGAAATTTGGTTAAGTGTGGTAGTTGTATTGTTGCCGAACTAGAAGGAGTGTCTACAGAATGTTGTGAAGGCAGATAGGAGCGATAAAGGATCTGATTAAGAAGTGTAATTCTATTACCAAATCAACAAAGAACCTGTTGTTCTCTAACCATTAAAATAGTTAAATCTGTTAACCCGATAAGCTTAAACAGGCTTGGTGTTGTTTAAATCCTCTATCCAGGTGATCCATTAGCTTGGATTTGAAATCCTCCACTGAGGTTGCCTTTAATAGGGTATCACCTTTAACAAGGTATTTTAGTCAATCCCTTAACCGGATGGTCCTTAACCAGATCTGTTCTTAATAGGAAAGTATTGTATAAGCTTCTAACAAGGCTTGACTCCTAACAGGTTGAACTTTAGAAGAGTTCAAAATACTTGTGGGTATTCATGCCCACCGTGGTTTTTCTCATTTAGGTTTCCATGTAAAAAATCATTGTGTTAAGTGGTGAGTGATTTTGTGGATATGTTTTTATATGGTTGATATGAATAATTGGTAAATCCACTTAGATATGTTTAGATGACTGGAAGTGATCTGAAATGAGCTATTACTAATATTAGTAAAGTGGTTTAATGTTTTGGTTAAATGGTATGTGAGTTTCAGATCTGTTGCATTGTATCATTGATGTTTTGGTCATCCAGTAAATTTTGACAGTACACTTGGAGTTTTTGATACAGTGTCTAAATCAGTTAGCTTAGCAAGTTGTTTTTGAGTTGGAATTAAGTTTGGTGAAAGTTTAGTTTATTTTCTATATGCCAATTCATCCCCCCTCTCAGTAGTTGACTGGACCCTTATAGTTTCATCATATTATCAGATTTGTTTTTTATCTAGGAGAAAATTATTTTATCATTCAAGATAAAATGTAGCAGTCAAGTGGTTTTGTTAGTTTAGGTTTTTATTTTCATTTTTCCTAGGTTTTTCCTACACTTTAATTAAGCTTGCTTAGGTTAATAAAACATTTTTAATTAAGACAAGTGGGTATTGAGGTGTCAACATGCTATGAGTAGGTGCATTTACTATGTTTAGACTATCACGGTGTTCTTTACTCATTGGCCAGTATTGCCACCTCCACCGCTCACTTGAGTCTATATAAACATGCTACCTTGCGTGTATTTTCATATTGGATATTGGGAGATTTCTCTTGATGTTATTTTGTCATTGAGAATTCACATCAAGTTTCTCTAGTATTGTTATTTTGTCCATTTTATTTCCAATAATTTGTTTTAACTCTTTCAATTTGATTATGGTTTAAATCTATTTTCTCAAATTTTAACATGGTATCACAACTAGTTTTGAAAGATTAGATTATTGTATAGATCTTGTAAAATCTTGTTGTGTTTTCTTTTTCATTTTACATGATCTAAAAAACCAGCAAAGGTTTATGAAAATCCAGTAATATTATTTTACATATATATATTTCTTTGTAAAACAAGTTTTTTGAAGCTTAGATTTGTGAAGGAACTTTCAAATAGTGTGTTTTGAGGCCTAATAGACCTTTCTTTTTTGTTTGGAAGACCCAAAAACCTCTATTTCCATATAAAGTGTGTTTAGATCGGACACTAGAAGCTTTGCATGTCATTTTTTCTTTGTTGAAGGTATTTTTTTACATTGTCACCCCATCTTTTGCAAGTGATAAATAAAAACTCTTTCTAGGTTTGTTTCATAACTAAAAACACCATCTGGGTCATTCCCAGAGTTTGCATTAAGTCAACAGATATTTCAAAAATGGTATCGAAAAGCTTCAGCTAGACCCCTCACCATTGTGGTTTTCATTTTTGCATATGATATTCAAATGAGATGTTCTCAGTCATATAGAGGTATTTTTCAGTTTTTGAAATCGGTTATTCTTTTGTGCTCTTTGTTGTGATGTAATCCATATTTTCTTATAAGTTACTAATGTTCCAAAAAATAAGTTTTATCAACAGATCTAAAGGGTAGTCCCTGTTTTATGAACTGCAAACCACTATAACTTTCACATATGATCTTGGATTTAGGTCATTCTTTTTTTTTTTTTAAGTGGATATTTTTTCAATTAGAATACTTTGGTTTTGGCTTTATGTTCATATTCTGAGATATTATTTTTTCCTTCAATATTTGTGTCCATTTTTTGGACTTTGTAAAACTCTGGGAAATAACTCCAGCATTGTAAATGCACTAAATTATAAAGTGTCATCTTCTAATAACTAGGGGGTGATTTTTGATATAGTAAAAAGGGGGAGTGGTCTAGTGTGTTCTCTCTAAGTTTTTTGTCTCTCTTTCTTGCACAAGCAATCTTACTTTCTACATTAAAATGGATCAAAATGCAGTACCAATACTCACACCTTACAACTACTATGAGTGGAAGTAAAAAATGAATCTATTTTAAGAAGTTGGGGTTGTTTAGAGTAACTATGGGACTTGAAACTAAACCAACACTAATTGCAGAAAAGCCAAAATAGTATAACAAATGTCATGAAGCTTATGGTACTCTATGTATGTCTATATCTTTTGATCTTCTTTTTCATGTTGAATTTGCTACAATTCCAAATGATGTATGCACAACCTTAGAAGGGTTGATTGGTAAAAAAGATGAGTTAAGGGGACACCAATTAGAGAATGAGCTAATAGGGATAAATCCATGTAATTTTGATACAATTCAGGACTTCTTCACAAAACTAAAGGTTGTAAGACTGCAATTGAAGGAATGTGGGATATATAAGAAAGATTCACAGTTGATTCTAAGCATTCTTTCCAAACTTGGTCCAAAGTATTCAATTTTTGTTTCTACTTTCTATGCTACAAAAAGTGCCTTAGGAACCAGCTTTAAAATGCCTTCTCTTGATGATTTTGCAAAAGAACTCACACAAGAATAGGATAAGCCAATTCAAATGGGCATAATTAAGCCCTCTAAATCTCCAACCTTGCTTTCCAACCAAGGTACAAAAGATCACAATGGGCTTTCTAAGCAAGAAAAGAAACCAAAGAACCAAGGAGAAAAGAAGTAAGAATAGAAACCAGTTACTTCAAAAGAAACTAATGATGCATCTTCTTCAAAGGGGGACAAGCCCAAGAAGGAGAAAACAAAGTGTTCCTATTTTAAGAAACCTGGTCATGATGAGCATAAATGTCTAAAGAAGCAAATTGATCATTTGACTCATCTTCTAGAAAAGAACAACATATAGGTGTCTGATTCTGTCAAACCAAGTTCATCTTAGGAATCTTCAAAAGACACAAGTAAGGGGAAAGGAAAGGGCAAGGCCCTAGTTTCTATTGCTTCCCAACCTAATTCTTGGATTATTGACTCAGGTGCTTCGTACCACATGGCTTCATCAAAGTATAGTTTTTCCTCTTTGGAGTCATGTTATATGCCATTTATTCTATTAAGTAATGACACTCCTACTGAATTGCATGGGAGAGGGTTTGTTAATGTGGGCAAAGGAACATTTTAGGATGTCCTTTGTGTTCCATATTTGTCAACTAATCTCCTATCTGTGTATCAGATCACTCACACTGGCTCTACCAAGCAGATTGAGTTCATTCCAAACAGAGTGGTAATTAGTGAGTTGCATAATGGGTCTATAATTGCAGTGGGATAGGTAGATCATCAATCTAGACTATATCACTTTTCTCACTTTTTTTCTTGACTCTCCTTCACTTGCATTTCTTACTCACTTAGATGAGGTGAGTCATTTGTGGCATCAACACTTTTCCCACTTGAAATACCACTACTTACAATAGCTCACTCAACATGACATGGCTATAGGGTTGCATTCTATTCAATTTCTTGATGGATTTTGTCAAGAATACGTTATTGGAAAGCACCCTGAAGAGAAATTTGATAAAGGCAAAGCATGCAAAGCCACACAACTTTTGGAGCTAGTTCACAGTGATTTAGCATGACCATTTTGAAATCCTTCTTTCAGCAGGGCCAAATATGTCTTGAAATTCATTGATGATCTTTCTCAGTACACCTTTGTATATTTTCTCAAACAAAAGTTTAAGGTCTTTGAGTCTTTTTAGGAATTCAAAGCCTTTGGAGAGAAGAAATCAAGGAAAACTATCAAGGTTATGTGCACTGATAATGGGGGGGAATATGTCAACCAAAGGTTTGAGTAGTTTTGTATCTCAGAAGGCATTGATCTTCAACACATAGTTCCCTACACTCCACAAAAAATGGAGTTACAGAACGTAGGAATCAGTCCTTGAATGAAATGGCTAATTGTATGATCCACTCCAGGTCATTGGCAGCTCAGTATTGGGCAGAGGCCATCAACTATGCATGTTATATCTAGAATCAGGTTCCTCACCAAGCTGTGAAGGAGGTAACTCCTTTCCAAGCATGGACTGGTTGGAAACCCACAGTCAAACACTTTCATGTGTTTGGGTCTCCTGGATGGGCCCACATTCCAGCAGAGAAACACATGGCTATGGATCCACAGAGCAAGCCTTGCATATTTGTTGGGTATCCAAATGGTGTCAAAGGATACAAGCTTCTCCATCAAACCATACACAAGCTTTTGATTGAGAGGAGTGTTCATTTTGAGGAGGATACTTTTAGTTCTTCTTCTGCCACTTCTCCATCTTTCATTTTGATGGAGACATTGAGACTTCATGATGATAGTTCTTCTGATGATTTTTATCCTCCTTATCCTTCTGAAGAATCTTCTTCCTCCACTTTAGATGACGATGATGAGGATTTATCTTCCTCCTCTCTTGGTAATCATTCAAATGGTGATGATTCTTTTCTAGATTCTCCTCATTCTCCAACTACTGGGCCTCTTTGGGCTCGTCAGACATTGGAGTCAGTAGGTGATTGGGTTGGTGATCCTTCAGATGAGAAAAGAATAAGGTCTCAACTTCAACATGCTCCACATCTCTTCTTTACTACAACTGCAGATCCACAATCCTTTTGAGAAGCTTCAGGTGTTCCTGAGTGGGATGTTGTAATGCAAGAGGAGTTCAATTCCAAGTGGAGAATAACCATACTTGGGATTTAGTCCCTCTTCCTAAGGGAAGGAAACTTGTTCAGTGCAAGTGGATCCACCGAACATAATTTGTTACAGATGGGCTGGTTGATAAGCATAAGGCAAGTGCCTGGTCACCAAAGGATTTTCCCAGGTTGCTGGGATTGACTACTCTTAGACTTTTGCACCAGTTGCCAAGATGAATTCCATCTGACTTGTCCTTGCTATTGTTGTAGCCCATCATTGGGAAGTTCATCGGATGGATGTGAAGATTTATTTTCTTCATGGTGACCTTGAGGAAGAGATATATATGGAGCAGCCACAGGGGTTAGTCCAGGATCCTTCACTTGTTTGTCGCCTTCAGAAGTCTCTCTATGGCCTTAAACAGGCCCCTAATTCCTGGTATGTCAATATGGACTCCTTCCTTCTATCAGTTGGGTTCACTCAATGCCATTCTTATCCAAATGTGTATATTTTATAGCAGGATGATACTCTCACCTTCCTTGTTCTCTATGTTGATGACTTGTTGATCACTGGGAGTCACTCATCTCATATCAAGGCAGTCAAAACTTCCCTTCATGATCATTTCTTGATGTCTGACTTAAGCCTACTCTATTACTTCTTAGGGATTGAGATCACTCAATCGCCTTCTGGTATCTTCATTGGACAACCTAAGTATAGTCTTGATATGGTCTCAAGATTTTGCATGGCTAACTGTAAGCCTGCACCGACTCCATTTTTGTCAGGAGTTAAACTTGAGGCTTCTTGTTCTTCACCCTTAGCGGATTCTACCTTGTATCATTAATTAGTTGGAAGCCTCATATATTTAACTCACACGAGGCCTGATATTTCATATGCAGCGTTCCTTGCTCCAGGCTCATGCAGGAGCCACATGAACTGCATTGGAAAGCAACTAACTAGATTCTTCACTATGTACAAGGTACTCATAGTTATGGGATTCATTATACAATGGGCGTGGATATTGACTTGGTGGGATATACAAATTCAAATTTGGTAGGTGATTCTCAGGATCGTAAGTCCACTTTAGGGTATTGCTTCTCTCTTGGTTCTGGTCCAGTTTCTTGGTCGAGCAAGAAACAATCTGCTATTGCTCTTTCATCTAGTGAGGTTGAGTATTGAGGAGCAGTTAATGCTGCTACTGAGGCCATTTGGCTTTAGAACATTCTCACTGAGTTTGGCATTTCCTTTTGAAAGCCTACAGTCATCTTTTGTGAGAACTAGATTGCTATTCAGATTTCTCACAATTTGGTCCATCATCAATGGACCAATCACATTGAGATTCACATGCACTACATTCAGGAGCTAATTCATGAGAAAGTTCTTGATCTTCATTACTTTCCGACATCAGATCAAACTATAAACATCTTCACCAAACCCTTCACTGCGAGCAAGTTCATTCATTTAAGAGCTTTGCTTGGGGTGCGACAGCTGTTCTCTTTTGTTGGGGGGCTTCTTAGTTCCTTTTCTCTCTCTCTCTCTCTCTCTCTCTCTCTCTCTCTCTCTCTCTCTCTCTCTCTCTCTCTCTCTCTCTCTCTCTCTCTCTCTCTCTCTCTATTCTTGGGGGGTGTACTCTCCTTTGTTGGGGGGAGCTTCTTCTTTGTTGGGGGGGGAACACTATGTATGTGGGTACCTCATCAGGTTTCATTTGTCGGGACCCATATTTTCACCCACCTAAGCTATGCTTAAGGGGGGGGGGGGTGTTAGTGTAGGTTTTTATTTTCCTTTTTCCTAGGTTTTTCCTACACTTTAATTAAGCTTTCTTAGGTTAATAAAGCATTTTTACTTAAGATAAGTGGGTATTGAGGTGTCAACATGCTATGAGGAGGTGCATTTACTATGTTTAGACCATCATGGTGGTCTCTCCTCATTGGCTGGTATTGCCACCTCCACCCCTCATTTGAGTCTATATAAACATGATACCTTGCTTGTATTTTCATATTGGATATTAGGAGATTTCTCTTGATTATATTCTGTCATTGAGCATTCACATCAAGTCTCTCTAGTATTGTTATTATGTCCATTTTATTTCCAATATTTTGTTCTAACTCTTTCAATTTGATTCTGGTTTAAATCTATTTTCTCAAATTTTAATAGGTTTTACTCAAATTGAAAAAAATTCAATGAGAAAATCAAGCTATTGATGGGAAACGGACATATTTAAGTAAAAGGAAAACGAAGTGCAAATGGGAAGGCAAAATGATGAGAAAGAATATTTGTAAATCTACTTTTGTCTTTTTTATACAAGGGAATAACATGCACACATCATAGATGCAATGTTTTATTTGTAGATCTACTTTCTTGCTTCTTTGTCAACCTATGTTGGGTTAGGTTTTGATTTAGATAAAGTAATTTTTTATTTGAATTATGCATCAACAATAAAATAAAGTTTTATAGATTTGTTTCAATAGTAGATTTTGTTTTGTTGGCTCGAGTTTTTATTTTTTGGGTTTATTGTCACGGTTTGGTCCCTCAACACGAGGGGTGACTACTTTGTAAGCATGTGGAGGTTATTAATCTTTCAGCCACTATGTTTTAATATTCCTGTAACTTTATTTGTAGTATATATATGAATAAATACTTTTATGCAATTATATCGATGTTTGGATGTAATGGTTTTAGAGTCAAGTAATTTAGATGAATTGAGTAATCCATGTTATTTTGGCTCTTTAAACACATTAATTATTTAAGTTGTCTATTTATTTGTGGTCCATTCAAGGATTGTTGTAAATTCTTGCATGAAGATAATGAACTTATTATGTCTATATATGAAATAATAAGTATCACAATAGGCTAATGTAGGTCTTTATATCACAAACTGGTAGAAATGCATAAGTCATGAAGATTGTGTAATAACATTAAAATATAAAATGCATGATATGTCACTCTATAGCCTAATTTTAGGTACCATTACCTAACTTGGAAGATTTCTCGGTCACCAAATAATCTAATAAAGCTCATTCATAGACTTTTTCCCTTTTAAGTTTTTATAATATCTTTCATTTGCATTATCTCATTTAAGCATGAAAGTTTACAAGAGCTACACATTTACATGCCAAAACTTGTATCCTCTTGTCTCAAGATATGAGATTTATCTCCAATCATCACTTGTATTTTTACCAATTGCCAAGTGTACGAAATAGGCTCACCCACCTAGGCCTACTATAGACTAAAGTACAAGAAGTGATTATATTAGTAGAGGTGATCCTTTGTCAAGATGGCGAACACCTTGACGGTTTTGAACATAAAGAGTGGCATACATTTAGGAAACCTCAAGACCATATATTGGAGCAAGCAACATGGCGGCTGCCAGATGTTTTGTATTGGTAAACTACAACCCTTTGGGTTAGATTTTCTTCGAGCATCCGACCCAAAGGGTTGGATGACCATTTCATGCAAAAAATGTGTTCTAATGAAAAGGGAAAAAAACTCAAATGTTTTTTGTCAACCTCTCGATTAGGTTTGCATGTGTTTCAAAGAAGATTTCAAAAAATACTATGCTGATGTTAAGCTACCTCTTGGCTATCTAACCATATTTTTTTCATGTTTTGCATAGGTTAAGGTTTTCATCTTTAATTTCTTTTTTTTAGTGTCTTTTTTGTCAAAAACCAACTTGTGGTATTTGGGTATAATCTTTTACTCATTTATCAAATTTTGAAATAAATTAATTTTTTATAAACTAGAATCCATTCTACACATTGATTTTTAAAAAAAAATTCAATCATCTTTCAAAAAAAATAGGGTGGAGCATGCTCAAATTTTTGTCTTTCAAGATGTGTCAACTTAAAAAAATAGTAAAATTTTTATATTCACTAAAAAGTATAATAAAAAATCCATGCATAACTACATTGTATAAGCTAATTTGTTAGTTTAGAGATTTTTGAAATTCTGAAAAAAATCTATGTTATATTTTTCTAATAAAAATAAGACCACTTTGTGTGGATTCAACTTTTGAAACTCTTAATCTCTACCATTCTAAAAAATAATAGCTTAGAAAATAGATTCAAAGCAGTATAGTTCTTTCGTAGTTATCTTCTATTTCTCGTAGAGAAAAAATTACAAAGACATATTGTATATGGTGAAAATGGATAACAATAATAATGATATTGAAATGCTAAATGAACTCAACCACAAAACCCTAGCCTAACAACAACAAAGATCCACCATAACATATGAAGATTACCTAAGACAATGCAAATCAAATGAAATCACAAAGATTATACCATCACATGTCCAATAGGGTTTGGATCTCCATTCTTCCTATCTCCATTGATCTTGTTTGATATATTTGCTCTTAGATTTTATGTGCACAAGAGCTCAACAAAGAATGGAATGTGGTTGCAAGTAGGATCGTAGTGTAGTCAAGTGCATAAAATTCATTAGCCAGGGTTGATAATGAAGGAAGCATCTCCTTATATAGAAGACACTATATGAAATGGAGGGATAAGATTGAGAGGTGTAAAAGGAGGTCAGCTATGATTAGAGGGTAGGTAAAAGAAATAATAAAATAATGAAAGGGGTAGGTAGTGTATGAATTAAGAGATGAATGACATGTGTCATGGGTAGAAAAGGTTAATGAATTAATTAAATAAATAAAGATTTATTTAATTAATAGAAGGAGTGGGATCAATTAAATAAATAAGATATTTATTTAATTTATGAAAAGGATAATATAAATAAATAAATGTATTTATTTAAATGAGAAATAAGGCTAGAAGAGGATAAATGAATTAATTAAATAAATAAGAATTTATTTAATTAATAGAAGAATTAGGCTAAAGTAATTAAATAAATAAAATATTTATTTAATTAGACATGACAATTTTAGGTGTCTACATTTTGCCCCTCTTTGAGACAATGCGGCTTGTTGTGTTGTTTCAAAGAAGATAATATGAACTGATACAGAGTTGCCCCAAGATGGGAATGATATGCCCCATCGAGAGATTGGATGAAAATGTCTGAAAAGATTGCAGACAATCTCTCGATAAGAAAGAGAGGCTAGAATGGACTGACCGGATAAAGTGACAGGGTCATGGGATAAAGAAGACTGACTCGGGAGACGAGGGCTAGGGGTAGGGTAGTCTATAAGATAGACCACAGGGGAAAATACATCCTCATTGTCATCTACACATCCACGAGAGCAGAGTGCAAAGCGAAATAGAGCAGCAACAGTCAGCAACGATGGCCTTTGTTCACAGATTCGATCGCGTTCGCCGATTCCAAAGGCCAACAAAAGCAAGAGAGTCGGTAAGTACCGCAAAACCTCCTTGTACTTTGATGCATTTATTGTTGTCATTAATGCATACTAGGTAATGTAATAAATGCACGTTTATGTCAGGAAAGCGCGTTTGTGTCTTCTAGGCCAAATCAGTAGTTCTGTGATGAACATACATTGTCGATTGGATAAGTTGTTGAGAGGATACACTCAAGTAGGTCCTCTAGGGAAGACTAGGATAGCAAATAGGGCTAGGATTGACAATTATGTGATAGAACATACGTTGCCAATTAGGAAACTACTCAAGAGGATACACTCAAGAAGAGGCCCTAAGATAGGATAGATCAAGGCACTTTGTGATGAACAGTGAGTACCAAGATATAGTACTTTGTGATGAACAGGGAGTACTAAAATATGAGCAGCACTTTGTGATGAACAATGAGTGCAAATGTGAGCAGCACTTTGTGATCTACAGGGAGTGCCAAACACGTAGTACTTTGTGATGAATAGGGAGTACCACTAGGATAGATGCAACACTTTGTGATGAACAGTGAGTGTCACTAGGACTAAGATGATTGATTTGTGTGACTGCAGGAGTATTTGCCTATGCTAGAGTCACGGGAGAGATTCCCATCAACGCAAAGGTTATGACCAGAGCTGACATTTCAGGATCGAGCTGCCATTGAGGTTATGGGTTTGTGATTTATTATGTATGTGCCTGAGTTTCGGGTGAACATGGGATTGCTGACTGCACTTGTTGAGAGATGGCACTCTGAGACATGCACATTTCATTTGCCGATGGGTGAGATGATAGTCACCTTGGAGGATGTGTACAAGATTATGAGGATACCGATCGATGGGGAGTTCATACCCTATGATCGAGATGGAGACAGGGAGTTTTTGAGATGATTATTCTGGGATCTGGGACTGGAGATGAGGGTGGGACATGTTGCTTGGGATACCATGGTAGTGACAGGGTTAGCACTACCAACAGTGTTGGCAGGAGTTATCAGTGGGTTCCTCTGTTCAGATAGGGCAACATGAGGGGTGGTTGCAGAGGACATAGGGGCTAGGAGAGATGATCTTGGGGTGGGTCCTTCTAGGGCTCAGACTCTGTCGAGGCCAGCTGGTTCTGAGGGAGGGAGTTCATCATAGCCGTAGAGGGCTCCCTATGTATCAGTATTGTACCATTTTTGTACGATGTAGACACCTTTGGGTGATTGTAGCCATATGATTTTTTTGACATCATTGTATCATGACAATTTATATATATATATATATATGAGATGATTCATCTTTGCGGTAGCTATATGCATGTGTACCTATGTGATGAGATGTTTTTATGTGATGCTTATGATATGGATGCAAATATGTACATGATGCAATACAATAATTTTTTGTTCTTTTATGTTTTATATGTGTATGCATGATGCAAATATGAATGTATGTAATGCAGATGAATATGATAATGCAAATGTAAATTGTGCTAATAGGTGTTGTGTACAGGATCTGATGCAATTGTGATATCTATATGTATGTATGAAATGCTTATATGTGGTAATGCAGGTGTAACTACATGAAATGCAAATGTTTTTGGTGTGTCATTATACTCAGTCATGTGATAGCAGGCTACGCGGACTCGAGAAGGATGGTGGAAGTCAATCAAGCAAGGGGGATGAAAGATAGAAGATATGAAAGTGAAAGAGCTTCTTATGCATTATCATCATTGAGCTTTATTATGGCAAGTAGGTTATGACAATCGAGGCATATGTTTGACCCAGAAAGTCATTGTACCTATTTGCATGGAGATAAGACAGTCACAAACAAAGAATGCCCCAGTTCATACTAGACTCACAGTGTCTTCATATCCTTAGACAAGTCATAGCATTACTAAGAGACAATCCACGGATAGCAAATAAAAATAGGTGACGATACCCCATCCTCACCTTTCTCGTCAAAGACATCCTAGAGATAGAATCTCTAGTCAGAGACATCCCAAAAAAGCTAAAAGACATGTCACCAAAAAAAGATGAAATCAAAAGAAAACTAAGACTTGACACCAACATCCACTGTAGTCCTCAAGTTTAGTGTCCCTTGTCGCTTGTATAAGTCTTATTTGATTGTGGTCACAATGTTTACTTTCACAAAAAGGATAGATAGCAAAGTGAAGTGATGAAAGAGAATCCTGAAGGAGGGAGGAGCAATGTCTCTACACATGGCATTGGTGACCCAGTTTTCACCATGGTACTTGCTCAGGGTGCCATCGAAGTGGTTTTCACCGTTGGACGAAATTATTTCTCTTTACTTTTTCCGATTTTTCAATGTTTTTGTATCACAAGGCGCCTGTTTGCCAAGTTTTCACCGAGTAACGATTTTTTCTTTTCTTTTTTTTTTTGTATTTATGAATTTTTTTTATATTTTTTGTATTTTTGAAATTAGGATACTTTGAAGAGCTATGTGTAAAACCTGCGAAGGTGCATGTTGTTGATAGGATCCTCCAAAGGTTCACCTTCTGTAGTTGAGAGCTGATATGCCCCAGATCCATATGCTGTTGTAATGATGTAAGGACCAAGCCAGTTTGGTTCGAATTTGCCCTTCTTCTCTCTGTCTTGCTCATTTTTAGGATGTTCTTTGAGAACTAAGTCACCCACCTCGAATGTGTGAGGCTTTACCTTATGATTGTAGTTGCAATGTTCCTTGACTAAATGATGTGTAGCTTGAGTGATTGTCTTCTTTGATGAAGGAACTGAGATAGAATTACTAGTGTGTGGACTACGCATGCCCGTATGCGTGTCACCTGAAGAAGTTTGGGCATCCCTGATAACAAAGTCCTTCAAGGAAGCTCCATTAAAGGTCCATGATGTATCACCAAAAGGGGATGGATGTGTGGAATAAGTGGATGAGTTATGAAGGCTTACGATTGTGAAAAGAAGTGAAAGTAGGATAGCATGATGGAGACTTAGGATCAACAAGTATATTTTTTGATTTAAAATTTTAGAACTTTTGCCCCTAGTTATTTTGATATTAGGGGAGATCAACTCTTGCTCTTTTTGCTTCATAGGATTTTTATCCTTGACTTTGATTTTTGCAGAGTCCAATAGATTTTGATTTTGATTTGGACTAAAGGAATTTTCTTTAGTTTTGACTTTTAGATTTTTCTTTTCAAAGCTTGATTTGTGATCCTCAATGAGTAAGGGCTTTTCTGATTCTTGTTGATCCAAGTTTGGAAGTGGAGTGGAAATGGAATGAGTGGATGAAATGGTAAAGCTATGTGAGTTCTCAAGAGGGATGCCAATACGCTTAATAGATTCTTCGCTGGAACCACTCTTAGGACTATTGATATCAAGAGATGCTTGCACCACTAGAGGAGATTTGCATTCAAACTTAGTAGCCACAACACTAGGTGGTTCACACCCAATTCCTTGGCATTGCAAATTGTTTGTACATTGTTTCTGTCGACTGAATACCTTAGGAGATAGTGGGAGTTGATCAACATGAAAGATATACTCACCACATCCTAGGTCTTTAAACTTGAACTTTTCTTTGTGCTCTCCTTGTTTTGATGTAGAAGCTCTTAAGGATTGTGGATCCACATATGCTGATGAAGGAATAGCTTCTCGATTGACTGGGATTGTTATTTCTGATCGAGGTCGCAAATTGTTGCAATATATGAATGGATTAGGATCACCATTAACTATTATTTCAACTCCATTGTGAGGAAACTTAATGCATTGGTGATATGTAGACGGGACTGCCCCCATTTCATGAATCCAAGGACATCCTAGCAATATGTTGTATGTGAGATCAAGATCAAGTACTTGAAAAACAACATCCTTTGTAACTGGCCCAACTTTGAGAGGTAAGGTGATTGTACCCTTGGATGAACGCTCTTCATCATCATATGCTTTGATGTTAATTTTGTTTGTAGAATTCACAGCCTTGTTAGAATATCCCAATTGTTTAATAGTGCTCAATGTAAAAATGTTTAGACCTGCTCCTCCATCTATCAGGACTCGTTTGATTCTATGTTTGTGTATGAAGGCTTCAATGTGTAATGGTGCATTATGTGGCTGACTTATGAAGGCATCATTGGCTTCTGTGAATGTAAGGGAGTGTGGAATGGAAAGGTATCCCACGATGGCTTGAAACTGGTCCATGTTCAGATCAGTAGGAATAGCAGTTTCTCTCAAGATTTTGTCAAGAATGGATTTATGTGCTGGGCATATGTGCAAAAGTTCAAGTATGGAGATGAGCGTGGGTGTCTTCCCTAACTGTTCTACAAGGTCGTACTTAGGCTTAGTTGATGAAGAAGCGGTGTTCTTGGCTGGAGCACCTTGCAAAGTGATTTTACCTTGATGGGTTGTAACATGACATTCAGAGGTAGGTTCGGGAGAAGATCCAACACCTTTTAGGAAAATCTTGGGTCTCCGGGTAGAATTCTCAGGGTTTTTGTCCTTGATGATAATGGTAGAGACGTAATTGTCCATCAAAATGTGATTAATAGTTGAATCATAGTTATAGGTTGCTCTGGTATAGTTGTTTTGGTCATCTATGGCTTTAGCTTTTCCCTTGTCATGCTTTGGGAATGGTTCCTTAAACATTTCATGTTCTTGATTGGATGAGTGTCCCTCAATCTCAATGTCACCTCTATCAATGAGATCTTGTATGATGTTCTTCAGTCGATGGCAATTTATTATCTTATGACCCTTGCTCTTATGAAATTCACAATCTTCATCATCATTCCACCAATTTGGTTTGACCTTTGGCTCATATGGATGAAAATCTGGAATAGTGATTACCTTGTTTGCCACTAGCTTTTTGAAAACTGACTCAAGTGGTTCTCCCAATGGGGTGTACTTCCTTGTGATTTAGAAGTTGTTTGAGTATTCACCTGATTTGATCCGGAAAAAAAAAATTTGGGTCACACTGTATTGGCATCAACAACACCATCATTGACTGTGTTCTTGTTTTTATTCCAAAATCTTGGCTTGTCTTTTCCTTTAAAGTCATCTTTGTTTTCCTTGAATATCTTAATGACTCCTTGTTCAATTAGGACCTTCTCTATTGCTAAGCCTTTTTCAATGATGTCCTTGAAAGTGGACAAACAAGCTTTTCTTAAGTCATAACCAATGTCTTTGTTAACATTCTGGGTGAACATCTCTACCATTTGTTTTTGTGGAATTTCACAAGAGCATCTGTTGGCAAGATTCCTCCATCTTTGTAAAAATGATGCAAAAGAATCTCCCTCTTTTTGCTTGGTGTTGCACAAAGTAGTGATTGATGTGTCTGTCTCTATGTTGTAGGAGAAATGTTGAATAAATGCCTCTGCTAAGTCACCCCATGACTTAATACTAGGTGGAAGTTGGGAGAACCATTCCATAGCTTGATCACCTAGGCTTTGTGGGAATAATCTCATCAAATATGTCTCTTCTGCTGCTACCTCAATGCAAGCTGTGAAAAACTGTCTTATGTGTGCCTTAGGATCCCCTTTTCCTCTATACTTATCAAATTTAGGCGTCACAAAGTGTGTAGGAAAAGGAGGCATTGGAATGCTCTTGTCAAATGGATAAGGACATATGTCTCTCATTGTGTATGTTGGCTTTGGTGTATTTATGTCCTCCATTTTCTTTTGTAAGTCCCTGATTTGTTGCTCCAAATTATTCTTAGGTGGATATCGACTTCTTGGACCATACCCTATGCTTGAGGCACCAATTGGAGGAGGAGCATGTTGCATATATGGATGATATTGATCATACACGTGTTCATATGGAGGAGGTCTATAGTGATGCTGCATATATGGACCACTTGGTATAGATTCATGTCGAGGAATGAAATATCTATTTTGTCCATGTATACCATACTCTACAGGCATGTCATGTTCTAATGTGTTGCCCCCAAATTTGACACGGGGTTTCCTTGTGTCCAAATTTTGAGCATGCCTTTGAATATCCAATTGCTTTCGTGGTTGATCCTTAGCATTGATATGTGATTGAGCATATTTCTCTGCATAAGACTTCCATAATGGTCTGCGAAGGTGAGTATCATATGCTTGACCATGTGTATGTGGGACCTTTGGTTTTTGAAACAAAGATGATGGTGATTTAGGCACAAGATGTGGTCTTCTATTGCCTCCACTATTAGGTCTCCTTTGATCCATGTTGGAGTGAGGTTGTTGCAAAGGTCGATTTTCCATTATTTGAGACATGTCAAAATCATGAGGTATCTTAGCTCCACATTGTGCCATCACTTGTAAGAAGTATTGTCTATCCCTCCTCATTATTTCCTCAACCAATCAATTGAAACGGGGATCCATAATGGATTCTTCCACATCTGCTGAATGTACTGAAAAGTTGTCCATATCATCATTGTGTGTATCATTGTTGTTTATAGTGTCCATGTTCTCAACATTTGGAATGTTTTCATAGGCATCCATGTCAGGTAATGTAGTATGATCAGAATTGAAAAAGATATCATTGTCATACTCATAAGAACTCATGTTTGCGGACTCTTGAGCCTCTTTAGTTTCTCTCCTAGATTTTTGAAGATGGGTTTCAACCATGAACTAGGTATTGAATGAGATGTGTGAGACTAGATGAAAATGGAAAAAGTATGGAAGACCAAGGGTTGGATGGAATGTAAATGAATCTGAAGTGTACTTGCAATGTCCAAAGTGTAAGACCAAGTATGTATGTAGTAGAGTAGGTGTGACTTCCAAAGAGAGGATAGTTTCTCTTGATGAGGTAAGTTGACCTTGACTCTAAGTAAGACCAAATGAGACCCAAAGGTGATAGACCTTGATGAGGGACCACTTAGCAAAGTGTTGTTGTATGTAGTATGTTGACAAAGTATGATGAGGACAAGCAAGTGACCTTTTGACTCAAGTTTAGACAAATGTGAATGTAATGTGAGGTGTGAAGAAATGATGGACTGTGTGAGACCCAAAGATAGGTTGAATGCTAGATGAAACCCTGGAGAAATGACCTAGGAAGCTCAAGAATTCTGAAACTGACTGTGTTTGTTTGCTGGATTGTAAATTTTTTCCAATTCTGAATGCAGACGTGGTTCTGTTTAACACAGACGCGCTTATGATATTTTTGTAAAATACATTGTTGATTCTTGGAAACACAGACGCGTTTCTGCCCTTCACAGATGCGGTTATACAACACAAACGCTATTATGTCAGACATAGACGCATTTCTGCAAAATTTGTGCAATTTTTTCCAATCTGTGAAGTTGTTTTGTTGTGACGAAATCTGATTGTTTGACTATTTTTCGTGACAAGAGGACACAGTGTTGATGAAGACCCAATGTTTGCAAGTGTTTAGACTCAAAATGACTCCAAGAAAAGTTTGTTGTTTGATGTAAAATTGTTTTGCATACACTTGAAGACACAAAAGACACAATGTTTTGTTGTTTGGTCTTGAATGTTTGAATGTTTAAAATAAGTCAAGCACAATTCTTATGGCTGGCCAAGACAATAGTTGTTGATCCCACATGGGGTTTTACCCCCGAGGCTACGCTATTCAGAGCAGATACTTAGATGCTTGACCTCACTGGTTCCACCCTCAACACTCACTTCTCGGGTCAGCCAAGCATCAGTCCCCACGAAAACTCTCAGTGGTGAACTTTGTATCTCTACTAAGAACCGTATGTGTGTGGGCCACTACCAGAGGTCCGACCTCCTGCCCCAACAACTAGAAGGATTTGGGCTTCTAAAACAAAAAGGTGCTAGTAAGGGCATCAAGTCATGTGGCCATACATGCGGCACTTTCAGCTTTGTAAATATAGAAGGCTCCAAGCCGGTAGGGGTTACGCCCTACAACTGATCAAATAAATTTGATCAAACGGGTTTATGGGGAGACATAGTGTCGGTATGAACTAATCAGCACACGTTATCCATAGTTTTCACCATGAATACAATTGTTTATAGTGGTTCGGAAGAGGTGGGTTTTCCTCGCTACCACTTGGGTCATTTTCTTCTCACTAGTAATCCTAATGACCACACGGGAAGACATGCCCTCTAAAGATTAAACAAAAAGAGCCTATTGCTCAAGACACAAAAGACAATGATTCAATTTTAGTGCACCAATTGAAGTGTTTGCTAGTCTATGAAAATAAAGCACACAATAAAAATCCAAAAACCCTTGCCAAGGACCTGCAACAAAGATTTATTAGTAGTTTGGATTGTTTGAAATAATCACCCCTTCCTGCAAGCACACAAGTTAGGTCAATTTTAAATCCAAAAGACTTTGTGAAAATAGGGGCCTTCAACCAAACGATTTTGCTTTCAAGACAAGTTGCACCAATTTCGTTAGATCTGAAAATGTTAGCTCGAAATAAACTAGATTTGAAACCCTAAATGCAAAAACCCAAAACTAAATCAATAACTCAAAATTTGAAATCGGTGCACACAGACACAATTACCCTCGACACAGACGCGACTTCATGACGCAGACACGGCTCTGTGAGACACAGATGCGGCTCCAGAACGCAGATGCGACCTCTGGACATAGACGTGGGTAAAAACACCGCAGACGCGACTGAGGAACGCAAATGCGATTTTCGAAACCTGCAAAAATAAAATACTGCCGATAACACAGACGCAATTCCAGATGTCGCAGACGCGCCAGAAAATAAAAAATGCGATCCGAAAGTACGCAGACGCAAGAATATCAAAATGCTTTCAAAAATGTCAGATCTGCAACTTCAAAATACAAAATTTGCAACAAGGATGTTAAATGCAAAAAGGGACAAGAGTCCCACCGGGCGTGCCAAAATGTATATGGTGAAAATGGATAACAATAAT
This sequence comes from Cryptomeria japonica, assembly GCF_030272615.1. Taxonomy (NCBI): domain Eukaryota; kingdom Viridiplantae; phylum Streptophyta; class Pinopsida; order Cupressales; family Cupressaceae; genus Cryptomeria; species Cryptomeria japonica. The sequence continues at coordinate 13,926,124 of NC_081411.1, forward strand.
AACGATATTGAAAGGCTACAATGACAAAACCCTAGCCTAACAACAACAAAGATCCACCATAACATATGAAGATTACCTAAGACAATGCAAATCAAATGAAATCACAAAGATTATACCATCACATGTTCAATAGGGTTTGGATCTCCATTCTTCCTATCTCCATTGATCTTGTTTGATATATTTGCTCTCAGATTTTATGTGCATAAGAGCTCAACAAAGAACGGAATGTGGTTGCAAGTAGGATCGTAGTGTAGTCAAGTGCGTAAAATTCATTAGCCAGGGTTGATAATGAAGGAAGCATCTCCTTATATAGAAGACACTATATGAAATGGAGGGATAAGATTGAGAGGTGTAAAAGGAGGTCGGCTATGATTAGAGGGTAGGTAAAAGAAATAATAAAATAATAAAAGGGGTAGGTAGTGTATGAATTAAGAGATGAATGACATGTGTCATGGGTAGAAAAGGTTAATGAATTAATTAAATAAATAAAGATTTATTTAATTAATAGAAGGAGTGGGATCAATTAAATAAATAAGATATTTATTTAATTTAGGAAAAGGATAATTTAAATAAATAAATGTATTTATTTAAATGAGAAATAAGGCTAGAAGAGGATAAATGAATTAATTAAATAAATAAGAATTTATTTAATTAATAGAAGAATTAGGCTAAAGTAATTAAATAAATAAAATATTTATTTAATTAGACATGACAATTTTAGGTGTCTACACATATTAATACCTCCTTTTGGTATCACTCTTGGTGCACTTACCCCTTGGTGCATAGGATATATTTTTGTATTAAATAATGTTTCTCTCTACAAATTACTTTGAAAATAATCATTATTTGTATGTTTTCTTAAACTATTATCCAAATAAATCACAAATCATAGTCATGCATCCATTATGAGTATCATCACCCTTAATTTTAACCTATTAAGGGGGCATTATTTGACTTCCTAATATTTCATTATTTCTTTCATATTCAATTCATTATTATTCAAATAAATATTTCTTATTATTAATTAAGTTGAATTATTTTTTTCCATTTATTTAGAGGAATAAAATATCATTTTTTGCCAAATATTCACATTACAAGATCTATAAATAGTTAATTTAATTCTAAAATTTTACCTTCTATAAAGATTATATTGTTACTGGTTTTATTCATGGACTGCGAAATGATACTAATCTTGTTTGGCAAATCTTATCTTCTTACATTCTCTGGTTTATTTGGAAACTTAGAAATGAGGAGAAGTTCCAAGGCATTACAAGGGAGCATACTGAGTTTTTCAAAAAACTCACACATTACAAAATTGTTGTGCAGGTTTGTTCTATGATGAACCTCGAGAGAAACAAGCTACTGCAATTCCTGAAAGATGGCAGAGCAACCATGTTTGTTCATGAGATGCAAAATGGGTACGAATGGGCTAGAATCGTAGAGAACCAGACCTCTTTTGACAAAGTAGTGAAGAAGCTGATAAAGGATCTATAGGACAGCATGCCTTCCCCCTTCAACAGGATTGAGATGTGCTCCCAGATCCTAGCAAGAAAGAAGGTGGTCTGGATGGAAGGAGAACAAGGCTGGACTACATGGCTAGAGGATCAGGATGAGATCCTCCAATACTGAACTATTTTGCTATGTCCCCTCTTTTTGGCTAGAGCGATAATTGTATATAATCCTTTCTCTAGTTCTTCAGTTTGGCGGTGGTGGCCCTGCCCCCCGCTCACTAGTTTTGTATAAACTCTACGTCTAAGTTTTTTTGGACTCTCCATATTTAATACAAAAAAAAAAAAAAATTCACCTCAATTAGTTAGCTAATTATTTAAAATCACTTAATCATATAATTAGTTAACTTAGTCAAGCAATTAGTTAACTTATTCATAAAATTAATTAACTCTAAATTATTGATCAATTTTATTTGTTTCAAAATTCAAAAAATAAAAAAAATAAAAATAAAAATTGACACCTTATGAATGCTTGCCACCTCTCTACATACACCCCTTAATCAATGTGAATTAACACATAATCCAAAATCAAATCTAAACCATCCTTTTATTCCTGCCAAAAAAAAGGGTATAAACTCGACACAGAATTCATTAATTTCAATACACAAGTCTTGATGCAAAATCATGATGCCAAATCGATAATCCAGCAAATGTTAATGTTATGCTATCGATACTTAAAACAATCACATTTCCAAAATTATAGAATCATACATCTTGAACCCATCTACAAATGTGTACAACGAGAGGTTACTAGAGGTGACCCTCTTCATTCTCAAATGGAGGTGGGGAAAAAGCAAGGCGCGATGTTAAGATTCCTTTATGTATTCAGTCTTTTTATTTACTTATTTTCTGTCTCTTTTCCTTGTTCACACCTTCAAATAAGACTTTCTTTTGGACTAATCTATGACAGGACCTACACCTTATGCACATTCTGCACGCATTTTGAAATTTAGATACGACATACAATTGAACGTTTTCTTTACAGAGGGTGCGTTGTTTTTAAGAATCCAATGCACTGTGCTATCTACAACTGTTTTATTTGTCAGAGGCACTATTGGTTTTCTAAGAATCCAATGTTACATGTACCTACGAAAGAGCTTCTCCTTGTTTCACCGGTCCCCCCAAAAAGAGGGACAGCTTACAACATGGATTTCGTACCCAATTAAAAAAAAATCTCAATAACAAAGTTCATAGCCCGCTTGAGAAAATTATGGGAAGATATCCCCGTAAAAATCTTCAGTGCTCGAACTTGACACTTTATCTCATATTGGCAGTAAATGTAAGTATTTTCACAGATGGGCAGGATCCAGAAACTAGATTGGATGTTTTCATACTGTCAGGTCAAAGCAATATGTCAGGCAGAGGAGGAGTTGAGGGTACCAAATGGGATGGATTTGTCCCTCATCAATGCAAACCACACCCTTCAATCCTCAGATTCACTGCAGAGGAGAAATGGGTTGAAGCTCAAGAGCCCCTGCATAAAGACATTGATACAAGTAAGCATTTGGTACTACTATTTCAGCATTCATAGATTTAGTTCGAAACAATATAACCCACAAACTCATTTACAGTCCAACTCAACCAGGTCCTGAACGTTGTCTCATACTAGCTAATAGTCTCGATCTGGTCATCTGTTTCTAATACTCTTTATTATGAGGTTGATAATTTTAGTCTCTAGCTTCTATTTTAATTGACACTGAAGAGATAAGATAGCTGTATGCCAGAAAAAGTGTGTGGAGTGGGTCCTGGCATGGCTTTTGCAAACAGATTGTTGAAGCAACATAAGGAATGTGGAGATCAGAGCTATCATGTTGGTCTAGTTCCCTGTGCCATTGGTGGGACTGCTATCAAAGAATGGGAGAAGGGGAGCTTCCTTTACACAAACATGATTAACAGAACAAAGGTAGCTCTTGGATACAACACTGGAAGCTCTAATGCTTTAAGGGCTCTTTTATGGTATCAGGGTGAAAGTGATGCCAACTCTGAGGAAATTGCTGATAGTTATAGACAAAATCTTGAGAGACTTATATATGATATCCGTTCTGATTTGCAACAACCTGATCTACTTTTCATTCAGGTAAACTGAAAGCATTGATGATTGGCTTAATTAATGCACAAACACTCATTTTCTTAGTGATCTCATAATTCTCATTTGTTTTGCTCGGATAGGTTGCTATAACCATGGGTGACCCTCCATATAGTGAACCTGTGCAGAAGATTAGGAAAGCACAGTTGGGTGTGAGCATTCACAATGTCTACTGTGTTGATGCCAATGGCCTTGTGCTTGAGGAAGACAAGCTTCACCTAACAACAAAGTCTCAGGTGAAACTAGGAAAACTCTTGGCAGATACATATATAAAACATGAATCTAGTACTCAATGTGGATCAAATAGTTAGTGAGAAACATATTTCTTCTTTTTGCAGTATTGGATTGTGAGCACTTGTTACCCTGTAATCTGAAATGAAACAGAGTGAAGCTTCTGTTGTTCTTTATCAAAGATAATGCATGTGCTTTAGGTGATTATGTGCAATACTTTATAAATTTGCAAAGTAAAAATGAAATTGCTAAACGAAAATAGTATTTCCCACTGGTTGATAAAAACATTGAACCTTCAAACGAGCTGCCGGAGTTGAACAAAACCCAATTTAAGATGATAGAGACTTTCAAAGAAGAGACCCAGATTCCAAATCCACAAAAGGCATGATAAAGCATTTCATCGATCTAGGAAACATTGTATATTCGTCCACATAAAAATCAAAGTTATTGCACTTAGGGTTAAAAAAGAACTAGTTCCCTGTTTTGTAATGACTTTTTGGTTTGAGGGTTTCATATGAAACATGCAGAATTGTTTTAAATAGCTAATATGGAATCGATCAGGCTGAGTGTATCCATTCAATCAAAGTTGTTTACATTAAGCAAGACTTCTCTCTCTGAACAATTCAACTTTAACAGATCAAGGATCCATTCATTTTAACATGATTTTTAATGTATAATAAGTTCACTAAAAAAAGATATATAAAAAAAGTATTGAAATAAAAGAAATTTAAAATTAGAAACATGACTGAGATAGTCCTCCCAGCTGACAGCAACAACGTTCAGTCAGCAATCCAATTCAGATCAAATCAAACAGCAGTTTGTAAGGAATCTGTAGTTTATCGACAGGCCTGTAGAAAATAATGGATATTACTTGGAATATTGATAAATTACAAAGAAATGTAGCGTAGATAGACAAATTGATTTCAGAATTTTAACTGATTTGACCTTTTCAATAAATGGAAAATGTGGATCTAACAAAGTTTTTACCAAATGGTTAGGGGAGCCTTTCAAAACCCCCATTCTTAATGTTTATCTCATGTAATCTTGTCTGGCTGGACACTAACAGTTTTCAAGGGCTTAGTATAGACTGCGGTTAATTTTGGTTAAGGACTGGGTTAGCTTTTAGCTGCTTGGAGCTTTTGTCACAGGTTAAGGGAACTGAAAAAATCCCTGTTGAATGGTTGAGGGTGCCTATTACACCCTCATCCTCTATTTTTATGAGCTACAGTTTGAGGCTTTAACCTTGCTGATATTACCAACCTATATTCTAATGTCTATCTTTTGATTATTTGGCTGGCTCTTTCTGCTCGTGACTGTGCTGGTGTTTAACTGACATTTGTCAGTCTAGTTGTGTTTGGGCTGCTGATTTTCATTAATTGTATCATTTGATAGCATAGTGTTGTGGGTTCCAGATCTTGGTAAAATTTGAGTGTTTCGGGTCCCTTCAAAACTTCTTGTTAGAGGTTTCGGGTCCCCTCCAAACCTATTTTTTCCTCAATCAAAACCAAAAGTTTTACTAAGAAATAAAGTGGCTCAATAGATATTTTAGTTACTGTAGATCTGCCTACTCATAAAGATCTCATTAGTGAATCTGCTACAAGCCAAATGTTACTTTGTGGGCAAGTAGTTTGACAGTAATACTGCCTTAACAAGGTAGTTATCAGCTCGAGACAACAGTAAGGTTTGTGCAATCTAGTAAATTTATGGGTTTTTTTTTCTTAAATTTATGAAATTTATATAGAGATGAAAATTTATATAATAATTTGATGAATATTAATTAATGAATAATTGAGATTGTTGGACATATATTGTCATTGATATCAAAGGAGAGTTGTCTTTGATGCTAGAAGAGTGTCAAATGTGTTAATTAGTTGTGTGTGTGTGTGTGTGTGTTTAATCCATTATGTTTTTAATTGGAGAATGTTCAATATTGTCATGTCATATTAGACCATTTTGAGTTGTAGAAGTAGTATGGCTAGCCATGGTGATGATATCTATTGTGGAATGTTTATTGTATCATATTGTATGTATTCATTTCAATGTAAGTGATCCAAAAGTTTGATTTTGAATATTTGAGGTAAGTTACCTAGAAAGGGAGCTTGTTCTCGCAACTTTTTATAATCCATATTTTTCATGGTGTGAGTCATGTTTTGTGGTTTGAGAGGAGAGTATGTCTACACATATTTTATAAAATTTTAGAGATTTTCAAATTGATGTTTATTGGACAAAAAGTTTGAAGTGACAGAATGAATATTTTGCTAATTAATTAACTAGGTTTCTATTTGGTTCAATGTGGCAAATGCTTATGGCATATGCTCACTGGATGTAGCATTTGGGTGACCATTGGTAGTCAGAGGTACATTGGGAACCACATGGCATTTTCTTTCTTTTGCAGTAGCATGTGGGCTTTCGAACTTGACGTATAACAAGTTTGGACACATTTGGTAAGGAGTTTTGTGTGGCTAACTTGACTATACTGTCTGTATGTTTGGGGCAAACAAATGAATGTAACTGTAAATGTAATTCATATATATTCTAGTCTAAGATATGTCCTAGGTTGTAGTTGTTACTTGAATGCTATGTAATTTGGGCTTCTATATCAATGTCATAATGAATGTTGTACAATCAGATTTGATGTAATATAAGTTGCATTCTAATAATTGGGTACCATCATCAGAAGATCATATGCTGTGTGGAAGAGTGTTTGATGGTCAATTAGATCAAGTGCAAGCTATATCATTAGCCATGAAGTTCTGCAATTCTATCTTTGTATTTTGGTAGGACTAATGTCTTACCTATTGAGTTGGTGCTTAGATATTTGTGTTGGGGATAGGTGTCTTTGATAGGTTGGTGCCTACTTCATATTGTAAATGATCCACTTTTTGGTGGGGTTGGATTTGGGTAGTACATCCAAGTAACTATTCTCACCATCATTTTCCCATCTTGAGTTTGTATGTATATTTGATGTTCATTATGTACATATGTGTGTGTTTACATATTGTTTGATTGCTAAATTGTTAATAAGATTTATATGAGTTGCATTAATGTTTTAAGATTCATGTTTGGAGAAACTATTAATGAGAATTAATGTTTGATTACGTTGAAAGTGGGATGTACTAATTTAACCACCGCCCCTCCCCCCCCCCCCCCCCCCCACTCCCCCCTCTCAATATATTGTATGCCCTTCAAAAATATATATGAATAATAGACTCCAAATGCCTTCCTTATAAACTATATACAACCTAACAACTTCCAACAAGAGAACTTATTTTGTCATTCTTAATACACTAGAAAAGATAAAACAACCAATCAAGATAAATAAAAATATTGGTTTCTATGAGAATTTCATATGGACTTTTGGTTCCCTCTTCTTGAAAACCAAAGATCAATAACAGTACTAGTACAAAATCTTATCCAAGAACCATAGTATATTTGAACATGTTAATAAATATATGACAATTGAATATTGTTCCAATGTGTTTCAACTATATAGGCCTAACAAACTAGAGCCAAAGAAAAGTTGTTTCCGATGGCTCCTAATCCTCAACAAGCTTGTCATTGGTGTTAACCCTATCTCTTGTCTTTTATGTGGTTGTAAAGAAGATGGTGTTCATATCATTTTTCAATGCAAATTGGCTAATTGACATTTGGTCTTTAATCATGGGAAACATTATGGCATGGGATATTAGAGATAAAATACCTTAGTTTGAAGTCTTAGTTAGATATGTATAACATGGCTAAGGCTTAGTTCATGTGACTACTCTGGTCACATAAATGGAACCAGACTATTATTATCTATATATATATATATATATATATATATATATATATATATATATATATATATATATATATATATATATATATATATATATATATATATATATATATATATATATATATATGTACACACACACACACACATACATATCTATATATGTATATATACATATACATATATATATGTACATATGTATATATATACATATACATATATGTACATATGTATCTATATACATATATACATACATATATATAACACACATATACATATCTATATATGTATATATACATATACATATATATATGTACATATGTATATATATACATATACATATATGTACATATGTATCTATATACATATATACATACATATATATATATATATATATACATATATATATATACATATATATATACATATATATATATACATATATATATATATATATATATACATATATACATATATATATATATATATATACATATATACATATACATATATATATATATATATATATATATACTAATCCTTCTTTTATTGCTATCACTAGGATGTAAATACAACTCATAAATAATACTTGGAACTAGGAACTCTAGTCAAGGACCCCACCTTCTCTAGCAAACAATTACTTCATGTAAATAGTGTTGGAAAGAGACACTATTTCGGTGAAGATTGATGCATGAAGAATGCTTAGGAGTTCTTATTGACGACAACCCAGTTTAGAAATCATATCCAGTGTATATAGATTTGATTTACCGGAAGTCATATTGTTCATAAGGCATAAGTCTGGAAGGTGGAACACAGTAACCAGTAGAGTATGAGTAAAGTTTGCATATCTTTATTTTGGTTGTGTAACTTTGGTTACAGTAATAGAGGCAAATGATTCAAGCTTTGAGGAAGATTATTCTATAATTCTAATATCCGGTGTTGATTCACGAGTGAGATTAAAGGTCCAGTATCCCATAATTCAAGAAGAGCAGGCCTATATTGGTGTAACATGTGATGCAGAAACTTTGGGTCGATTTCAGTGATTGGTTTCATGTTCAAGGTAATTGGTCCAACTTGTATGAATATTTTTGTCATTTTGTTTAGGTCCACAGATGGTTTTGTGGATGGATTTAGCCAACTTAAGGTTACATGTTTCATGTTGCATGTTATGCAGTTTTTGGAAGCCGACATGAAAATGATTCATTTTGTAGATGTGGATATAAAGACCAATTCATTTGAGAATTTTTTTGGACGAGATGAGTGTGAGGAGTCTGTATGAGTGAATCTGTGAAGATTGGTAAATGTGAGTGAAGATTTTGGTGCTCTCGTATATGACAGAGCAGGCAAACAGAGTAGATAAGTTGAATAGTTGCAGAAGTCAATCTGAGCCTAACCAGAAGTGGCATGTGGTTTTAGCAAATGTTATTCTTCAGTTCATTTATTATTGTAATCAGTTGTAATAATTTGTAAGGTAGTGAGCCTTCCTCTGGGTTGTATCCCTTTTGTATTTGAGCAATGAGCACTAGGCAGTGTGCCTGAATGCAAGTGCATTCCTCTTATGTAATATTATCATAATATTGGTCATAGTAATAATATTGTGGGTTCAAATCTCACCATGGTTTTTCCCTCTCCATGTTTCCACATAAAAAATTGGTTGATTGGTTTATATTTCTACACTTTACTTTCATTCTTATGCATCCGGTGGTTTAAGAATCAACCTAATAAGATTATAATTTACAAAACACTAATTCACATCCCCCCCTCTTAGTATAGATCAGATGAAAAGGGAAAAGCAAAGGTTGAAGAAGTTAGAGAGAAAAATAAGAAGACGTGGGTTAAGAAGGAAGATTCAAATGTTCAGAATGTCTTAGGGGGAAGCTTTTCATGTAGATCCTTAAAACCCCCTTTCAAAGATCTGTAACTAGACAAGGATGGTCTCAGATGATGGATATTAGATGTGCAATTGATATTCGGAAGATTACATGCATATCTGAGTATCCTATGATGAATTCTTGAGAAGCAGGGTATCTAGAAAGCCTTTAGGGTTGTGCATTTATTACAACTTAAAGTGAGGTTTTCGGTGGATAAAAAGGCACTTCTATCATTCATTTTTCACATTGCGAATGAAGAGAAAAAACAAAAAAGCGAGAAAAATAAGATTGAGCAGTAAAAAATGACCTTGAAGTGATTTGAAAGCAATTCCTAGCATCCAGTTGAATTTGAGAAGGCATTTATTCGTGTTTAAGCTATTTTTCATACCCTAATTTGAAAATGGCATATGCATCTGGTGTTGCAACCCCATTGGTAGTGGAGATCACTAAAAGGGAAAGGCCAATGTTTAAGCGACATCCATTTAAATTGGTTGAAGATGATCTAGAAGGTGCATTTTCTAATGTACCGTATGGTGTGTTGCACAATGAAGATATTAGGGCATATATTCATTGTAATATCAGGGAGCTTGGAAATGTGGACATGCTATCACTATACACCAAGCCTATGATGGATGGAATGGGAATCTAAAGCTTGAATTCAAATCATTGCAAGACAAAGGTTTTATCTAGTTTGTTCATTTTCCAATGTTCAATGAACCCGAATGGGTCCAGTATATCTTGAGATGAATCCACGATGATTTTATATGGCTGGATAGACCTCACAAGATCACAAAGGAATCCATTCAAGTTGTAACTTGTTTGAATGCAATTGATGAGATCCCCGGTCTGAGGAAAGTTCTGAACACAACAGTAATAGAGGTTACCGAATCCCAACATGAGAGTCTATCGACGACAATTAGTGATATCATTAAACATGATGTGATACTTGCCTCAATAGTGACAAGACATAAGGTGTATTAGTCTAGTAGACATTATTTTGTATCCAGTACTGCTATATTTGCAGCCTATTAGATGTTTAAGGAGGAGAAAAGGTATGATTTGTGTGGAGTGCTTCTCAGTGAGCTAATGAGAAACTTGTTTTCAAATTCGGTTCTCTGATTGTCTGTTTGGCACTTTAACTCTTGAATGAAGTCCCCATAATAGGAAAAGTACAGTGGGCTTATGGTAAACTAGTGGCAGTCCAAATCAAAGAAGATTTGCAAGGATTGGGTGATACTATAGCTCATAAATCTTCTTTATGGGGTTACTTTAAATTATTTCAAGCAATGAAGCAGAGCAGAGAGAGAATCCCAAAAGATATTGTTGAAAAATATGATAATACAATCTGTTTCATGGTAGATAAAGATCAATGTCACATGGAGGTAGTTGAACCTAGAACCATTTGGATCATGCCCATGCGGTATGAGGTAGATGGAAATAATATTGATGCATATGCTAAACACTTGTTGAGTAAACTGATAGATGAGAAAGAAGAGAGGTTCAACACTTATAAGAAGATATAGTTAGATTTCCATAAGAAATTTACTGACCCTGCAAGAAAGAGGAAGGTCAGAAAGGAAGTTGAGGAGCTTGCAGAATAGACAGGCATTACAAATGAAGTTATTTAAAGGGCTAGAGAGAAAAATATATAGAAGGAGGAGGACATGGTAAATCCTAAGAAGTCAAAACCGATCTCCACTCCTACCAAGAAATCCAAGCCAAGGCAATTAGAAGCCTATCCCTCCACAAAATCCACAAGCCAAGTCAACTGCTGGAGTTTAGAAGCAGAAGAAGGAGAAGGCACAAAGAGAATATGTTGCAGCCACTGCTGAGGATATAGAAAGTGAATCTGATGAAGTGGTGAATGAGTTTTATTTAAGAAGACAACTACCTATTCTAGGGTAGTGAGGAATCCTCAATTCGGTGGAGCCTAGCCATTCAAGAAGCCAAGAGCTAAAGCTAAGCCATCTAGTAGAGCTAGAGCGAGCAAGAAGTAGAAATTTGAATTGGATGAAGCTCTAAAGTTTGGAAAGTTGAAGGTACTTATGATGTTGTGCCCCCAATGACTTTGAATGAAATAATTTATGAAGTGCTTAAAGATTCTAATTTGAAGAATGTGCCTGTATATTATGGAATTTTGATGATAAAGATCAAAGAGCTAGAGAGGAAGCAATTGTAAAGTACATGAATTTTTATAGTAAAGCATTAATAGAATTATCATTCATGATGCCCAAGAGCCTATATGACATTTTGGATGCAAGGAGGCTTACAACAAGTTTAGAGGATGAAATAATAAAGGAATATGTATTAGTGAATTTGAGTTTTGTCATTTCTAAAGCTGACGTTGTTAGATGGTTAAAGATTGCTAAGGAGAGATTCAAAAGAAAGAAGAGAGTCAATAAAATCATGCTCGATAAAATAGATGAAGTGAATAAAGAGACTGAAGAAATTTTGAGACAATTTTTGATAGATCACATATATGATTTGAATCCAACACATGATGACACTCAAATGAAAAAGCAATCACATGACACATCCATTCCAGAAGTGCATGTAGCCATTCCTGATGTGAAGAAAGATCTAGCTTTTGAGAAGGTCATTCCAGAAAAGCTAACCAATGTGCATGCAACAATTGATGTTAATGCTAAGGTTGATAACTCCGATGAAGTTGAACAAGACCCTCTGCTGATAGAAGTTGTTCTAGAGAAGACAAATAAGGAGGCAGTTGTTGGTGAAAAGGGAGAAGATGATGCAGAGAAGGGTGAAAAAAAATGACTGCAGACGTGGAAGGAAAGGAGAAATGACAAGAGAAGGATGATCAGGCTCTGTTGATAGGGGCAAGAGACACTACAGCTGATAAAGGAAAACAAGTGGCTACTGATTTAGATGATTTTATTCAAGGGTGTATTGATCTGAGCTCTTTATCTCTAATTCAAGCATTGGAGCTACCAACTCTTGCACAAGAAAAATCTAGTGAGGACTTACTCAAGTCCCATACCTCAGACCAAGAGTTGATAACATTGGCAGGAGATATATTGGAGAAATTTTTTTCTTTTAAACCGGACACATCTGAGAATCCCTTTGCTAAGCTTAGAAGTATGTTGAATGTTGTAGAATCTCACTTTGTGTCTTTGGAGAAGGCAATAGATACTAGAATTTTGAATTAGTTTAATGCCATGAGACTAAAAACATTTTTGAAGATTAATATGAGTAATAGGGTAAGCTTGATAACTGCTATGAAGGGTATTCAAGATACATTAGATGAAGGTGGTCAAATATACAAGTCATGTCTAATTTTGTCAAAGTTTACATGGAAGGCCATCTTGCTAGCATATCTCAATCATATGCATCCCAATCAGTCTTGGCTAGCAATTTTTAAGGTCAAATTTTGAGCATATTGGATAAGATTAAGAATTTAAATCAAGAAAAGGACATAATTTTGGGTAGAGTGGGAGAAGTAAGGAGTCTTATCACTCCCTAGATAGATTCATTGATGAGCAATATGCAAGATACAAAGGATAATCTGAGTAAGAGTCTTTCGACAGATAGAAGAGGAGCAAAGATGCACACCTATATTTTCAATGGGATGATCAATATTTTGGAGAGTTTGAAGAAGGCATGCGATAACCACTTGTTTTCCCTAAGGACAATTTTTGCAAATTTTTTTAATTATTTTAAGTGTACATATCTAGGTGTATATAAGTTTTGGTGGATTCCTATCTTTGGTATTGTTGTCAAATAAGGAGAGAGCAGAGTGAAGAATGGTGCAGATCCTTAGGGGGAGCTTGTAGAGTCTTGGAGAATTTTGCGAGAGTTTGAAATTTTCAAGTTTTGCAATTTTGAGTGTACAGATCATTTTTCACAATGTTTCCATCAATGTCAAAGGCAGAGATTGTTGGCAATAGAAACTATTCCAGTGAAGATTGATGCATTAGGAATGCTTAGGAGTTGTCATTTGTTGGCATTGTGTTGTCATTGATGTCAACTAGTAAAAGTGTCATTCTTGTCAACTAGTGTAGTATGTTACCGGTATAGCTTGTCATTGGTAAGAAGAGGATGTCAACCAACATTATGGTCATTGGAGTCACTGGTACACAAGTTAGTGTTAGCTTGTGTTGAAGATGATGGTATGATGAAATAATAAGAATCCGGTCAACTACTGAGAGGGGGCTGAATTAGTAGATAGAAAAAACATACCAACTTCACCAATCTCAAAGTAAACTTAGAACTATCAATGCAATATCACTGTCAAGATAAAAACTCTCAAGATAAACCGGTTGATTGTTACAATAAACTAACAATAAACAATTTCAAATTCATAAACATCCAAATGCTTTTTTGACATAAGTAAAACTTCATTTCACAATTCTTTCGGTTATCATGACTTATCAAAGTGGATTAACTAGTTAATCAAATCAACCATAAGAATGTAACCACAAAAAACTTCACCACTTGACATAATATTTTTTGACATGGAAACCCAAATGGAAAAAACCACAGTGAGATGAGACTCGCAAGATAACTATTTGAACTCTTCTGAAGTTCGCCCTATTAGGAACCTAGCCTATTAAAGCTTTACAAAAGTTCTATTAATAACAGATCTTGTTAGGGACCACCCGATTAAGGGATTGAATATAATGCATTGTTAGAAGCAATACCCTATAAGGAGTAGGCTTGGTAGAGGATTTGAAAATCCAAGCTAATAGATCACCTTGTTAGAGGATTTGAATAAGACCAAGCTTGTTAGATCTTACCCAATTAGGGGATTTCAATTATACTATAATTGTTAGAAAACAACAGGAGTTTGCTAATCTGTTTGAATAGCACTACACTTGCTTGAACATATCCTTTTCATGCTCCTTATCCGCCTTTACTCAAACTACAGATACATCATCTAGTTCGGCAATGACACACTCAACTGATCGTTTGCCAACTCTGAAACTAAACAACTCATCGACCTTATAAACAAATCAATTAGGTCAGTAACACAACAAAAACTTAATTCTCTCATAGAGATTAAAAATAAATCAGTTCAAGTATGATTGTTGGATTAGATAGCAATCTCTACACATCAATCAAGAAAACCTCAATCGCTCATTGATCATCGCTCCATCGAACTCAGTAACTCATCACATGCTTTGCATTACATGCAATATACTTTCTCATTCCCTAGACAAAAATTATTTTATCAACGTGCTAAAATTACTTGAAATTCTCTTCATACAATAATCATATGTTTCATAATCATTACCGCTCATCATCTGATCATAAACCAATATAACCAATTCACCAAACTTAATCGGTTAGGGTTTATCAAAGAAATAGGTAGGGTTTACCAGTTACTAGTTCAACTCTCGAATTCATAACAATATTGGTTCACTCCACAAACTTTCCTACCGGTTGTAGTTTTCTTCACTTATCTCTTCCTGCTGGTTACAAAACAATATTACAACAATATCAATAATATCATTACCGGTTAATTTACATCCATGACAACATAACATATCATTAATGCAATCTTCACGCAGATTCCAACAATCTCCCCCTTTAGCATTGATGGCAATAGAAATATCAATACCATTGATTGTTGCGATTGTGAAATAGGAATCCTGGTTTACACTACCAAGTATTCACCTTTTCTTCCTTCTCTCTGTCAATCATAGAAATCACATGGTTCTTCTCCACCTTTGACAACAACTTTCAAAGGCATATTTCACTATTCAGCATCAACAACCTACAAGTTGATGGTAACCTTGTGGAATAACTCCACTTCTACACCAATATTGCTGAAAAATTATGTAAGTAGCTCTAGGACTGATGTAATCTACATCATGCTCAATTGACCTCATGAAGGGGTACAACTCCTAGCTGACTTCGAAGATACTCAAAAGTAGTCTTAGGCAGAGGTTTAGTAAAGATATCTACAAGCTGCTCCTTGGTAGAAACATGCTCCAAGATCACATCTTTTGATGAATACTAAGAGGGGGGGGTGAATTATTATACCAAAAATTACTGAATTTCAACTCTTAAACAATTTAGTAGTTAACCGGTATAACAGATTTACTAACAAATCGGTTAAGACAAATGCAAAGAAAATAGCAAATAAAGCATTCACCCACAAGCACACAATTACCATAACACAAGAGGTTTTGCGGTGGAAACCCAAATGGGAAAAACCACGATGAGCAGAAGCTCACAAGTAACTATCTGCAGAATAGAAACTAGACCAGTTAAGCTCAGATTGGTTAAGGTCATACAATGTTTTTCACCAGAATAGATCCTGTTAGGAATCTAGCTCTCTGTTAGGAGATAAGTCCTGTTAGAGACTACCTTGTGAGAGGATTTATGATTCATAGTTGTGAATCACCTTGTTAGAGAATTTATAAAGGCTTTGATAGGCCTACCCAGTTAAGAGTTTCAGACTTGTCGAAGATGTGAGTAATCAACAAGTGAGTGATATAGATACTGGCATAGTATGCTTGGTTAGATCCATGATAGCTCATTGTTAATACACATTCAGCATTACTTCAATCTTCAATACTTGTATGCTTTGTTTCTTCACACAGACCTAATCTTCTCTTCTATTCTCACACATACAAAAACCTCATCCACTAAAAACCCCTATCCACTCCTAAAACCATAGAAATGATTTCCTTATTAAGGAATCCGATTTCATGTCGGTCCAATGGGATTACATTGCTAGTTCATAGGTTCAGTGCATCTAGACACATTGGGTAACATGGCACAAAATCACCACCAAAGTGTCAGTGGATGATAACTCGTCACAGAGATATCAATTGGTAACTCATCACAAAGTAATACCGGTTTATTACTGATTACCGGTTCATACATTTTATCAATTACCGATTGTCACAATGAAGACTAGAAAAATGTTAACTACCGCTTTGTTCCTTCGTACCACTTTGGGATCCTCGAATCGTTTGCGGTCTTCATACCACTTTGGGTCTTCAATCAGTTTGTAACCAGTAAACACCTTGTGTAAAACACCGATAGTCTAAAGACTATAATATATAATACCGGTTGGAACAATTACTAGTTGAGCATAGCTCATACATAAGGAAGTAGTCATGAAACAAGTGTGTGTCCATCAATGACAATCACAACATAATCAAAATTTCAACAATCTCCCCCTTTGCCATTGATGGTAGCACTTAGGAAAATTTTGACATCTAAGTGCTTTACAACAAAAATATGCCATAATCAAAATTGCTCCCCGTAAGCATATACACTATCCCTTTTTGTAGAAAATGCAATGTATACTACTCCCTTAAAGAAATAACAAGAAATTATACATAACATTCACCAAAATTTTAGATAATACTCCCTCTTTGCCAACAATGACAAAGTACTACAGAATAACCCTTGTTTCTCATTGTCATTAAAATAAATAAGTGTTTATGACAATAATGAGTGAAACTTATCAAAAACTGATTTAAAATCCTGCATAAAAGTCTTCATGGATAAAGACCATGACTCAAGTAATGAGGTAGCAACCTCACTTTTCATCTGCATCTGTGATACCCGTTCTTCCATGGCATCAATTGTACTCATCTCTTGAGTTACCATCAATGCTTCTAGATTGACAAATCACTTCTGAAGAATTTTCAGTCTGGGTAATAAAACTAGCTGAAGTTCTTGCAAATCTCTTGTCCTGTTGCTAATCTCCAACTCTATCCTGGCAGACTGAAGCTGATACCAGTGAATAATTTTCTCATATGTGGTGAAAGAATCATACTGAGTCTTAAAGTTGCTTATGTATGCCTGCAAATCAGATTGCAGTTTATCCTTTTGTGCAAGCACATAATCACAAAATAGATGGGGTTGGCTTATTTTGCACAGCAATAGTTTTCTCTCATCCATAGAATCTCTAATATACTTCTACTGTTTCTGAAGTTCAGATTGAAGCTCATTCAGTTTCTTGACTAAGGCAGTGTTAAGTGCATTTTGATGTTTCTTTTGTGCATTAGCTTCAGCAACTTCCTCTAGGCATATGTTCCTTTTTCCTTCTCAATTCTTCCAGTCTTTCTTATTCTAGCTTTATTCCTTGCAACAACTCTGATTCATCTACAGATTGGAGGTCAAGAGGACTGGTGATATTAGCCTGTTTGGCTTGACCACCAGTTGCCTTCGGAGTCTCCACTTGTTTTCTCTTTTCTGCTTCCTTCTTCTCTTCTACTCGTTTCTTTTCCTCTTCTTTCTCCCTTTCTTCTGCTTCATGCTTTTTCTTCTCTTCCTCTTGCTTTCTTTCTTCTTCTTTTTCTCTTCTCCTCTTCTTGTTTCTTCTTCTCCTCATCTTTCCGCTTCTCCTCTTCTTTCTTTTCCTCCTCTGCTTTCCTCTTCTCCTCTTCTTCTCTCCTCTTCTCCTCTTCTTCTTTCATCTTCTCCTCCTCTTTCCTCTTCTCCTCTTCTTGTTTATTCTTCTCTCCATCTTGTTTCCTCTTCTCTTCCTCTTTCTTTGTCTCTTCTTCTTTTCCTTCTTTCTCTTTGTTAGCCTTTTCCTTGTCCAGCTTCTGCTTCTCTACTTTTTCTTGATCCTGTTTCTCCTTGTCTTCTTTTTCCTTATCAGCCTTTACCTTTTCTGCGTTTGGAGTGACATCTTCACCATCCAAAGCATCAACATCAATAGTGTCCACATGTTTAGTAACTGGTTCTCCTTCACTGTCATATACATCATCTAATTTTCCAGTTTCTGGTTCCTGTTCGGCCTTCTTGTTGGCCTCAGAAACTTGATGCAACTGGACAACATCTTTGGCATGCATATGAGTGTCCTTCTCTACTTCAGAGGTTTTTCCTTCAAGTAGCTAGAGTCTTCTTCTTCCCATGAAGAAGAGACCTTTATGCGTGTCCATAATTTGAAATAATTCAAAATTGGAAGCTTCAAGAAAGTACTGACCAAATACTTTCTCCCTTTTTTCCTGTTCTTTTTCTATGGCAATGCACCATTTGTTGTCCAAAGAATTATAGAAAGAATAAGGTGCCTCAGATATAATTTTTGATGGTGACCAGTCATTCTTGCACAAATAATTAATGACTTCCCGCTCTCTTTCCTCTTTCTCACTATCAATAAAATCATCAAAACTCTCCTTCAGATAACTAAGCATTTTCTTCTTATATTCTTGATAGTCCTTTGACAATGTGTCATTGGCTTATAAGAAGAGACATTAATATTGACCGATGATGATGATGCAGGTGCAATGTCCATAGTTTTTGCCTTCTTCCTTCTCTTCCTGGTCTTCTTAGGCTGCACATCTGATTCTCTATCCTCAGACCCAGGTGAGTTGCTTTTGGTCTTCCGCTTCCTTTCAAATACTTTAGCGGCTGTAACTTCTGGTTTCTTCTTGGTAGGTGACCGCTTGGTTACTTTTGGGCTGGCTGAGGTGACCGGTGTTGATGTTTCTAGCACTGCCTTTCCCTTTTTCATAGAAGGCTCTTCAACCGGTGTTACCCTTTCCAAGTAGGTGACGGTTCTCTTTTTCTTTGCATTTAAAGGAGAGGCAATCAGGGTGGAGGCATACCCATCCAACATGTCATACATCACCTCATATCCCATAGGTTCTACTTCTTCCTGTCTGGGCTCTATCGCCTCCATTATGCACTCATCTACTCCAATGATAAAGAAGATGTCCTCTTCATACTTCTTAACAATACCGTAAGATATCCTCATCCTCTAGCTCATCTTCCGCTTGAATTCATCAAAATATTTATTCAAGACTTCAGGATATCCGGTTCCCACCACTTGGAGACTTTCCCTTATTTGTTTGGTGACCAGTTGGTCAGTAGACCATTGAATATCACCGACTCTGGGGAAAATAGCCTTGAAAGTAGAAAAACAGACCCACCAAAAGTTGTGCAGATTTGAATCTAAGGGCACTGTCCTGTTTAATGGACTTCAAGTTCAGTAGAAGTTGCTTCTGCAAATAGGTGTATAGATCAAATGAGGCATCCTCCATGATCATTTTGTAAGTGACATTAACTGCAGCAGTAGAGACAGAGTTTAATCCACTGGCATAAAACATCTGGTATCCAATCAACATGCAATCATACTTGATCAACTCATCTTTGATGGTGTTGACAGTCATTCCTCGTTGATCGCTCACAAAACCGGTGAGCTTAGTCATTTCTATCTTGATGACCTTCCTTAGGGCTAGCACCTCACCAATATAGCTGAAACTAGAGACGACATGAATTGCTTCAGGAATAATATCATGCGTCATTTCCAGATACATCTTATCACCATGCACTCTGCTCAGGATGATGCAGATGTGGTCTTTTGTGAACTCCTTAAGAAAGTAAACCGCATTATTTAGTTTCTTCCTCTCGAGAATGTTGTATTCCGGTTTGATCTTCTTATCATCCCCACAAAACCGACTTAGCTAGGAATGAATCACTAAGGATCCTAGGTCTTCCATGTCTGCTTCATCAGAAGAACTATTTCAGTAAGCTCCATTAGTTTCTCAGCATGCTCTCTTCTTTTTGCTAGAGAGGCTTTATATTTGACTTTGAGTTCATCATAAGCTTTCTTAGTCTGAGTGAGATGCTAAGTAAGTTCCCTCACAGTGTATTCCCCCATATCTCCTTCCAAGTGGTTAAACTTATAGAAAGGTTGTCTCTGATACTAATTGATGAATACTAAGAGGGGGGGGGGGGGTGAATTAGTATACTAGAAATTACTGAACTTAAACTCTTACACAATTTAGTAGTTAACCAGTATAACAGATTTACTAACAAACCCGTTAAGACTAATGCAAACCAAACAGCAAATAAAGCGTTCACCCACAAGAGCACAATCACCATAACACAAGAGGTTTTGACGTGGAAACCCAAATGGGAAAAACCACGGCGAGCAGAAGCTCACAAGTAACTATCTGTAGAATAGAAACCAGACTGGTTAAGGTCATATAATGTTCTTCACCAGGATAGATCCTATTAGGAATCTAGATCTCTATTAGGAGATCACTCCTATTAGAGACTACCTTGTTAAAGGATTTCAGATTCACAGTTGTGAATCACCTTGTTAGAGGATTTACAAAGGCTTTTCCAGGCCTACCTGGTTAAGGGTTTCAGACTTGTCGAAGATGTGAGTAATCAACAAGTGAGTGATCTAGATACTAGAACAGTATGCTTGGTTAGATCCATGATAGCTCATTGTTAATGCACATTTATCATTACTTCAATCTTCAATACTTCTACACTCTGTTGCTTCACACAGACCTAATCTTCTCTTCTATTCTCACACATACAAAAGCCTCATTGACTAAAAACCCCTGTCCACTCCTAAAACCCTAGACATGATGTCCTTATAAAGGAATTTGATTTCATGTCAATCCAATAGGATTACATTGCAAGTTCCTAGGTTCAGTGCATCTAGACACATTGGGTAACATGACACAAAATCACCACCAAAGTGTCGGTGGATGATAACTCATCACAGAGATACCGATTGGTAACTCATCACAGAGTAATACTGGTTTATTACTGTAGCGTCGTAAATTGTACGCACTTGCTAGGGTGGTGCAATTTCACACCTAGTTTAGCACCTGCCTTGGCACATTTTTCATTTTGCATTGCATTTCCCCTTTAGCACTTAATTAATTAAATTAGGTCTAAGGTTCTATTTTATCATCTCCCATATCATAAAGTTGGGCCCTTTTCATTAAAGTGTGCCCCTTCCATTTTATTCCTCCAATACATCATTTAATCAAAAACCCTAATTAGGTCCTATTTTGAACTTGGGGACTTGATTTTGGGGGTCAAAACATCTCGAAATCACTTGTAACTTCGAGATTCTCTCTAAAATCATCATATCAGATGGCCCTGAAAATTTGGTGAAAAGTTGTCAGGACCATGGCACCCGGAGTGCACACGGTCCCGGACATTTTTCCCGAAATTTTAGGAGCGTGATCCAATCATAAAATAAAGCTTAACCCCAAGAAATTGGCAGGAGATTCAATCTCTAGGTCAGCCAAAAGTTGAAATTAAGACCTAGGGTTTCATATATAAGAGCTCTCTTTCTTCATTTGAAAGGATCAAAATTTTTGGTTTTCAAGGGCCTTCTATGCACCGAAAGAGCAGATCTTTGAAGACTTCAACAACATTCAAACATCCATCCATCAAGCATTCATCAAATTCATTCATCCATATTAGGGCTTTGAAGACATTGAAGAGCAATAAGGGATCACCGACTAAAGATTGGCTTGTACCCCTCCCTTGGGGTTGGGTATGATTTCATGTTGTTTTCATGTCTTTGCATAAGCCTCATTATATCATTTATATTCATGCTTTATATCACTTTGCATCTTGATTTGGAGCATTTACATTATCATTTACAAGCAATTAGGGTTTACTTTCTAGGTTGCTCTAGTTTGCTTACTTTCATTTTAGGATCTTGCACACACACAAGGTCTGCACACACAACTTTTACTATACAACTGGGCTATTCGTGGAGGTGGAAATCACCAAAGTGGGGGTTTGATTAAGGCAAAACCCTATATAGCCACCTACAACCCTTTTCAGATATAAGTGCAGATTTCTGAATTCGAAGGACACCGCAAGTTGCAGATCCGACGGAAGCAGACTGAGATAGAACTTCACACCGAATTCCAACCCAGAAGACCAGGAGAGGGGCATGGGGCGCCCTGGTCCTACCAGGACAGGGGTGTCGGGCACCCTAGTCCCTGGGACAGGGGTGCTGGGCGCCTTGGTCCTTCTGTCAGACAGCAATTTTCAGCATTTCCGACAGTTTTCTAGGTTGTAAAACAATAGTTTTAGGAGCAGTTTTAGGGGCAGAATCAGGATAGTGGTGCCCGCGCCCCCGTTCCGAACATTTCCACTCAGATTTTAACTCCGGGTACGCATTTGCATTCTTGTCTTGTCCTTGTGTTTACAGCTTTTCATCACTTAATCTCAATCTTGGAATCTTGTTACTAGTTCATACTTGCACTCTAGGGCTAGTAGTTGAACTTGTATCATTTTATCTATCATTTGCAACAAAGGAATAGAAATCCTAATAGGTAGCCCATGGCTCTCTCTTCCACAAAAAGAAGTAGCCAATTGTGTGATACCTCTAGGCTCTTTCGTATTCCACAAGTGTGTGATTGAAAGTGAGATTAGGGCATGTTTGCTTAGTGTCACTTTTTCCCCTACACATTTTGGTGAACCCAACGTGAATTCCAATCTTCTCTAATTCTGATTTATGTTTTCAAATTTGAGTATTTATGCTATTTCAATTTCAAATTTGCATTTACAAGTTCTAATTTCTTGCAATATTCAAAAATTTAGAGGAAATTTTTGCTAAAACCCTAATTTGTTCAATTCAAAGTTGAACTTGTGGATAGCTTAATCGGGATCAATAATTTCAAATCTGATTTAGGAACTCATTTGAATCATAAATGTCATTTTCTAAATCTACATTCTAAGTGCTTGCATTGGTTAAAATTAAACATTTCCTTCTATTTTGCATGTCTTATCATTTGAAAGAGGAAAATTGTTGTCATGATGCATTCATTTCATAGATGTGATAATGGGTTAGCTTCCCTTATTTCAATTTTTCCTTCTCCTAAAGAACCTCCCCCCATCTATAACAACATTTTAGTGCCTAAAAGAGTTGCTACCAATCCCTTTGAGACTCTCCCATGCTCTAAGGATTGAGACTTTAAGAGTGATCTTGACAATTCTCCTAAAATGTGCCCTTCCTATTTAGCTATCCTAGAGGAAGAGAATGATATCATAAACACCTTTCTTAATGTTACTTCACCTTCCCTACATGATGCCTCTCTAAGTGAAAATGTATTGATGGACATTGACTTATTTTATCCTAAAGTTGGTCCTTCCAATGGGGGCATGTTAGTGCAACAAGAGGTTATGAACACTTCTATCAAAGATCTCCTTCCTAAGCATGAATCTTTGGAGAAATATGTTCATGTTCCTCCTAAAAAACACTCCCTTCATGAGGATCCTTTTGTGTAAGAAGATGACATTATCCCTACATTTCCCAGTGATGGCATTTCCTTTTCCAACAAAATTCCCACTAGAGATGATGAATTAATGATAAATGCTTACCCTTCTCCTAGAGTTTGTCTTACCCATAAGCATCCCTTAGAGAAAGAAGATGAAATAATAAGCAATTTCCTTAATTCTCTCTTCCCTAAAGATCACATTGAACATATTCTGAGGAAAGAGGATGAGTTTAACACATCTATTGATGCTCTCCCTCCTAAGGATGAGGAATTAATAAACAATGTTATCTCCTCTCCCGAAATTGACAATACTTAAAACATTCCTTTCAACAACTTCACTATTTGGGATGAACCATTAGAAGAAGGTGTAGACTATTCTATAGCCCATGAGAGAACCCTAGCCAAAGGGGATGAAATCAAGATTGAAAACTCGCTTGATAGTTTCTCACCTTCCTTGAATCTCAATTATTCTCCCTCTAAAAATAAAGCATCTCCCTCTCCTCAACTTGGTTCTACTCATAAGGATACCCTAGTTCAAAGCAAGATGGTTAACATCTCTTTCAAAGATCTCCCTCTCAAAAGTGAGACTTTAAAGTGTAATGTTGATCCTTCTCCTAGAGAGTTTATTCCCCATGTAGATCCTTTGATGATAGAGGATGATATGACCTTTCCTAGTATTACTCTTTCTACTAGAATATCAATGCCTACCCTTTGTCTCTCTCCTAAAATTGATTTAATCCATGATAAGATTTTAGTGCAAGAGAAGACTATCAATAATTCTTCCAACACTTTTGTTCATTCCTCTAAACCATCCTCAATCAATTTGATACGTGTGAATGAAACACCTAACAAACCTCTCTTCACTGTCCAAGGTGCTTGTCCTTCTCAAAATTCTCAACCTTTAAATAAGCCTATCTTAGTGGTCCAAGGTGATTATGCTAATGATTCTTTTTGCACTCCTAAGAAACCTATTATTATTGTGCAAGGAGGTTATTCTACTAAGAGCCCTTATGAGTATGCTAAGCAACTGACTAGAGAGAGTTATAATGCGGTTGCTCATACCTATAATACTAGAAATAATAGGTAGCCTAATCCTCCTCCTATTACTCCAGTTTCTCTTCCTAATCCTCAACTAATTCTTCTGCAAGCTCCACGTATTTCACAATTTCTTGGTAAGGAATATGATCTCATAGAACAACTTAAAGCTACCCCTGCTAAGATATCCCTTTGGGATTTGATCCAAACTTCTTCCGCTCATCATGGAATGTTACAAGATGCCTTGAAAGATTTGAATGTTCCTCCACCTAATACATCTAGTAATATAGTGTCTTTGGTTAACTCTGTGATGAATCCTAAAGCTCAAATTGTGTTTACTCAAGATGAGTTGCCTACTAGTGAAATTCAACATCAATATGATCCCTTGATGATTGTGGTTATCATAAATGACATTGCTATAAGACGAACACTGGTAGATAATGGTTCTGGCCTTAATGTGTGTAGCATTAATCTATTGCATAAGATGAATGTGGATACATCCCTTATTGAGCCTGATTCTTGTCCCATTCGAGGCTTTGATAATGTGGCTAAGTCTTCATTAGGTAGTATCACCTTACCCATCACAGTGGGACCTGTTACTTTGCCTACTCCTATCCATGTTATGTCAGGAAATCTAACATACAAATTGTTATTAGGGAGACCTTGGATTCACAGTATGCAAGTTGTCCCCTCTACATTGCATAGACAAGTTAAATTTATTTATAATAATAAGACATATACCTTGATAGGTGATACTAATTTTCAAGCTTGTTTGCAAACATCTACTTCCAAAGGGAGTTCTTCTAAGCCTTCCTCTTCTAGTGATGACTCGCTAAGCAAGATACCTATGGATAAATCATCACCCTCTGATAATCAAAATTCTTTGGATGAGTCTAAAGTTCCTGAAGAAGATTCTTCTCAACTTGAATCTACACATGAAAAGGCTTTTGATCCTGAGAAGGTTCTCGCAGAAGATGATTGGGGATCTCTTGATTTTAATCCCACCTTTGTAGGTGAGTATAGGGTTCCTCCTAGAGATCTTAAAGTTAAAAAGAAGGAAGAAACTAGAGATCAATCAGTCTTACCTGAACCTATGAGCAATAATTTTGTGGCCGCTTCTCAAACTTCTTCTCCTCACACCTCTAATTCTAAAGAATTTGATTCTTTGTCTTATGAAAAACCACCTTCTCTTTCTAAAATGGCTAATCATTATGGTCGTGGTTTTCACATTTTGGCTAAGAGTGGCTATAGTGGAAATGGTTGTGGCACAAATGAACAAGGAATTAAAGTTCCTTTAGAACATAACATGCATGAATATTCATTTGGACTTGGATATAATCTTTCTAAGCCCACCAAAGCATATAAAAGACCATCTCTCAATGTGAATGCTATATTTAGTAGTGATGATGATCTCACTTCAACTAAATCATCTTCTACTTCTATCAACTCTCATTCCCCTCATAAGGAAATCTTGGTGATGAACAAATCTCTTTATGAATCCCCTCAAATTTCTAAATCCACTTATGAATCTTTATCTTCTAGTCATCATAAAGTCCTTTCCTCCAAGGATAAGGCTCTGGGTGAACTCACAAAGCTGGTTCCCACTTTTTGGTACATCCTGATTTTTGTTGAAATCATACATTTTTAAAAAAATATAATGATTTAAGCTTTAAGAGGTCCCATTTTAAGTAATTAATTGAAGAGAGTTAAATCAAAGGCTCTTAGATCAAAATTTCTTGGATAGAACCTCTCTACTTCTAAATCATACTTGCAATGGAGTCTCCTTTGCCTCTATCAAATGCTGATAAAAAGCCAATTTTACATTATCTTTTGGGGGGTCAAATTAATTCATTTAAAAGTTTTTTTTTAAAAGTATTTAGTCCTTATTATAAGCTTTCCAAATAGTATAACTTTTAATATATTTAATTTCATTAACATAATTTTATTTTATTTCTTATGAATGTAGGTTTTTCACCAAACATGAACTTCTTTGTTCAATGCATTGGGAAAAATAGTAAACTAATTCAAAAAAAATCTGAAAAATATCTATGCCCTAGGTATTGATGTTTTCTTTCTAACCAAAAAAAGAAAATTCAATTTTGATATATATAGAACAAGTTATGTGTTCAAACGTACACCTATATCTAAATTATAATTAGTCAAACTTCAAAACTTTATAAAATGAAAAATATTCAACATATCACTATCAAACCAACTGCATGCCCTAGGTATTGATGTTACAAACCAAAATTCAAAAGAATTAAGTATTTGTCATTTATAGAAAAAAAATTATGCATTTCGGGATACACATCACTCTTAAAAAATGTTGTTTGCTGTAAAAATTTACTTTTTGAGGGAGATGGAGAAATCAATAAAAATTTATTAAAACAAATTTGAAAAAAATATATTTAGAGTCTACAAACAAGATGTTAAAAATCACTAGTTTATATCATCTTCAAATTCTTAATGGTTTAAAAGTTATAGGTGTCGGAAAGTAAAGGTTTTTTTCAAAATATTCATATAAGTGTCAAAGCTGGTCAAAAAGTGGGAACCAGTATTGTGAGTTCACCCCTCTAATAAATTACACTCATCCTTCTTCTAAGATTTCTTGTGACTTTTCTTCTTCAATTTTTATCATTTTATACATGTTTTTGATCTCACTTATAGTTGAGCATTTAGCATGTCATATTCAAATACCTCATTCAATCCATCATGTCTTTAAATAACATTAATGGCTAATATGTTGCTCATCATTATGTGACATTGGTAGCTCATTTACTGGGGACTCATTGTCATTCATGATGGTACAATTTCAAGTGCAATCATATTTTTGAAGCAACATAATAGCCTAATTTTCTATGTTATCTCTTGTTCCTATGGGGGACAAGAGTGATTTCATACATCTCTTCCTTTTATGGTTAAAATTTCCCTTTGGGGTAATAGTGTGGAAATATTGATCATCTTTTCTTTAGAATCCTCTTTTCCTAGATATGGGAGAAGATGTGTATTCTCTTTCTTATCTTACCCACTTCTCATGAGGAGCATTTTACATACACTAATGTCTTTCTTGCATGAACTCATGTGAGTATGTAGTACATTTTTCTTATGTCTAAATCTCTCCCTAGAAGATTGTGTAAGTCCTTCTCATTGTCCTTATCCTTGGGAGGCAATGATCTTTCCTTATTTTTATCTAAGGGTCCACTTTTTCCTATTTCGTGGATGGTGTGAACTTTATTACTTGATGTTATTCCTTGTATGCATTTGTTGTTGTTTGTTCAAGGATTCTCTCTTACAAGAGGTGTAAGTCCTTGACTACAACCTCTTTTGCACTTGGTAAAATACATCCATAATGAATTCACTCTCCCAATTGGGTTAAAAAGAGTGTCATCCTTCATTAAGAATCACTTTCACCTCGCAAAAGAAGGAATTATTGCATTCTTATTCTCTTCTTTGTCTTATTCTAGATGATGTTATATTTGTCTAAGACAATTCATCTCGGGGATAGGTGTCTTTTGTACAAAGATCTCTTCTCCTCTAAGGATCTCCTTTACACATACTACAAGATACCCCTTTTCAACTATCTTATCCTTGCTTAAAGAGTGCAAAACTCTCTTGCTTGGATCTATGACATTGTTGCATTTTTGGGGTATCTTCTTTTGTGATGAAGGTAGGTATCCTTGTTCTACTTTGCTTATGACATAAACATTACACTTTTTGAGCAATGGGTCATTCTCGGAACCAGAGCACAGACTCTTAAAGAGAGATGTCTCCATTTTTCTTTTATGCAAGGTGATTATTCTCGGAACCAGAGCACAGACTCTTAGAGCGAGATGTCACGCTTTTGTACTATACATATACAGGTTGTAGCATACTCAGGCATAGACTCCTATGAGGTGCTTCTAACCTCCCTTACACACACATGCACGAGGTTGAGTGGAACTAGCGGCATAAGGCTAGACTTTCTCACTCTCCTCCCTTACATGGATCACCTAGACAAATTCTAGGGGCTAGTTTCCCATGTCCTTTTTCCCATGGATCACCTAGACAAGATCTAGGGGCTAGAAGTCCATGTTTTCTCTCTCACTATTCTTCTCATGGATCACCAATGTGTGTGTTCATGCTGCTTTTTCCTTTCTTTTCTTCTCTTTGCATTTTGTTTCCATTTACATCCTTCATCTTGTGTTAGAGAACTCTCAAATCCTCACACTCTTTGTTGTGTTGGAATTGAGATTTAGTCCTCTTTCTTACAAAATGATTCTCCATTAGTTTTTGATCTCATATCGAATCTTCTTGTGAGCATTTGTCATCAATATTCTTTAACAATTCGAAGTGGTAAACATGATACCCTGTTTCAACTCACTAAAATTAGCAAGCCAAAACAGGGGGGGGCATATAGCTACCCTCAAATTTTCATCACCTTCCTTAGTAAGCATTAGGTGATTTTGTGATCTAACATGTGGTTTTGTAGGTTGTGGTTCTTAACTAAGTACTGCAGATGCCGTTGGGGGCTTCATCCGACAACTTATGGATATATCCTTTTTCAAATAATGTTTACTTTTCTGTACTTTAGCTTGCATATGCACGTAGTGTTCATATGACCGCTAAAGTGGGGGATAAATGTAGCATCGTAAATTGTACACATTTGCTAGGGTGGTACAATTTCACACCTAGTTTAGCACCCGCCTTGGCACATTTTCATTTTGCATTGCATTTTGCCTTTAGCACTTAATTAATTAAATTAGGTCTAAGGTCCTATTTTATCATCTCCCATATCATAAAGTTGGGCCCTTTTCATTAAAGTGTGCCCCTTTCATTTTATGCCTCCAATACATCGTTTAATCAAAAACCCTAATTAGGTCCTATTTTGAACTTGGGGGCTTGATTTCGGGGGTCAAAACATCTCGAAATCACCTGTAACTTCGGGATTCTCTCTAAAATCATCATATCCGATGACCTTGAAAATTTGGTGAAAAGTTGTCAGGACCATGGCGCCCGGAGTGCACACGGTCTCGGACATTTTTCCCAAAATTTTAGGAGCGTGATCCAATCATAAAATAAAGCTTAACCCCAATAAATTGGCAGGAGATTCAATCTCTAGGTCAGCCAAAAGTTGAAATTGAGACCTAGGGTTTCATATATAAGAGCTCTCTTTCTTCATTTGAAAGGATCAGAATTTTTGGATTTCAAGGGCCTTCTACGCAGGGAAAGAGCAGATCTTTGAAGACTTCAACAACATTCAAACATCCATCCATCAAGCATTCATCAAATTCATTCATCCATATTAGGGCTTTGAAGACATTGAAGAGCAATAAGGGATCACCGACTAAAGATTGGCTTGTACCCCTCCCTTGGGGTTGGATATGATTTCATGTTGTTTTCATGTCTTTGCATAAGCCTCATTATATCATTTATATTCATGCTTTAGATCACTTTGCATCTTGATTTGGAGCATTTACATTATCATTTACAAGCAATTAGGGTTTACTTTCTAGGTTGCTCTAGTTTGCTTACTTTCATTTTAGGATCTTGCACACACAACTTTTACTATACAACTGGGCTATTCATGGAGGTGGAAATCACCAAAGCGGGGGTTTGACTAAGGCAAAACCCTATATAGCCACCTACAACCCTTTTCAGATATAAGTGTAGATTTTTGAATTCGAAGAATGCCGCAAGTTGTAGATTCGACGGAAGCAGACTAAGACAGAACTTCACACCAAATTCCAACCCAGAAGACCAGGACAGGGGCATGGGGTGCCCTGGTCCTGCTAGGACAGGGGCGTTGGGCACCCTGGTCCCTGGGACAGGGGTGCTAGGTGCCCTGGTCCTTCTGTCAGACAGCAATTTTCAGCATTTTCGACAGTTTTCTAGGTTGTAAAACAATAGTTTCAGGAGCAGTTTCAGGGGCAGAATCAGGACAGTGGCGCCCGTGCCCCCGTTCCGAACATTTCCACTCAGATTTTAACTCCAAGTATGCATTTGCATTCTTGTCTTGTCCTTGTTTTTACAGCTTTTCATCACTTAATTTCAATCTTGCAATCTTGTTACTAGTTCATACTTGCACTCCAGGGCTAGTAGCTGAACTTGTATCATTTTATCTATCATTTGCAACAAACGAATAGAAATCCTAATAGGTAGCCCATGGCTCTCTCTTCCACAAAACGAAGTAGCCAATTGTGTGATACCTCTAGGCTCTTTCGTATTCCACAAGTGTGTGATTGAAAGTGAGATTAGGGCATGTTTGCTTAGTGTCACTTTTTCCTCTTCACAATTACCTATTACCGGTTCATACATTTTACCAATTATCGGTTGTCACAATGAAGACTGGAAAAATGTTAGCTACCCCTTTGTTCCTTTGTACTTCTTTGGGATCCTCGAACCACTTGAGGTCTTCATACCGCTTTGGGTCTTCAATCAGTTTGTGATCGGTAAACACCTTCTGCAAAAGACCGATAGTCTAAAGACTATAATATATAATACTGGTTGGAACAATTACCTGTTGAGCATAACTCATAGATAAGGAAGTAGTCATGAAACAAGTGTGTGTCCATCAATGACAATCACAACATAATCAAAATTCCAACAATCTCCCCCTTTGGCATTGATGGCAGCACTTAGGAAAATTTTGACATCTAAGTGTTTTACAACAAAAATATGCCATAATCAAAATTGCTCCCCGTAAGCATATACACTATCCCTTTTTGCAAAAAATACAATGTATACTACTCCCTTAAAGAAATAACAAGAAATTATACATAACATTCACCAAAATTTTAGATACTACTCCCCCTTTGCCAACAATGACAAAGCACTGAAGAATAACCCCTATTTCTCATTATCATTAAAATAAATAAGTGTTTATGACAATAATGACTGAAACTTATCAAAAACTGATTTAAAATCTTGCATAAAAGTCTTCATGGATAAAGACCATGACTCAAGTAATGAGGTAGCAACCTCACTTTCTGTCTGCATCTGTGATACCTATTCTTCCATGGCATCAATTGTACTCATCTCTTGAGTTACCGTCAATGCTTCTAGATTGAGAAAGCACTTCTGAAGAATTTTCAGTCTGGGTAATAAAACAAGCTAAAGTTTGTCACAAATCTCTTGTCCTGTTGCTAATCTCCAACTCTATCTTGGTAGATTGAAGCCGATACTGTTGAATAGTTTTCCCATATGTGGTGAAAGAATCATACGAGGTCTTAAAGTTGCTTATGTATGCCTGCAAATCAGATTGCAGTTTATCCTTTTGTGCAAGCACATCATGAAAAAATAGATGGGGTTGGCTTATTTTGCTCAGTAGTAGTTTTCCCTCATCCATAGTATCTCTAATATACTTCTAGTCTTTCTGAAGTTGAGACAAGAGCTCATTCAGTTTCCTTACTAAGGTAGTGTTAAGTGCCTTTTGATGCTTCTTTTGTGCATTAGCTTCAACAACTTCCTCCAGGCATTGTACCTGATCCTCTACCACTGTACATAGAAGTTTCAGTTTGGCCAAAGAGTAATTGGTACTGGGGAGGTTGGTACCTGGGATCAAACTGGTAAGGGTGTCAATCACAGTGTGAATCACATCCTGCTCCTTTTTCCTTCTCAATGCTTCCATCCTTTCTTGTGCTAGCTTTATGCCTTGCAGTAGCTCCGATTCATCTACAGATTGGAGGTCAAGAGGACTGGTGATACCAGTCAGTTTGGCTTGACCACCGGTTGACTTTGGTGTCTCCACTTGTTTGCTCTTTTTTGCTTCCTTCTTCTCTTATGTTCATTTCTTTTCCTCTTCTTTCTCCCTTTGTTTTGCTTCATGCTTTTTTTTCTCTTCCTCCTGCTTTCTTTCTTCTTCTTTTTCGCTACTCCTCTTCTTGTTTCTTCTTCTCATCATCTTTCTGCTTCTCCTCTTCTTTCTTTTCCTCCTTTGCTTTCCTCTTCTCCTCTTCTTTCCTCTTCTCTTCTTCTTCTTTCCTCTTCTCCACTTCTTATTTCCTCTTCTCCTATTCTTGTTTCTTCTTCTCTTCATCTTGTTTCCTCTTCTCTTCCTCTTTCTTTGTCTCTTCTTCTTTTTTTGCTTTCTCTTTGTCAGCCTTTTCCTTGTCCAGCTTCTGCTTCTCTGCTTTTTCTTTATCCTGTTTCTCCTTGTCTTCTTTTTCCTTATCAGCCTTTTCCTTTTCTACGTCTAGAGTGACATCTTTACCATCCAAAGCATCAACATCAATAGTGTTCACCTATTCAATAATTGGTTCTCCTTCACTGTCATATACATCATCCAGTTTTCTGGTTTCCGGTTCTTGTTCGGCCTTCTTGCTGGCCTCAGAAACTTGATGCAACCGAACAACAACTTTGGTATGCATATGAGTGTCCTTCTCTACTTCAGAGGTTTTTCCTTCAAGCAGCCCAAGTCTTCTTCTTCTCATGAAGAAGAGACCTTTATGTGTGTCCATAATCTGAAATAATTCAAAATTGGAGGCTTTAGGAAAGTACTGAGCAAATGCTTTCTCCCTTATTTCCTGTTCCTTTTTTATGGCAATGTGCCATTTGTTGTCCAAAGAATTATATAAAGAATCAGGTGCCTCAGATCTAATTTCTAATGGTGACCGGGCATTCTGGCATAAATAATTAATGACTTCCCACTCTGTTTCCTCTTTCTCACTATCGGTAAAATCATCAAAACACTCCTTCAGATCACTAAGCAATTTTCTCATATTTTTGATAGTCCTCTTACAATGTGTCATTGGCTTATAAGAAGAGACGTTAATATTTACTGGTGTTGATGATGCAGGTGCAATGCCAATAGTTTTTGCCTTCAAGTCCTTGTCTGCCTAGTCTTCTTAGGCTGCACATCTGGTTCTGTATCCTTAGACCTAGGTGAGTTGCTTTTGGTCTTCCGCTTCCTTTCAAATACTTTAGCGGCTGCAACTTTTGGTTTCTTCTTGGCAGGTGACCGCTTGGTCACTTTTGTGCTGGCTAAGGTGCCCAGTGCCGATGTTGCTGGCACTGCCTTTCTATTTTTCACAGAAGGCTCTTCAATTAGTGTTACCTTTTCCAAGTAGGTGTCGGTTCTCTTTTTCTTTGCATTTAAAGGAGAGGCAATTAGGGTGGAGGCATACCCATCCAACATGTCATACATCACCTCATATCCCATAGGTTTTACTTCTTCCTGTCTAGGCTCTACCACCTCCATTATGCACTCATCTACTCTAATGATAAAGCAGATTTCCTCTTCATACTTCTTAACAATATCGTCAAATATCCTCATCCTCTGGCTCATCTTCTGCTTGAATTCATCAAAATATTTATTCAAGACTTCTGGATATACAGTTCCCACCGCTTGGAGACTTTCCCAAATTTGTTTGGCGACCAGTTGATCAGTAAACCATTGAATATCACTGACTCCCAGGAAAATATCCTTGAAAGTAGAAAAACAGACCCACCAAAAGTTGTCCAAATTTTAATCTAAGGGCACTGTCCTATTTAATGGACTTCAAGTTCAATACAAGCTGCTTCTGCAAATAGGTGCATAGATCAAATGAGGTGTCCTCCATGAACATTTTGTAAGCAGAATTAACCACAGCAGCAGAGACAATTTAATCTGCTGGCATAAAACGTCTGGTATCCAATCACCATGCAATCATACTTGACCAACTCATCTTTGATAGTGTTGACGGTCATTCCCTTTTGATCACTCACAGAACCGGTGAGCTTAGTCATTTCTGTCTTGATGACCTTCCTTAGGGTTGGCACCTCACCAATGTTGCAAAAACCGGTGCTGACATGAATTGCTTCAGGCATAATGTCATGCATCCTTTTGAGATACATCTTGTCGCCATGCACTCTGCTCAAGATGATGTGGATGTGGTCTTCAGTGAACTCCTCAAGAAAGTAAACCGCATTGTGAAGTTTCTTCCTCTCTAGAATGTTGTATTTCGATTTGATCTTCTTATCATCCCCACAAAATAGAATTAGCTAGGAATGAGTCACTAAGGATCCTAGGTCTTCCATGTCTGCTTCATCAGAAGAACTATTTTCAGTAAGCTCCATTAGTTTCTTAGCATTCTCTCTTCTTTCTGCCAGAGAGGCTTTATATTTGACTTTGAGTTCATCATAAGCTTTCTCAGTCTGAGTGAGATGCTAAGTAAGTTCCCTCATAGTGTATTCCCCCATATCTCCTTCCAAGTGGTTAAACTTATAGAAAGGTTGGCTCTAATACCAATTGATGAATACTAAGAGAAAGGGTGAATTAGTATATCAAAAATTACTGAAATTAAACTCTTAAATAGTTTAGCAGTTAACCGGTATAATAGATTTACTAACAAACTAGTTAAGACAAATGCAAACCAAATAGAAAATAAAGCATTCACCCACAAGAGAAAAATCACTATAACACAAGAGGTTTTGACGTAGAATCCCGAATGGGAAAAACCACGGTGAGCAGAAGCTCATAGGTAACTATCTACATAATAGAAACCTAACTGGTTAAGGTCAGATCAGTTAAAGTCATACATTGTTCTTCACCAAAATAGATCCTATTAGGAATCTAGATCTCTGTTAGGAGATAAGTCATGTTAGAGACTACCTTGTGAGAGGATTTCAAATTCACAATTTTGAATCACCTTGTTAGAGGATTTACAAAGGCTTTGCTAGGCCTACCCGGTTAAGGGTTCCAGACTTGTCGAAGATGTGAGTAATCAACAAGTGAGTTTTCTCGATACTAGCATAGTATGCTTGGTTAGATCCATGATAGCTCATTGTTAATGCACATTTAGCATTACTTCAATCTTCAATACTTCTACACTCTTTTTCTTCACACAGTCCTAATCTTCTCTTCTATTCTCACACATACAAAAACCTCATCGACTAAAAACCCCTATCCACTCCTAAAACCCTAGACATAATGTTCTTATAAAGGAATCTGATTTCATGTCAGTCTAATAGGATTACATTGCAAGTTCCTAGGTTCAGTGCACTTAGACACATTGGGTAAAATGACACAAAATCACCGCCAAAGTCTCAGTGGATGATAACTCATCACAGAGATATCGGTTGGTAACTCATCACAGAGTAATACAAGTTTATTACTGATTACTAGTTCATACATTTTACTAGTTAGCGGTTGTCACAATGAAGACTGTAAAAATGTTAACTACCACTTTGTTCCTTCGTACCACTTTGGGATCCTCAAACCACTTGAGGTCTTCATACCGCTTTGGATCTTCAGTCAGTTTGTGACTGATAAACACCTTTTGCAAAACACCAATAGTCTAAAGATTATAATACATAATACTGGTTGGAACAATTACCGGTTGAGCATAACTCATACATAAGGAAGTGGTCATAAAACTAGTGTGTGTCCATCAATGACAATCACAACATCATCAAAATGCCAACTTCTTTACTCTGAACTTTTTCCCTTAAGAAATGCTACTTCAATTCAATATTCTTGGTTCGTGTGTGCAAAATAGGGTTCTTGGAAATGTTCATGGAATTTGTATTATCACATAAAATCTTTATAGGTTCTGAAATATTCATCTTAAAACCTTCCAAAATGTTCCTCATCTAGACAACTTGGGTACAATTCATCTAAGTTGCAACATACTCAACTTCAGCAATAGATTGTGATGTACAACTCTGCTTCTTACTACTCCATGAAACAAGTCTTCCTTCAAGAAAAAATGCTCCACCGATTGTGCTTTTTCGTTCATCATTTCCTGTCCAATCTGCATCTGTGTACACCTTCAAGTCAAAATTTCCTCCATATGGATACCATAATCCATAGTCAATAGTACCTTTCAAATATCTAAAAATCCTCTTGGTTGCTATCAAATGTGTTTCCTTAGGATTCCTCTGGAATCTAGCAACTACGCCAACTGCATTAGCTATATCCAGTTTGTTGTAAACAACATACTGCAATTTTCTGATCATTGACATGTATTCCTTCTCATCAGCATATGTGGATTCATCTTCCTTAGACAACTTACAACCTATAACCATTGGTGTCCTAACTGGTTTACAGTCACTCATGCCAAATGTCTTCAAGACCTATTTCACATACTTCGACTATGTGATGAAAATACCATTCTTCATGTGTTGTATTTGCAAGCCCATGAAAAAAATTATTTCTCCTAATAGAGACATTTCAGAGTCATTTTTCATTTCATCTACAAAATCATTACTCATGACATCATTACCTACAAATATGATATCATCTACAAATACTTCGATGACTAGTATTTTATCTACTTCAGATTTAAGATATATGTTGCTATCTTCACTGGTTCTCAGAAAACCTATGTTCATCAAATGTGTATTAATCCTTTCATACCATGCTCTCGGTGCCTTCTTTAATCCATATAAAGTCTTATGCAATTTGCATACCATGTCTTTCTCATCAATCAAAGCATAATCATCTGGCTTCTCAATGTATACTTCTTCTTCCAGTATCACATTCAAAAATGTTGACTTAACATCCATCTGGTATACCTT
The DNA here is from genome assembly GCF_030272615.1 of Cryptomeria japonica. Taxonomy (NCBI): domain Eukaryota; kingdom Viridiplantae; phylum Streptophyta; class Pinopsida; order Cupressales; family Cupressaceae; genus Cryptomeria; species Cryptomeria japonica. The sequence goes on from NC_081411.1 coordinate 13,963,080, forward strand.
GAATTTCTTATGTGCTGCAAATGCAAGTAAAGTTCTGACACCTTCTAGTCTTTCCACTGGTGCAAAATTCTCACCATAATCTTCTCATTCCTCTTGTGCATAACCTTTACAAACCAACCTAGCTTTGTTGCAAACAATAACACCATCTTCATTCAGCTTGTTCCTGAATACCCACTTAGTACCTATCACATTTTTACTTACTGGTCAGGTACTAGCATCCATGTGTTCTTCTTCTCAATTTGATATAATTCCTCCTCCATAGATTTAACCCAATGATCATCACCAAATGCTTCCTTAGTAGTTCTTGGTTCAATAGTGGAGATCATGCAAAAATTCTCTTTGATTCTTCTTCTGGTTAGTACTCCAGCATCCTTATCCCCAATAATTTGTTCAGGATTGTGATTGAGTCTAACATATCTTGGAATAACATGATCATTATGTCCAAGTTCATTTTCTTCATTATCATCATCTTCTTTTGAATTTATCTGTTTTAGTTGAACTGGTACATCAGTATTTGCTTTACCGGTTTCAAATTTCATAGTTTCTCATTCCAAAAACAAAACGCAAGGATCTTCATCCTTTTTCTCTAAACTAGTTTCCTTTGAGACTTCAGGATATTCATCCACTCGAATATCAACACTCTCAATAATTATATGTGTTCAATTGTTAAAACACTTGTAGGCCTTACTCTTGGTGGAATAACCAAGAATTATACCTTCATCACTTTTGGCCTCAAATTTTCTAACATAATCACCTCTCTTAATAAAAAATTTGCTTCCAAATATCTTGAAATAACTAACATCAGGTGATCTTCCATACCAGCATTCATAAGGAGTCTTGTCCTTACCTCTTTTTACCAGAATCTGGTTCATAGTGCAGATAGTTATGCTGACAGTTTCTCTCCAAAATATTTTTGGTACACCTCCTTGAATCAACATCACCCTAGCAACTTTAACAACTGACCGGTTGTTTCTCTCTGTGATACCATTCTGTTGTGGTGTCCTCGATGCAAAAACTTGTCATTTGGTACCATTTTTTTCACAATATCTAGTGAATTCCTTAGAAGTAAATTCACCGCCTTGATCTGTCCTCAAACACTTTATCTTCTTACCGCTCTCCTTCTTAGCTAAGGCCTTGAATGCATTGAAATTACTAAAAGCTTTAGTCTTATCCTTCAATAATGTGACCCACATCATCCTTGAGAAATCATTAGTGAAGATCATAAAATATTTGTCACCTTGAATACTTTTTGTCCTTATTGGTCCACAAAGATCTATATGAACCAAATCTAATAGATGTTCTATTGAAAACTATTTGCTCTTGAAAGTTGAGGATGTCATCTTTCCCAACTGACATTCCTTACATAGAGCATTAACTGGTTTGTCCAATTGAGGTAAACCTCTCACTATCTTGGACTTACTCACTTGAACAATGTTATCAAAGTTTATATGACAAATATCCTATGCCAAATCTATCCATCATCTATTTTTGCAATTAAACAGTTACTGACTTTAGGATTAACGTGAAATAGGTTACCTTTAGTTCACTTCCTAGTTTCAATTAGTTCACCTTTTCTCCCATAGATTTTGCACATACCAATTTTAAACTCCAATGGGTATCCTTTGTCATTGAGTTGTGCCACACTCAAAATATTGTTCTTTAATCATTCAACCCATTAGAAATCATCTACACTACTCTTTCCATTAAGATAAATAGTCCCCTTACCCTTAACCATGCAGGGTGAGTAATTACCAAATCTTACAACTCCGCCATCAAATTCCTTCAAAGAAATAAATTTGCTCTGATCACCAAATCATCAAAGTTATCCATCCTAGATACTAATGCCTTTTGATCAGATATCTCTTCTTTATTGAATACAAACACAATATCTTAATTACTATCACCATCAGATTCCTCATCAGTGATACCGCCATCAACAGCAATAAGACAATGTCTTTTTCCTTTACCCTTATACTTCTTGAATTTCTCTCATTTGTGCTCATTATCACCATTAAGATAGTTAGTAGCTATGTGTCCAATCTTGTTGCATGCAAAAAATTTCAAAGGTAATTTACCTCTATATTTACTAATGCCTCTGGGCAACCGCTTGGCCAACAATGCTTCAGGCTCAACTAAACTGTCTTCATCATCAGCTTCTTTGCTAGATCTGGATTCATAACTGTGACTGGTATGTCTATTTTTCTTCATAGATGGGTTAGAAACAAAAGCTCTAAATGTAGACTTAGATTTATGTACACTACCATCATAACCATTTAATTCAAAAGTAGTAAGCTTGCCAATGATGGAGTCAAGGGTTACCTTAGTTTTGTCAACAGACTTTAGCTCCTGAATGGTTGCAACTCAGATAGCATAGATCGGTAGAAGGGTTCTCAGTACCTTATTGATCAGTGTGGCATCTTCCACTTTACCTCCTACACTCTTAATTTCACCAACTATCTCTTTTATCCTTTGACCATACAACTGGATATTCTCACCTTTGGCCATCTGCATGTCATCAAACTTTCCTCTTAGACTCTCTTCTTTAGCAATCTCAACATACTCATCAGCGCTATAAATCTCTTCAAGTTTTTTATATACCTCATATGCAGTCTCTAGACCATGAACATCTACAAACTCTGCATCAGACAAAGAACTAATAATAGCCTCTAATGCTTGATTGTTTTCTTGTTGCTCTTTCTTCTGATCATTAGTCATAATCCCAGTATGTACAACATATTGAGTAACAACATGTTCCCAGTACTGATTTCCTAGACTCTTGATATAAATTTTCATTTTGTCACTCCATATCCTGTAGTTCTGTCTATTAAACTTCAAACCTTCCTTCTTCATCATGACCTACAAGATCTTTACCTTAAGTTGTAAGGCTTAGACCTTAGAGGACCTGATATGCTCTTATACCAATTGATGGTATGATGAAAGATTAAGAATCTGGTCAACTACTAAGAGGGGGGTTAAATCAGTAAATAGAAAAACTGATACTAACTTCACCAATCTCAAAATCAATCTGTCAAAGTAAACATAGAACTATCAATGTAATATCACTATCAAGATAAAAACTCTCAATATAAATTGGTTGACTGTTACAACAAACTAACATTAAACAACTTCAAAATCATAAACATCCAAATTATTTTTCTGACATAAGTAAAACTTCATTTCACAATGTTTTTGTTTATCATGACTTATCAAAGTGGATTAAGTAGTTAAGAAAATCAACCATAAGAACATAACTAAAAAAATATTCACCACCTGACACAATATTTTTTGACATGGAAATCCAAATGGGAAAAACCACAGTGAGATGAGACTCACAAGATAGCTATTTGAACTCTTCTAAAGTTCACCCCGTTAGGAGCCTAGCCTGTTAAAGCTTTACAAAAGTCCTATTAAGAACAAATCCTATTAGGGACCATCCAATTAAGGGATTGAATATAATGCCTTGTTAGAAGAAATACCCTATAAGGAGTAGCCTCAATAGAGGATTTAAAAATCCAAGCTAATGGATCACCTTGTTAGAGGATTTGAATAGCACCAAGCTTGTTAGAGCTTACCCAATTAGGGGATTTCAATTCTATTGTAATTCTTAGAAAACAATAGGATTTTGCTAATCTGTTTGAATAAAACTACACTTTCTTGATCAGATCCTTTTCATGCTTCTTATCTACCTTTACTCAAATTGTAGATACATCATCCGGTTCAGAAACCACACACTCAACTGATCTTTTGCCAACTCTAAAACTAAACAACTAATTGACCTTATAAGCAAATCAATTAGGTCGATAACACAAGAAAAACTTAATTCTCTCATAGAGATTACAAACAAGTCAGTTCAAGTATGACCATTGGATTACATAGAAATCTCTACACATCAATCAAGAAAAACCTCAACCACTCCTTGATCACTGCTTAATTGAACTCAATAACTTATCACGTGCTTTGCAAATTACATGCAATATACTTTCTCATTCTTTAGACAAAAATTGTTTCATTAATGCACCAAAATCACTTGAAATTCTCTTCATACAATAATCATACATGTCATAATCATTACCGCTCATCATTAGATCATAAACCAATATAACCAATTCACCAAACTTAATCGGTTAGGGTTTATCAAAACAACAAGTATGGTTTACCGGTTACCGGTTCAACTCTCTAATTCATAGAAATACCGGTTTACTCCATAAACTTATCTACCGGTTGCAGTTTTCTTTCACTTAGCTCTTCCTACCAGTTACAAAACAATATTACATCAATATCAACAAAATCATTACTGGTTAATTGACATCAATGACAACATAACATATCATTAATGCAATCTTCATGCAAATGCCAACACTTTCATTTTCTTGTCCTAGAAGATGTTATATTTGTCTAAGACAACTCCTCTTGGGGGTAGAATTATATTTAACAAATATCTCTTCTCCTCCAAGGATCACCTTAACACTTACAACAAGATATTTTGTTTCAACTATCTTATCCTTTCTTGAAGAGTATTCCCTCTCTTTCTTCAATTTATGACATTGTTGCATAGCGGATATCTTCTTTATGATGAAGGTAGATATCCTTGTTTTACTTTTCTTAAGATATCAACATTAGCCTATGTTGACATCTTAAGGGGGGGCACCCACACTGCTCCTTTGTACTATACTTATCTCATGCATTGAACAATGGGATATTCTTGTAACCAGAGAGAAACCTCTTAGAGAAAGATGTCGTCACTTTTTGTATAGTGGGTCATTCTCGAAACCAGAGCATGGTCTCTTAGAGAGAGATGTCTTAACTTCTTCTTGTCTTGTACAATGAGACATTCTTGGAACCAAAGGGAAACCTCTTAGAGATAGATGTCATCACTTTTCTCTTGTACAATGGGTCATTCTCGGAACAAGAGCATGGTCTCTTAAAGCGAGATGATGCCACTTTTCTCTCATGTTGGGTGGTTATTCTCGGAACTAGAGTATGGTCTCTTAGAGTGAGATATCACACCTTTCTTGATGCTTGTATTATACATTCTATACAGGTTGTATCATACTTGGGCATAGACCCCTATGAGGTGCTACAAAACTCACTTGCACACACGCGCATGAGGTTGAGTGGAACTAATGGAGTTTTCACTCTCTCTCTCTCTCTCTCTTTACCTAGATTGCCTAGGCAATCTCTAGGGCACGAGATTTTCCATGTCCTTCTCTCCATGGATCACCTATTTTTCGGGATGATACATCCACAGTTTCTTTCTTCTTCTCTTTTCTTCTCATGAAGCACTAAAGTGTGTATCCATGTTTTGTCTCTTCTTCCTCTCATGAACTCATAGTTTTACTACTGATAGTTCATGGATGATGTCATCTTTTCTCTTTTATGTGGCCACTCATTTTTATGTGGTGGCATTGGTCTTTGTGTCCTAATTAGTTGTTGAGACATCTGAGCTCGAGATCTCTTCGTCTAGTTAGTTTGGCATCTTGTGTCTTGTTCCCGTCATGTGTCTTTTTGTGCTTTGTCTTTGTTTTTGTGTTTTTGTGTGCTCTTTCATATGTTGGCATGAGTTAAGACCCTAAGATTGGGGGCTTTTTACTCCTCAATATTAGTGATGTCTTATACTCCTTGTGGTTTTTCTTTGCGTCTCTCATCTTCATCTCTCTTTTCGTCTACTTTACCGGCACTAGTGGCGTAAGCCATACTCCCACTAAAGTGGGGGCTAAATTTAGTGTCATAAAATTGCAACCCCTACAATTTTAACCAAATTTGGGGTCCTCACCTTGGCGATGATATCTCCTTCCTTTACCGACACCTATTTATGCATTTCCAACCCTTCTCCCTTCTTCCTTCATGTCTTGTATTTTCTCTAGATCTTGTCTGGGCCCCAAAATAGGGCAGGACAAGAGCGTGGTGCCCCTGTCCCCACCTCCTAGGGTGGTCCTATGTATCATGGTGCCCCTGTCCCCCTTAGGAAAGTGTCATGGTGCCCCTATCCCCACCTCCTAGGGTGGTCCTATGTGTGAGTTGCTCGATCTCCTATGCACTTCTTGTCTTCGGGGTTTGTTATTTCTCTTTGTTGACCTTCAGTGGTTGAAAGTTAATACTTGAGGCATGTATAAAAGGCAATTCAATACCCTCATTTAGGGATGGATGATAGATGGATAACAGAGAACAAGAGATAAAGAGCATAAGGAGAAGATACAAGATTTCAAGGTCATCATAAAGCATTAAAGTCTTCTTCATTCATCCATTGGAGAAACATTACAACATTCATTTGCAAGCATGTGTGTGTGTTAGGGTTTTGTCATGTTACATGCCATTTCATACAACATTTGTGGTTACATTCAAGAAGAAAATAAATCATCATCAACAAGTTGTTGATCTACAAGGTATACATCTCCATTGTTTACGTTCAAGAATTTGCAATTATTTTTTTCTTGGTTGATTCCTTAGTTGGGGTTTGACCAAGGCAAACCCCTATCCACAACCCCCTTTTCATCTCTTTCTATGTGTAGGTTGCAGGTGTGCTGCTATAATTGCAGGTTTGGGCTTCATTTGTAGAAAGGGAATAACCCTTTTCATTTCGTGGATTTTGTGCCGAACCATGTACATTCCTACCATGGTCTCGACGACTTTTCTCCAAATTTGCAGGGCAAATCTACATTAGTTTCATTAGCTCATATCTAAAGTTACAATGTGATCCCGAAATGGTAGCACCTCATTTCACTCATTTCCTCTCTCTCTTTTCCACATAGTCAACAAGTCAACTTTCCCATTTACAAAAGAGGGTATATCACACATCAACCACTTGCAATCCACTTAGCATTCAAATCCTTGTCTCTCTTGGATTTGTATCTAGTGGATTCAACCCCTGTTTTGAATGTAAAGTTCCTCTCCAAGTGAAAATCATCCTAGTGGCTTCCTTTCTCTCTCTTAGGTGGGGAGTCATTAGGATCCAATTTTCAACTTTACAATTTGTATGTTAAACAAAGTGATATTTGTCAGAGAATGGGATTACCTGTCATAAGGGATGACATTTCCTTGCATTTAATATTAGTTCAAACACTATTTACAAATGAGGTATAGACTTCATTGGACTATTTTGAAATATATTATCAAATGGATTGAAGTAGAACCCACTAAAGATTGCACAACAAAAACTATTACTATATTCAAATATATGATAGTGTCATCACTATATTTCAGTATCAACTAAAAAGCTACATTTTTATTAAGTAATCTCATAATTACTAAACAGTTATATAATAACTCATAACAAGTGTGTAGACTATCATCCTTAAGTTTTGGGGCAAGTGATACCCTTAATGGTTTTATAGGAACTACACTAACCAAAATGTGCCATGGCAACATAATAGATTGAGACATAAAGATACAAATATTATTATGGGCATATGGAAGTACCCGCAACCAATCCACAAAGATTACCTCATTTGAGTTGGTTTATGGGATTAAAGAAAATAGAACCTTTAACTTTATAGTACCCAATTTGCATACAATACTCACCCTTACAATAATTGATGATGAGTCTTTGAAATAAAGAATTCAAGATCTAGATAAATTAGATGAAAGTTGATAGTAGGTAGTAGATCATTAGGATACAAAATAAAAAAATAAAAAAATCATAGCATGATAGCAATCTAACCACTAAAATATTCATAAAAAATGGTCTAGTTTTCCTTTTAGATTTTTAGTTGAAAAACAGAGAAAAATTAAAAGTACAAAAGTTAGGTTATTGTATATTAATGAAATCTTACAAAGAATAGAAATCAAACTTTGAACATTTAATGGAACAAACCAACAATGCTATGTGAAAGGATAATTATTAAAGAATAATCATCAACCTCCAATGAATTGAAGTAATTTATATCTCGAGGACAAGGCATAGTTTTGAAATGGGGAACAATGTTGGAAGGAAAAATGGTAGAGTATAGATATAACGTAGCAAAACCTACTACAAACTAACATAGAAGTGTTGTACAACTCTAGGCCCATGTGTCACCTCAATAAAAGGATGGATTTTGTAAGGGACGTGCCTTAAGATACAAATATATGTATAATATAGGAATAAAACATAATAGATCATTATGTAGTATAAGATGAATAGTATGAGAGGATAGAGATATATGAGGGGATAATATCAATGTATTAGATATGTAAATGGGATAATGAGAATGTAATTCTAACCACATAAATATAATAAAACTTGCAATTATCATGTATTTTGTGTCATGTACTATAAAATTATCTCTATTTATGATTAAAACTTCTTTGATTTCACATTCTAACTCGACCTCTAATCCCTCTACTACTGACGAGTCTACAGAATAAATACAACACATATAGAATACTTGGGACACAAAAGATCTAGTCATTGATCCCTCACTATTATTTACAACACACCTCAAGGGGCGTCCATCTTCTCCATGTGAGGATAATATAATATATAAATACAAATAGTTGGAGATACTTTTCCCAATTAGTATTTACTAAGAGCTATCTTATCATATTGTGAGCATTCGACCTTCCCAATCTTATTATGCTCAAGTGTTCCTCATTATTTACTCCATCTATGATACCTACACTATACCAATGAAGGAGCATATGCATTTTTAAGTGTTATATGTACATACACAACTTAATCTAGCTATTAAAGCCACCACACCTTTCTTAGATTTATAAATCCCCAAAACCTTAACATTAATGCTGGTTAAAGGAAATCATGTTAATACAATAGGATAACCTATGAAAGGTAAAATACAAGTTAAATTTATTCCAATAGAGAAAACAACACAATAAAAAACCAATCTTGTGAAAAATATTTAGGAAAAAACCTAGCAACCAATAGCACCAATCTTTATGTATACATAGTAATAGAAAGATCTTATCATAAAATGAGATAATTCACCTTTACTATTAAGGAGAGATCTTGAACTCACTTCCAATATTTATTTTGTAATCATCCAACTATCTTATAGTAATCTCTAATATCCCATCTCGAGCACTCTATATATAGTCAAGTATCAAATTAATTAATTTAATCTCAACACCCCCTAAATTTTGATTCTATATCCAAGATCAACCTCAAAGTTAAAAGCCATAAAACCCTTAATTTAAATCTTGTGCTCAAGATCAAAGGTATTCATTTGAGCCCTAGTGCATTATATCTATACTCTTAATGATACATACAAATTTATAGAAAAATATTGGTCTACCCAAAGTGTGACATCTCACTACTTTATCAATTACTAAATATCTTGATAAAAAAAGAGATTTTAAGGAATATTTGATGCATAATTATTATACATAATTTTGAAATTCTCCATTCTCATGAAAATTAGCAAAGAAACTATAACCTCTCTAGTCACATACACACATGATTCAACTGTACATGAAAATACTATTCTCTACAACACATGTTACAAACTGATTGTTCAAATAGATCACAAAATATTGTTATGAACTAAATTTAGAACAAAGTTTTAAAAAAAGGATTTCCTTCTTACATATTATCCTTTCCCACATCCAAGGAATCAACCCATAGTCAGTAACCATGTCCTATACTTTTTCAATCTCATCCTCAAAATTGACTCAGTAACTCAAGGAAAAATAATTCATAGAGATAACATCAAGATAGTTCAAAATTCATTATCATAGAAAAAGAGCAAAACTAGAATGAATATGAAGAATAGGTAGGGTATGCCTATTGTATCATTCGTTATTGATGCAGGCTTCTCAATATTTCTATCAAAAGCATGTCAAAGAATAACCATTACCTCTATCCCCACCCATGTTTGTATATGAAAACTGGGTACACTATCAACCATGTAATGCTAACAACATCCAATTGTATCACTATTATGTCCAAAACACACACTCTCTCTCAAAGGAAAAAATGATAATTTTACTCATCTATAAGATTTTCCCTAAATAATAGCCAATTTCTCCCTCCTATATATGGCAATGTATAATTCTATTTTATCCTTATGGCTCTCGATATTTTACAAATTCACTTCATGATCACTATCTTCACACTAGAAGACAATTATTAGAAGTGACTATATTACTACACAAATCCCACAGTACAAAATAATCTAAATCTAGTCATGTTGCATTGGCATTGTCATACTTCCCAGTACAAATTTATTTACAACTTCCTAGGAAACAATGGTGCATATCCTTTAAATTTCTAGTAACATTCAGTGTGCTCTCAACATGGTTAAAATTCAAAGCTTTCTAAGAAACATTATTATCATGATAAATATCCTGAGAAATCCTCTACCAAATCACTTTAGGTGGTGTTTTGGTAGTATGTTCCTATATTTTCTTCCAATAAACCTGATATATCATATATTTTCTTCCATGAAACATGAGATATCATTGTGCCAATATTTTTATCCCTCACCAAATATCAAAGAGTCACTCAAGAGACACTTAGGGCTATGCCTAGCCGTAAAAGTGTCACTAAGGTGACTCTTGAATTAAGCATCTCAATAGTCAAAATTTTGGGAGGCATAATTTTCTCATATGAACTTGATATTACTGTTACCAGATTTCCACCTATAGGCTCAATCAGGTAGAGCCACTAAGTTTTGAGAAAATGGTATATTCCATAGCCTCTCTATGTTGCATTCAATTACAAATGAAATAACCTCAAAAGAATGTAGAAAGTAAAGATTGCAAAGTGAAAGCATTTCATTGATATAAATGTATGAAGCATAGAAAGATTAGGCAAGTCTTTCAGAAAGAATGTAATCTTTATTAAAATGATAGAATGCACGTCTCACACAATAAGCTGTGAGACTGACCATGTTCATTCAATATGCATGATGCACATGAAAGCTAAATTATACATGAATGAATAAATGCTAAAAATGCATGTCTAGAGGGTGACCAGTCATTGCCTGAATGACTGGTGCTCGTTGGTTGATCCATAAATCTGCTGGTGTCATCCTGCTCCTCCTTTCTTCCCAAGTCCTCAGTGCTCCTTTTTCCTGCATGATTCAATAGGCAATAGGTTAGAACTGTGTTCTAAGCAATGAAAGGTCATACACTATACATGAGCATTCACTTATACATGTATAAATCAGTCTTGATGTGCACTGTCAAAAGAGATGCATATTCTAGGTGTCCAAGATAATCAAGAGAAATCATCATACATGGGCATATTATTTCTAACATGTTTGCTCAATCAGCTACAGATCTGATCATTTTCATTTTCAGCATGTGGGGTGAAATGGGCTCCCACAAGGGTTGAGCCCAGCATGCTACGGGATAGTAAGCAAACTACAAAGTATGCCAATATACAGTCCCAAGGAGCAGCATTCCTAAGAGAAACCTAACATCAAAGATAGCAGTTTGTGTTTAAGGAGTTTTTATAGCCAACACCGTGACACCAAGACAGTCCCAGAATTGCCAAGTTTCATCAATGCTTGATGGCAGTTACATGAATATGATAGTCAAAGCACTAATTGCTTAAAAAGGCACATCATAGAGTATCGATTTACAATGAAATGAGTTTTAACCTTCGTTTCTTCCTTTGGAATTATGAGTAAGGTTAAAATAACAAGAAAAAGGAGAGATAGAATGAAATGACTGCTACAACGGCAGTTTGTATAATCATTATTGCTATGGTTTTATTTCTAGCAAGGAATGGTGTTCGAAGCATTCTAATATACAGAACAAAAGTAGGAATGAAAGAGTATAAGCTGGAAAGTATGTTTTTGAATTCCACCTATATGTATATGTATGGTGGCTGTAGACATTGCTCCTATACCTGTATTTGTGCAGCTGAAGAGAATAGCTATGTGCTTCCTTATGGACACGCTGCGGCTCCAAATGATAGGACCTTGAAACATGGGGATATGGAATTATTGGATATGGGAGCAGAGTACCATTTTTTTTTTTTTACGGCTCTGATATTACATGTTCATTTCCTGTAAATGGAAAATTGACAAATGACCAAAAAATGGTGTATAATGCAGTCCTTAGTGATCAGAAAATGGGAGCAATATCCTTATTTTCAAAACAAGATTCATGCATCTAAGGGAAGATCTGAGATATTAGGTCTTAAATTATGTTGCTGGCAAAGGAAATAAAGACAAAATATCGAAGCTAGATGGATTGGAAGAGAAAAAGAGGCTACCTGTTATCTGCCAGTAAATATAAATTCGAAACCCTGGGTATGTGCAAGCTAATGAGTCACAAATTTGCGGAAGTCTACACGTTGGAAAATGCGCTTTGCAAAACGGGCCCCCATTTTTTGCCCGTTAATGGTTCGGCCTCCTGAGCCGAAAGGTGAGGGGGGGCCGAAGCTAAATAAAATGGGCCCCCGTTTTGAAATTCTATTTTTACTGTTTTTTTGGGCAAATTTTTCATTTTCACCATGACTATGAATTGACAAGAGGAGATCAAAAACGGGCCCCCATGCTGTGGTTTCCATTTCAAGCCTCCACCACTATCCCAGGTACACATTTAGTCATCTATTTTCACATTTCATAATTTTCTTGTATATTTTTCTTTTTTTTTTGTGTATTATTTAGTTTTTTTTGTATTATTTTAGTTTTTTTTAATAGTAGCCTATAAATAAATTATTATTTATATTTGTAACTTCTTGATTTTGATCTAAAATATTTTTGAACGGCTAACCCTAAACCGTAATCAACAAATTTAGAAATCAAAACCAAACCTAGATAATTAACAAAACGAAATCGACACAAACAAAAAATGAAAAATGAAATGGAAACAAAAACAAAAACATTCGAAAATGAAATTGAAATAAAACCGAACATATGTACCTATATTTTTCTTAATCCTCATTAGGCAATACAAAAGCTACCACTAAATTAGTATAACCTTAAAAGTAATTAACATTACTCTTCAAATTTTAGATATCAAAGTTTAGGCTTAGGTTTATGCCATGTCATGGCATAAAGGTCCTATTATGGTCCTATTATGTCATGTGATGGTATAAAAGGATCAATTATGGACACATTATGTCATGTCATGGCATAATAGGACACATTTTGCCATGATGGCATAATATGTCCTCTTATGCCATGACATTGCATAATGGGTTCATAGTTGGTCCTATTATATCATGCCATGGCCTAATAGGACCTATTATGCCATCATGGCATAATAGGTCCTATTATGCCATCATGGCATAATAGGTCCTATTATGCCATGACATTGCATAATAGTCCACCTATTATGCCATCATGGCATAACAGGTCCATAATAGGACCTATTAAGCCACAACATGACATGATTTTCTCAAAAAATTTCAACTTCATCATCTAATTCATCTCCAACACTGAAACTATGCTAATTCAACATGTTTACTTAGTATGATAGGACCAATTATGGACCTATTATGCCATGACATTGCATAATGGATGCATAGTTGGTCCTATTATGTCATGTCATGGTATAATATGGCATAATAGGTCCTATTATGCCATGACATTGCATAATAGTCCACCTATTATGCCATCATGGCATAAGAGGTCCATAATAGGACCTATTAAGCCACAACATGACATGATTTTCTCAAAAATTGCCAACTTCATCATCTAATTCATCTCCAACATTGAAACTATGCTAATTCGACATGTTTACTTAGTATGATAGGACCAATTATGGACCTATTCTGCCATGATGGCATAATATGTCTTATTATGCCATGACATTGCATAATGGATCCATAGTTGGTCCTATTATGTCATGTCATTGCATAATAAGACCTATTATGCCATGATGGCATAATAGGTCCTATTATGCCATGACATTGCATAATAGTCCACCTATTATGCCATAATAGGACCTACTAAGCCACAACATGACATGATTTTCTCAAAAATTGCCAACTTCATCATCTAATTCATCTCCAACACTGAAACTATGCTAATTCGACATGTTTATTTAGTATGATAGGACCAATTATGGACCTATTATGCCATGACATTGCATAATAGGTCCATAGTTGGTCCTATTATTAGATTTTTAAAAACTTATAAATATCATGTGTATCATTTAACATATCCACACCTAAAGGATTTGGTTTTGCATAAAAATTAAAAAAGAGAGAAAAGTAAACATAATTTTTTTATTCATGGGTGAAAACCATTCTTATGACACCTTGGACAAGTACCTTGGCATCATGTATAGTTTTTTTTAAAAGTACCCTACACTTGGAGCATACCACAATCCATTCAAATTCTCTTTATTCTCAACCATCCTTGTCATCATCCATATCATGTATCTCACATTCCTATTTTTTGACCTTGATTCAAGTCTTTTAATCATTTTGAGACATGTTTTAGGAAAATTCTAATATATAAAATCCTATTTATAGAGAACTGTTACAAAAAAATTGAGAAGATGAGTAACATATATCCACATCTCTACCAAAGTAGGGAGTATGAGTTGAACATGTGATGCCTACCTAGGTCTAGATATCTACCCAAGTAATCTTATCCTATCCTCTAGGTGCAAATATGCAATACAATAGTTAGGTAAATGCAAGAAAATAATGATGCACCAACAAAATGAATGTACACATTGAGGTGACACATAACATAAAAGAGAAACCACTAGATATCACATGATTTAATATTTTATGTTTACTTCGTATTCTATTACTTCATGTGTTTTATCTCCTATTTTTGTACATTAAATCTAATCTTTATTAGTAACTACTAATTTCCCATAATGATTGATGTCTTATACTTTAATCTTTGTTCTAGCTTATGATCTTCAAGACTATTTGCTTCACATGTATGTTCATATAGTGTTTTTTTAATCTTATTAAAGCATTATCTTATGTTTGTATATTGGTTAATCTATCTTCTTAAAGTATTATCTTATGTTCATACATTGGCCTATTATTATAGAGAATATAATAGATTATCACTATTTGATCACGCATTTTTGCATCTTAATATCATATGATTGTGCCTCACATGACGATCTTATGATCATATCTTGGTTTATAGAGCATAATGATCTTACATTTCAATATCTTATTTTAAGCACTTATCATCAATCCTTATATATTCTTACACTAGAAGGAGGATCATCTTATTTCTCACTTCTTTATTGATCTTATGTATGAAATATTTTATAGTGATTTTAATAGTTGATGCATTTTACAAGAAATGAATTTATTAAATTGAATATATAATAGATTTATGATGTTTCATTGAAAGTTTTTATTAAGTTTTGTGCGCAAATTTTATATTTAAAGATTCAATAGTATGTACATGTATATATTTTTAAGTTCAATATTATATTATATATTTCATGTGTATCTCATTCAACAACATAGAAATGTTACTATTTATAAATGTTTTTTTTTTTAATTTAGTAAAATAGATTCTTCTTTGACATAGAGTTGTATATAATTCATGTATATCTTTATATATGCAGGAGTTCTTTGTTATCATGGATGTCTTTGACATAGATGAACTATTAGGTGAAAATCCCCCACCACAACCCCCTCCTCCTCCTCCTCCACCTCCACCACCACCACCACCTCCACCTCCACCCCCTAGATTGGATGAAATTCATTTAAGAGAATGAATTAATGAAAACCTACAAGTGATTGAACAAAACATTGCTGCTATCCAAAATGAGAAAATCATGCCACCCCATCTTGTAGAGTTTGCAAAATCAATGCAAACTGTTGTCGAGTCAGTTAGATCTGTTGATTCTCAATTAGATCAATTTCATAGACAATGACGACAAGAGTTGCGTGATTTTTATGCCGATGGTTTAACTTATAGGCAAATCATTGATTTGAAAATAACCAAAGCTCGTTTATGTCCATATTTTACCTACCCAAAAAACAACAGAACCAATGCAACCTAACCAGAAAAGAATTTCAATTAGGTGGTGTGTGCAACCAGAAATGGCTAGATACTTTTGGGATCGATGGTGGATGGTTTTTGATTATCCACCACATAGTAATTATGAGGTCCCTTTTTATTTTTTGAAGAAATTATACTATGAGTTTGTAATGAACCAAAAACCAAATTATTTTGACATTAAGTCATTCCAGGGTGTTGGTCATGGAATGCCACAGCATAGATTAGGAGCACAGAGTAATAATCCCCTACCGGATCCACCCATAGTTCCACTTGTTGCTCCATCGATTCCTGCAGATGTCCAAAATACATCATTCATTTTGACATTAAATGCTTTGACTTCCCTCATAGGTAACCTAAGTGAGCAAGCTGCTCACATGGCATCTGCTCCTCGATGGATGCCACATATGTGTTCAAGTTGTCATGAGACATGTGTAGGTCCTACTGCTGCTATAGGTTCTACTTCAGTTCTAGCTGAGCATGATGCAGCAGATGATAGTATGATGACATCTTATATGGATTTTCTTTGCTCGGATGCTCATCTTGACCAGGTATAGATATATATACATGTACATGTCAATCTTTTTATACTTCATTAAATATAGGTATAAACTAAGTGCATCTCTTTTTTTTATACAATCTAATACTTCATTAAATAAATTTTGTTTATGTAGATAAGGACTACACGTAATATTAGAGTCAATATTGCATCTACTGGAACACAACTCAGCACACCTTATGGGGTATAGTATAAATTTCTATCTAAACATTGTAATATCTTTTTAAGTTAATATGTTATCATCGTATACTATATAAATTTTCATGTTGATACATTGAATGCTTCTTTCTCCAAGATTCAGGTCATGAGGGACCCTCTACATCACATCGAGAAGAGGGTCTGACTACTATGACACCATCTATGGTATGTATCTTATAATTCTTAAATTAAATATGAACTCTTACAATATTGTAACTTAACTTGAAATTATTTAGTACACATATATATGTTCACTAAATATGATTTCATTAAATGCATGTATGCAGGTGGACACTACCATTAGGATAGGTTATCCTCATAATTTTGATCAGAGCCAATTTGAATGCACATCGACATCCTTTGAGGTATTAATATGTAATACTTAATTTGATCTTATTTTGACTCTTAATTTAATATTTAATTGGACACTTTGAATTTGACCTTGTACAGGAGTTAGCTAGCACTACATTTGGTGTTGATACTGCACAAGATACTGCTAGAGGAGATACTGCTAGAGGATCTGATTAGCATATGGTAAGTTTGTAATTTAATTTATGAATGAACTACTATAAATGTCTTCAATGGTCTCATCTACAATGGGCACTGAGCTAGATGCTTCAGAAGTGTTATTGAATTGTCGTTGTTGTGATCTTCGATCTCTTTGGCGTTTTGCCTCCTTCTCTCTTTGTGCTTGAATTTCGTCCACTGTCATTGTCCTCTTTTTTTTCTTTTGACATTGCTTAGAACCCATTTTTACAAACTCGTCTTCAAAAAATAATATCTTTTTACTGAGTTCTTGAAAAAATCATGTAAAAAATATTAAAAAGTACTGCCAAATGATGTAAAAAATCTTTGTCAGTACGGATTTCAATGATAGTGTGGTAAATCGATGCAATCTATCTTTTTTTTTTTCAGTAACGGTTATTTAGAAATGGGGGCCTGTTATTAAATCCAATGGGCAAAAAATGGAACAGGCCCCCGTTTTATAAACGGGGGCCCATTATGTAAAATTTGAATTCACAACCTGCCACTTGCCTTAGGATTAGGCTCAAGATAGGCCTGGGATGGCCAGACTTGAGACATGAACCTGCAAATTCAAAGCTCCATGAATGAAAGCACAAATATGATGAAATGAAATAGTTTAGATGCCTCTAATCAGAGAATTTTTTTACGAAATTGAAACCCATTTCAGATTATACTGTCTAGATTCTAAATATGTAAATTAATTTAAAAATTGATTATTTTAACTATTTTTCATTTAATTTATACTAAATTAGGTCCATAAATTTGAAATATTAACTAATTTTCTTAATTTAATATATTTTTTATTTTAATGAATTTTGAAAAAAAAATTATATGTCATCAATCTACACAAAATTATTTTCTATATTAAAAAAATAAAAATAAAAAAATGCTAAGTTTACGTCAAATTATGTGGGTCGTACACGTCAAATTTTTAAAAAGATAATTACGGCCATTAAAAAATTAATTTTAAAAAAAATATTTGAAAAAAAATACAGAAAAATATGCTCATCAATCTTCAGTGTGTTACAAACCATTTCCCAAAATGGTTTGAGAAAATAATTTTAATTGTGTCAAAAAGTGTGGATCGTACACATGCATGGTATGGTCCTGAAACATGCATTTTTAAAACATAGTTTTTAGAAATCCATTGAAAAAGTTATTTTTTATTATGTGGGTATTAAAATAAATTACATATTTAAAAAGTACACTTAGAGAGCTATCTTTTATATTCTTGACTTTTTCCAAGATTCAATCTCTAAGTGTTTCAAAATTTAAGCTCAAATGAGACAAAATCTGAAAAACAGGGAAAACACTTCCACTTTTTGGCCAAAAAGTGGACTCATCTTCTTGCACTGACCCCCCTCATGATTCGAACCAGCTATGGAAGCTTTTTCAGCTTCGTATTATCTAGTAAACCTTCCATTTTTTCACAAACACAAACATGATAAAAGTAGAGAGCAAATGAATCGAAAAGCTAGTTAAAGTTGTGCTCTTGTGCCACCAAGATCGACTTTAAATCAAAAGATAGAGCTTGATGCTTCAGTTTTGTACTAAAGAGGAAGGCTTACCAAGCAGTGATCAGGATAATCACGCCCAAAAAATCGTCAAAATATGCACAAAGCCACTCCACACTCAGCTTTTGCAAAGAATACACCTTCTATTCTGCGTTTTCTTCCACAACATCAATTTACGGCAGCTCAACTTGCAGTGAATCAAGCATGGCGGCCAGCATAAACCAAATGTCTTTCAGATTTTCAAGCCTCCAACCTTAGCTTCACGCCATAGCAGAAGGATGGAAAAATATCGCTTGAAGAGGAATGAGCTCGATTTTAGGGTTGCTTTCGCTAAGTATGCCGAATAACTAAGGCGTTTTTCTTTGCCTTATTGTTTTTTTATTTATCTCCTCTAAATACCCTCGTAAAATGCCTAGGGGAGGGACAAGTTTTTTTATTTTATTTCATCATTTTATAATTTTCACATACAATATCTATTAAGTAATTTATTAAACTATCACTGAATAAATATTTATTAATATAATTAAAATAAATATCTATTAAGTGAAAATTTATAAATTAATTAGTAAATGTTATATGTGAAACTCACAAATTGATAAATAAAATAAAAAATGAAATAGGTAAATATTCATCAAAGTTGAATTAATTTTGTCACTTTATTGAATTACTTATTATATTACTTAGTTTCTAATGTGTGAAAATATTTATTAAAGCGAAGCTGTTATCACTTTATTAAATTTTATCAATTTCTTGACTTTATTGTAAAAATAGATGAATAAATATTTGATGAAGTGATAATTTTAATGATCACTTTATTAGATATTTATTTACCTTTATTAGAAAGTCAAGAAGATATTTTTTGCATTTATGAAGGCTTGCAGGCCTGTCAGGGATATTTCAGAGTCATTTATGATGCATTTAAGAGCTTTTATGGCAAGGCATGGGTTGGCTTGACTTTTGGCTCAGGCCCATCCCCTTCTAGACATGTTTAGACCCCTAAAAAGTAGGCTTTTTGAGCCTGCTCGACCCAAGGAGGAGGTGGAGTCCTTTTGACTACCTTTTGTAAAAGCATATATACTGGAGGTCTTCTTTTTTACAAGGGTTCTTACCTTTTGTTTCTGGTAGACTATAATTTTTTGAGTTCTCTCTATAGAAAGGAAGGAGTTTGTAACTAGTTTTCAGAACAGTTTTGATAGGCTTTGTAACACCTTTTGACAGTAATACATATTTTTGCCTTCTCAGATTTCTTGTTTTTGTGTGCTTATTCTTAATGCAGTTTCAGGTGATATCTTTTATCCTTGTGATTGTGTTGTTGTTAGTACCTTTATGCAGGAGTTTTTTTCTAATCAATTGCAGGTCATAGGTTGTGCTAGTTGAAAGAGTAACCTCAGGTTGTGAGAAAACATCTTTTCTCCAGCTAAGATTATTATTTTTATAGCCTCCTTATGAAGTGTTGATGCAATGGTTATGAATTTTTTGATTTGTGCAAGGTTTCCTTTTATTACTGGTTATTTCATGTGTTAATCAGTTTGTCCAAGTTTTTTTGGTATCCTTTTTGGTGTATCACCTACTAGTTAGTAGTTTCATTTTATGTCTTCCTCCTCACTCTTTTCCCTGAAGAAATTGTTAGTTTAGGTGAAGAAATCGAAAAGAACTAGCTTACTCTAGAGGTCCACTCCAGTCTTCAGGTTACCCACAACCTCGAAGTGTTCCCATGTTTCAATAGGCAGTTGAAGTTTGTAGCTTTAGTAGAGGGTGCAAGCTTTATTGATAATAGTTTTTGGCATGCCCGATGGGATTGTGTAATGTTTCTCAGTCCATTTTTATACTTTTTGCTCTTGCTGTTTGGTGTGTACAGCCGAAGTTTCAGCCTTTAGGAGGTATCTTCTTTACATACTTGGCGACTCTAGAAGGATTATTTGCTGGTTTCAAGTAGACAAAGTGCTAATATGTTTTATAACCCATCATATCATGAAGAGGTTGCTTCTATACCTCCTCGTTATCTATATCAGAACGTTCCATCAGCTAGTTCTAGTTAAAATACCTTTGCTGCAATAGGTTATCAATAGGTTTCATATGCCTACCTCCCTCCCACCCCTACTCAATCTGTTTGGCAGTCCCCAATTAGCCATTTTGTTCCAAGCCATCATGGTGTTTCTCATGATCATCCCAACATGCTAAAAGTATAAGCATAAAGGACATACTATCAAGCTTTCAAGAGCAGTGGACAGCTATTGATGATGAGCAGGAGTATAACATGCAGTAGGGGGAGCTTGCCTATCAAGGTTATATATGTCAGCAGGAGGTAGAGGCTCAAAGGTATGAGCAAGAGATGTTTGCTAAACAGGTTGCAGTCAAAGAAGAACAAATGAGGGACTTGCTTGCACAAGTACAAAGGTATGAGACCCAATCAACCCCTTTCATTCCTAGTTTCAATTTAGCTCTTCCTGTAACAATATGCCATCCTACAGTCAAAGAGGTTTCCAAGCCCAAATTTCCCATTTTTAAATTAGAAAAGCCTTTTGAATCCCCAAAAAAGCCTCCTTGTGTTAAGGTTCCAAGTTTTAGGAACAATTTACCTTTGAATGAATCTTTGGGGTCACAGCCTGAGCTTGATATTCCTTAGGACCAGTCACTTGAAGAGCCTTATATCCTTAAAGAATTATCCCAAGAGACTCCCCAAGTTTCCCTACCTGATGAATCTGATTGTCTTGTTGTTTGTCAAAATAAAGCACTCAATTTAGAGGAGGCTAGGAGTATAAATTTACTACATATGGCTATGGGGCAGTATCGGCTTGAACAAGAAAAGATTTCTAAGGATAAACCCTTGAATATTCTAACTGAGCCCCCTTGTTTCGTTGAGGTTGATAAAAATGCTATATTTTTTATTTCAAAAGATCAACCAAGGCAGCTTGATGGGGAGTTAGAGAAGGCTCATAGGGAGGAATGTCTTCCAATCTGGTGTAAAGAGATACCTTCTTCTATTGAATATGTTGAAGAGAGTCTAATTTTGCTCTCATCAATAGTAGTCTTTGAGAACCAGAGTGATAAAACTCATCTCGATTCAGTACAGATTTTTGAGTCAAATGAGGATAGTTTCTCAAGTATCATAGAGGGTTTCTGCTCTAATATAGATGATAACTTGATGGCATGTGAACCAGCAACAGAATCAAGTTTATTGCAGCTACGTGATGGGCTTAATCAGCTAGATCAATAGGGTAACAATCAACAGGAGGAGAAATCAGACATGGAGCAAGAAGAGAAACACGGTCTTGATGAAAATGAGTTTATTCTCTCAAGTAAAGAAAATTCTCATGAAGTTGATTTGCAAGATCTTAGCTGGTTGGAGGAGCTTCCTTTCTGCTGTATAGAAGAGCAGGAAGGTGATATATTGATTGAACGTTGTTCGAATGAGGTTGTCTCATTGTTTGAACTTTTGCCTTCTTTCATTGAAGCTGAAATTCTTGAGTGTACCTCCTTGGTTAATAATGGGGATGTTGAGCATGAACTGGTTGTCTCTAAGAGCCTTTTGAAGTCTGATAGCTTTGATAAGTTGTTAGCTACCCTAGTGGAGGAGGATGATTCTTTGACTTTGGAGGAGGAATCAGCATGGCAGGTTATCATGCAAGGTGAAGTTTCTTTGAAAGAAGAAAAGGCAGCAACCAGTCCAAAGCTTTCAAGGGGATGTCCTATAAGGCACTCATTTAGAATGGAGGCCAACAATGTGATACCAGTTGTGCTTGCTCCCAAGTAGGAACATGTGGTTATGGAAGGGGTTGAAGGTGCCCTTATAGCTAAGCATGAGCAATTTCAACTCATTCATTCACCCTTGAGCGACTGTACATATGAAAAATTTAAGGAGGTGAGTGAATTTGTTTATATCTTTCAGAAAGTGGTGTATCAACTTTTTGCACATTTGTATGTGCTTCATCCCTTCTTAGCTCCTCATGAATATGTTAAACATTGTAACTTCAAAAGGAGGGGAAGCTATTTTCCAATACCATTTAGTGGTTTTGTTTAACTAGCTTCTTTGCTGGTTAGGGTAGCTTAGGTGTTTTTGTTTCAATAAGTGTTGTTGCACACTAGATTAGTTGCAGTTTTCTTTTCTCTAAGTGCTTCGTGTACAAGTTAGTTAGTTGTTTCTGGTTTTGGTTTTGCGAAAGTTTAAAATTGTTGTAAGCTATTACAGTTGTATGAGGTAGACACCCATCATATGGAATAGTAAGGTGTCATGATTTCACTGCCACATCTTACATATCTGCCTCATAAACCTGGGACAGCTCACAACAGTCTTCTAGGAGGTGTTATTAGCAAAGTTTTCGGTTTGAATCTGAGTTTCAGTAGTGAAAGAGAATGCATTTCAGAGGTGCTTTGTTGCTGACCTATCCAAATCTATCAAATACACATGTGGAATTCATGATAGTGAGGTGTCAAGACCACTGCCATAAACCACACACCTATACTTAATAGGTTAGGATAGGTTCAGAAGGGAAAAGAGAGAGTTTTGCAGTGTTATGATGTGTTTTTCTAGTTTTCACGAAAGTATCAAGTGACTCTGTGCCCAATGAATAGTCTAAGACAGCTGGCCAGGATGTTTGCTAGGCAAACATTTAGTAGAAATCGCCAAAAATATTACTAGATTTCCACCTACAGGCTCAATCAGGTAGATCCACTAAGTTTTGAGAAAATGGTATATTCCATAGCCTCTCTATGTTGCATTCAATTACAAATGAAATAACCTCAAAAGAATGCAGAAAGTAAAGATTGCAAAGTGAAAGCATTTCATTGATATAAATGTACGAAGCATAGAAAGATTAGGCAAGTCTTTCGAAAAGAATGTAATCTTTATTAAACTGATAGAATGCACGTCTCACACAATAAGCCATGAGACTGACCATGTTCATTCAATATCCATGATGCACATGAAAGCTAAATTATACATGAATGAATAAATGCTAAAAATGCATGTCTAGAGGGTGACCAATCATTGCCTGAATGACTAGTGCTCATTGGCTGATCCATAAATTTGCTGGTGTCGTCCTACTCCTCCTTGCTTCCCAGGTCCTTAGTGCTCCTTTTTCCTGCATGATTCAATAGGCAATAGGTTGGAACCATGTTCTAAGCAATGAAATGGCATACACTATACATGAGCATTCACTTATACATGTATAAATCAGTCTTGATGTGCACTGTCAAAAGAGATGCATATTTTAGGTGTCCAAGATAATCAAGAGAAATCATCATACATGGGCATATTATTTCTAACATGTTTGCTCAATCAACTACAAATCTGATCATGTTCATTTTCAAAATGTGGGGTGAAATGGGCTCCCACAAGGGTTGAGCCCAGCGTGCTATGGGATAGTAAGCGAACTACAGAGTATGCCAGTATACAGTCCCAAGGAGCAGCATTCCTAAAAGAAACCTAACATCAAAGATAGCAGTTTGTGTTTAAGAAATTTTTATAGCCAACACCGTGACACCAAGACAATCCCAGAATTGCCAAGTTTCATCTATACTTGATGGCGGTTACATGAATATGACAGTCAAAGCACTAATTGCTTAAAAAGGCATAGCATAGAGTATCGATTTGCAATGAAATGAGTTTTAACCTTTGTTTCTTCCTTTGGAATTATGAGTAAGGTTAAAATAACAGGAAAAAGCAGAGATAGAATGAAATGACTACTACAGCGGCAGTTTGTATAATCATTATTGCTATGGTTTTATTTCTAGCAAGGAATGGTGTTCGAAGCATTCTAATATATAGAACAAAAGTAGGAATGAAAGAGTATCAGCTGGAAAGTATGTTTTTGAATTCGATCTATATGTATATGTATGGTCGCTGTAGACATTGCTCCTATACCTGTATTTGTGTAGCTTAAGAGAATAGTTATGTGCTTCCTTATGGACACACTGCGGCTCCAAATGAGAGGACCTTGAAAGATGGGGATATGGAATTATTGGATATGGAAGCAGAGTACCATTTTTTTTTTTTAACGGCTCTAATATTACATGTTCATTTCCTGTAAATGGAAAATTCACGAATGACCAAAAAATGGTCTATAAGGCAGTCCTTAGTGATTAGAAAATGGGAGCAATATCCTTATTTTCAAAACAAGATTCATGCATCTAAGGGAAGATCTGAGATATTAGGTCTTAAATTATGTTGCTGGCAAAGGAAATAAAGACAGAATATCGAAGCTAGATGGACTGTAAGGGAAAAAGAGGCTACCTGTTATCTGCCAGTAAATATAAATTCGAAACCCTCATGATTCGAACCAGCTATGGTAGCTTTTTCAGCTTCGTATTCTCGAGTAAAGCGTCCATTTTTTCACAAACACAAACATGATAAAAGCAGAGAGCAAATAAATCGAAAAGCTAGTTAAAGTCGTGGTCTTGTGCCACCAAGATCGGCTTTAAATCAAAAGATAGAGCTTGGTGTTTCAGTTTCGCAGTAAAGAGGAAGGCTTACCAAGCAGTGATCAGGATAATCACGCCCAAAAAATCGTCAAAATATGCACAAAGCCACTCCACACTCAGTTTTTGCAAAGAATACACCACCTATTCTGCGTTTTCTTCCACAACATCAGTTTACAGCAACTCAACTTGTAGCGAATCAAGCATGGTAGCTAGCATAAACCAAATGTCTTTCAGATTTTCGAGCCTCCAACCCTAGCTTCACGCCATAGCAGAAGGATGGAAAAATATCACATAAGAGGAATGAGCTCGATTTTAGGGTTGCTTTCCCTAAGTATGCCGAATCACTAAGGCGTTTTTCTTTGCCTTATTGTTTTTTTATTTCTCTCCTCTAAATTCCCCCGTAAAATGCCTAGGGGAGGGACAAGTTTTTTTATTTTATTTCATCATTTTATAATTTTCACATACAATATCTATTAAGTAATTTATTAAACTATCACTGAATAAATATTTATTAATATAATTAAAACAAATATCTATTAAGTGAAAATTTATAAATTAATTAGTAAATGTTATATGTGAAAATCACAAATTGATAAATATTTAATAAAAAATGAAATAGGTAAATATTCATCAAAGTGGAATTAATTTTGTCACTTTATTGAATTACGTATTATATTACTTGGTTTCTAATGTGTGAAAATATTTATTCAAGTGAAGTTGTTATCACTTTATTAAATTTTATCAATTTCTTGACTTTATTGTAAAAATAGATGAATAAATATTTGATGAAGTGATAATTTTAATGATCACTTTATTAGATATTTATTTACCTTTATTAGAAAGTCAAGAAGATATTTTTTGCATTTATGAAGGCTTGCAGGCCTGTCAGGGATATTTCAGAGTCATTTATGATGCATTTAAGAGCTTTTATGGCAAGGCATGGGCTGGCTTGACTTTTGGCTCAGGCCCATCCCCTTCTAGACATGTTAGACCCCTAAAAAGTAGGCTTTTTGAGCCTGCTCGACCCAAGGAGGAGGTGGAGTCCTTTTGACTACCTTTTGTAAAAGCATATATACTAGAGGTCTTCTTTTTTTCAAGGGTTCTTACCTTTTGTTTCTGGCAAACTGTAATTTTTTGAGTTTTCTCTACAGAAAGGAAGGAGTTTGTAACTAGTTTTGATAAGCTTTGTAACACCTATTGAGAGTAATACATATTTTTGCCTTCTCAGATTTCTTGTTTTTTTGTAATTAGTCTTAATGCAGTTTCAGGTGATATCTTTTATCCTTGTGATTGTGTTGCTGTTAGCACCTTTATGTAGGAGTTTTTTTCTAATCAGTTGCAGGTCATAGTTGTGCCAGTTGAAAGAGTAACCTCAGGTTGTGAGAAAACATCTTTTCTCCTGCTGAGATTATTATTTTTACAGCCTCCTTATGAAGTGTTGATGCAGTGGTTATGAATTTTCTGAATTGTGCAAGGTTTCCTTTTATTACTGGTTACTTCGTGTGTTAATCAATTTGTCCAAGTTTTTCTGGTATCCTTTTTGGTGTATCACCTATTAGTTAGTAGTTTCATTTTATGTCTTCCTCCTCACTCTTTTCCCTGAAGAAATTGTTAGTTTAGGTGAAGAAATCGAAAAGAACCAGCTTACTCTGGAGGTCCACTTCAGTCTTCAGGTTACCCGCAACCTCGAAGTGTTCCCATGTTTCAATAGGCAACTCAAGTTCGCAGCTTTAGCAGAGGGTGCAGACTTTATTGATAACAATTACATGTTTTTTTTTTTTAAATATTCCAAGTTGGCAACCAATTTCGCTCAAAAAGATGTTGCAATGAAAATAATTCTTCTTATTTTTTTACAACACTAGAGTTCATCTCATCTAAGGTGTCACCCTAGCAATGGCTTAACGAAAAGTTTTGTACTACCTCAACTCTCCTATCTCAATGCTATTAGCATGGTGATGGCTTTAGACATCATTTGAGATATCTTTTCCTCCTTAATGTACTATAATGAAAATATCTTGTCTTTTCAAAGTCAACTTTGGGTCTTTCTTTTCATGATATTGGTATAACAATAGCTCAAGGAATTTAAATACATAGAGAAAACACATGTCAACCACACATGATACTAGTCTCAAGTTTAAGTATAATCTCACACATAACCCCCTTTTCCAATACCAAATTTACTCTCACCAATTTGTAATATTATTTGAGAAGATGATAGTCAGCTATGTCAGGATTCGATTGTGTGAGATTTTTTTGCATCAATTCGGATTCGATTGTGTGAGATATTTTAATGACTTTATTGTTTGAGAAGTCACCATATGCCCCCACATTATTAATACTGCTTGTAAATAAAAGGTTCCTAATCAAACCTAGCATGTCAAACATGTCACAAAGAGATTCTTAATTCTTCCATCTCTAAACACAAGTTTAATTTTACCATAACTAATATCATTTTATTCATGTTGTATAGTCCAACATCAATTTTCTTTTTCACAATTATAATTATCATACTACAAAAATCACTCCCTATAAGAATCATGTGAAATAATGCTTAGCATCAACCTACCATGCATCATCACTAAAGAGCTTAACAAAATGCAACAAATATATTGCTAAATTCAACTCGAAAGGTCTTCAAATTAAAACTACCATCAGATTAATTCTTAGTCTTTTTTTATTGAAATTTTTCTTTACATGACCAATTTTACCTTAATTCCAACATTTTACCTTTGATTGACTTAGAGACTAAAAGATCCACCCCTGGACATAGATCTCCTTTCTTCGTTCTCGTTCCCACCCTTCTATAATGGACTCCGTGGATTTACAGCTCATTTCTTTAGACGCCAAGACTTTAACCACACAGTCAAATGTCATTTAAATTATTATTTTCTTGATTGCCTTCACATGCTTATCCAAGCAATCCGATAATAGAAAAAACAAAGCAAAACACTGTTCTCCCTAATTGATTATGACATTGATTAATGCAAACAAACTCATAATACTGCAGATGGCATAATTTACTGCATATCCTTATTGGTACACAAGCAAATATTAGAGACAAAGGTGACCAGTTGCAAACATCCACAATCAACACACTCATTTCCCCATTTTAGATCAATTATTCATGTCAATACTGCAGATGGCATAATTTACTGCATATGCTAATGTAATCAAATCCTGGTTTTTGTCTACTTGACAAAATATGCTGATGTAATTAAATACTGCGTTCACTTTGCTTCACAGTATGACATATGATCCTAATACCTGTAATTAGAATTCCCTGTATTATAGTCCATGTTCAGGAACATGCCATCAAAGATAGTACGTCCCACACGCCAAAATCATTTAAACACCATTAATCAATACATTCTAATCGAAATATTCACAAGAGAGGCGTGTCAGAATAGATCCCCCACAAAATAACTCCCAAAACAGCTAGAGATTAAGAGGGTTTCCAGCAGAAAAATAAAATATGTAAAAACCCAATAGAATGAGTAAGATCAAAACGCCTCTTCCTCGTAGTTGGGGTCCTTGTGATCGAGGACAGTAACAGCAGGCTGTGAGTGGGTGAGGTCGCAGGTTCGATCCCCGGCCCATGTATACTTCCCTCCGTGACCTCCCTTCTTTGGTCCTCCATTGATGCGGCTTCCAGATCTCCTATCCAGGCGTTCAAATCCCTTTTTCACATTGTGGGCTCTGAGATGCTCCTCCTCTTTCTCGCTATTTGTTGTCTTCACAATACTTGCCATTGCTGATGCTAACAAAACCACAAACCAGAAATAAATGTATTTCGGTGGTGCCGCTTGTTATTCACTTATAAGAAGCTGGCAATCTGTGGATAAGGATGCATTACAAAACTGCCGTCTAAAACAGGCGGAAATAAAAAAGTAGAAATCAATGGCTGTCCTAATCTGATGTGACTTCTGTGGAGGCAATCTTTTCTATCAAAATGAAACAGTACTTGCCTGCAACGTTCCTTTTCTACTTTTAATCTCTTTTGGTGCGACTGGATAAGACTGGCAGATATTTTTAATGGATAAGTGTCTTAGATATTATATAAAAAAACTGGGTAGAATATTTTTACACTTTAATGATTAGACAAGATGTAATTTTAAATGGTCAGATCTAAATAAAAAATAAAATAATTAATAAAAATGTTGAGCAACCAGAGTTATAAATTCATTGGGATAGAGACATGTATTGATCTTTAGGCTTGCCTTAGTCGCTACCTTTTTTCTTAAACGTATTACACATCTAGTGGTGGGGATGTCCAAAGCCAAGCAAGAAATTTTGTAGTGCCTAATTAACTAGGAACGCATCCCAATCTCTCTTGGGGTGAGAGAACCATTAAAACCATAAGAATTGTATCTATAAGTATTGGGATATTTTTAACATCAATGTCCATGAGGGGGCACCTAATCTCTTTTAGAGGGAGATGCCAATAAGACTAGTAGTTGTGCAAGGTGGATTATTCTATTAGTCGAGAAGCATGCATGGTGAACAATTTTATTATCTTATTTTTGTATCTATATGAAAATATTCAAACAAATAATTGATTTAATATATATAGAGGAATTAATAACAAAATAAATCTTTGAAAAGAGAGTTGAATTTGGATCTTACCAAATGCTAAATAGGATTTCCATTTTGAAAGAATCTCATATAAGTAAGCTTATGAAAAATTTCATTGCCAATCCTCAAAAGGATCACATGCCATGAAACAGACATGTTAACAAAAATATGTTAGTGACAAAGAAAAGGCAAAGATATTATCACAAACTTCTATAGTGAGGTTTGCAAGCAACTAGTTGAAAAGGCACCCCTTAGACAAGTCATAGATTGTAAGGAAAGTGTCTTATTAGGCATATATCTATATAAGAAAGAACAATTTTTAACAGAGTGGGTATTAGATATAAAAGAGATATATATAAAGAACAATTTTTAACAGAGTGGGTATTAGATATAAAAGAGATATATATGAAGACATGCAATAAAGACAACATAATAGAAAGGGGAATTATATAGAGATAATAGATATGGTGAATGGATGTTGATATCTACCTAATACCTAGAAGTTGATTACTATGTGAGTTATGATGTGAAGTTTATTTATTTATTATTTATATGTTGTTTCATTTGCAGTATTGTTAATTGTATCCACATACAATTTCATTCTCACTTAGGCCTCACCTTGGCATTCTATCTGTCAGTGTCAGACGTTCACTTTGATGTTGCTCACACCTTCTAAGATTTTGCATAAATTCAACTCCTTGCACATACATGTATTTGTTGTCATTAATGCCAAATCTATCAAGTTAATGATTGTTGATGGTTCAATTATTGCTGGTTTATCTGGTTGTTGGTTTGGTCTAGATGTACTATGATGATAGTATGGATCCATAATGGTTCGTTAGTATTGTGCTATTGGTGTTGATGGTTCATAGTATAGAAGTAATGTATAGAGAAAGTGTATGGTGCAATATTTAGCTTGAAGTTTGTGTTGCGAATTCCCGATTGTCTCCAATTTCTAGTCTAGATATCTATCTGATTGGTTATATGCTATAGAGTTATTAAAAGATTCATGTTGTGCTTTCTAGATGGATTAGGATGATGACATGAGGTATTTCAAGAGGAGTAATGTTCCTTGTTTGGTCTAGAAGAAGTGGTGTTAGCTCAATCTATTTTTTTAGTGAATTGTATCATAGTTCAGAATATGTGTTTGCACTAGATATGTTTTAGATCATGGCTATGTTGATTATTGAAGGAATGTTTCTAGTATCTTGATTTCAGATTCCTAGTTGATTGCATAAGTTGTTCTTGGGTGATATTTTTGCCTATAATCTATTCTTGTACTAGTTAAAGTGTGTGAGAAGGAATGTGCTTCTCTTCGCATCTTGATATTGGTTTGAGAATGTTGTAGATCAATTGTTATTATTCCTAAAGTGTTGTGTTTCTTCTATGGTGGATCCCTTATTCTGTTGTTTGGTTTGGATTAAGATATTTTGTGTAAGATAGATTGGTTTGTACCATTTTGGGTCTCTGCAGTTGTGCATGGTGTTTATAGAATTCCTTTTAGAGGGCAAGTCGACATGGTGTAGGCCGTTACATGATTTTGGTGTGTTTCACATTATTGTATTGTTTTTTTTTGCCGATGGTAATATACATGTTGCATTTATTTGTGGCCAACCTTATGAAGAATAATGTTGATCTAGATGATATATAATAAATAGTTCAGTTGGGTTATGATATGAAGAATGGTGTGTGAAGAAATGTATGTGACTATGAGTTAATTTTTGGTGTGATTTTGAGAAAAGAAGTGGTCTAGAAATGTTGCATAATAGTTAGATAAGTGTTGATCTGTGAACTATAATCTACATCCTAATAGATTTTATATCCTATGTAGTTAAATCTATTATTCATATTGTATATGGGTAATCATTTTGTATCTTACCCAAAAGAAGCGATCTTCAGTTGTGAAAGTATTTCCACTATATATTGTGCTAAGGTAGCATGCCTTAGCCTAAAACTAGAAAAGTGAGATCCTTGGCCTATGACCTAAATTATTGTAATTAGTTAATACATATTGTGAGTTAGAATCTCACCATGGTTATTCCTAGTTTGGATTTTTGACATAAAAATCTTGGTGTTCTTGTGTGGATGCATTTGATGTTTATGTTGTTTACTTTTATGCAAATTGAAATGAATGGATGTCATGGTTTAAGTATTTTAATATAGTTAAGTTATAGTGCATCCCGATTCCTCACTCCTTTTGACATCCACTAGTGTTCAACACTACTATTTTGGCCCTTGTTAAGATCAAAGTCTTGATTAACAGGACTAGGGCTCTGGGGGAACCCTAGCCCTGGCTCAAGACCAAGATGCCCCTGCCATCCTAGTCCTCCTTATCAGGACCCAAATCTGGTCCCATCAATAGTCAACTCCAATGGACAAAAAATAAGGCTTTATGTCAACCTGCTCAAAAAATTCAAATATTAAATGCATATAGTTAGGTATAAAAGGAAGCCTACCCCCCTCATTTGAGGAGGGATCTCTCAAGTTGGAAATCAATTACACTTTAGAAAATTCAATTCAAATTCAAGTGAGAAAACAATCAAGCATTCATCAAGCATTGAAGGAGAGGTCAAGTCAAGTTCAAGTATTCAAGATGACATCCATGATCAACCTTCCATGAAGATATTCTACATGACATCTTATATCCTTTGCATGAGGACTCAAGGAAGCTTTGTCAAGGTATCAAATTTAATTACAAGCATTTAAATTTAGATCTAGCCTTTTCCTCAAAATGAAAGCATTTTACTCCAATTCAATTCTATTTTGATTTCAATCATCATTTCAATTTCAAGGTTAATTCCTAAACTAGTGTTTGACCTAAGACAAACCCCTATCCACAACCATTTTCTCTCTATTTGTGTGTAGGAAATTCATTAAGGTGCTATGACTCAAGATTCTTACAAAACAAATGATGACAAATAGCTTCAGATTTTATAGGTGTAGCATCATAAATTGTAATTGGTACAATTTGTTAGGATAACTGGTGAACAATTGAGAGGGGGGGGGGGGGGTTGAATCAGTTGTTAACAAATTATAACTTTTAATCTACAATACAACCTTAAACAAATCAAGTATCGATAAAGCATATACAGATGCCGGTAGGAATAGACACTGGTAAACAATTAACTAGATAGTCAATGCAAAGCAACCATACCACATAACACCATGATTTGTATGTGGAAAACCCAGAAAGGGAAAGACCATGGTGGGAAGCCTACCCACAGTCAGATGATACTTCTGCAGAAAGTATGTGTTACAATGAGGGGCCTGTACTTGCAGGAAGGCACACGACCTAGAGCGTACTACTCATTACAAAAGAGTCTTACTGAATATTGAGAGGCTACAACCATCTCAAGATAAATGGACAACAATCCAATAGAGTGAACTGCTAGAAATAACAGCTACCATGCCTGATTACAGTCTCGGTTAAGCTCAATGTCAGAGGACTAAATCCAATTCGATCACCAATGAATGACCAACACCTATGCCAAAATGATATTACAATATTTGCACATTACATTCCTTGACCATGACCTTTCAATAACCATGATACTTTACAAAGAGTTTCTACCTCTTATTTATACAAACCCTAAGGCCTAAACCGATTACTTCGGCCACCTAAAAGATATTACAATAAGATCATTACATGACTCCATATTACAAAGATATGCCATGTCAGCTTAAGACCAAAACAATAATAACAAAGTCGTAAAACATCTCGAAACATCTCGATAACGTGTAGAGTACACGTTAGCATGATACTGGTCAATAACCTAGATAGGTAACAAACCTATTCTGGGTCCACCATGCCAAAGCAATCTCTTCAAGAAGTTGAAGCACGATCAAAGAACATCTTCAGCATCCTGAAATCCACGAAGAAGCTTCACCAACACCAACTATGCATCCTATCACAATTCCTTAATGAAAGCTCTATCGGTAAAGCCTTGAACCAGTGTCGGTTAGGGCTTACCAAAGTGTATGATAGCATTCGTTTACCAAGCCAATACCAACTGACCAAAACATGCTCATGGAGCATATAATACATGAAATCAAATATAATTCATTGATCCAAACATGTCGGAAGTTTCCAACAAATAGTCTCTTCTGTCGGTAACACTAGATCTTCTACCAGTAACCAAAACTTGTCTGTTGGTAACCAACCATAATAGCTAGTGTTGACATCAATGACAAAACATCAATGCAACAAATAATCAATTCATTTGTAATGCCAACACAATTCACACCTCATGTTTGTGCTCCTAGTTTAGTGTGTCCCATTTTCACCCCTAGGCCCATTTTGGGCTCATTTTACTCCAACCCTAATCTCACCTATTGACACCATCGGGTGGACCTGATCCTAGAGCTACCATCCCCCAATATTTAAGTATTTGGTCCTATAATTTGGAGGACTGGGGTATTGGGTGCCTTGGTCCTGAACTAGGGTCCCCCTCAAATAGGTCCCAATTTGGGATTGGGTGGGCTCTCTCCCTACCTAATAGAATTTGGTGTGTGTGGTAACACTTGATCATTGGAGGTCGGTCTAATCAATAATTTACCTATGAAACCCTATATAAAGGCATCCTATTAATACATTTTGACATCTATTACTTGGTATTCCCTGCATACTCACCCTTTCCATTTTTATTTAGTGAAATATGGGTCCCCATTTTTGTTGTTCTTTCCCTCCTTTTTTTTGCCCTTATTTTTCCTTTTCTATTGTTCTTACATTCAAGATTATGAAATCCCAGGTTCCAGAGTTTTCATGCTTCGAAAAATTGAGATCCTAGGTTCTCGAGTTTGGTTCTTGTTTTGTTTTGCTTCTTTCTTTTGTTTTTGGAACTTTGGGATCCCAAATATTTGAGTTCTTGTAAGCCTTTGGGCCTTCAAAACCTCACATCTTCAGAACCTCGAAATCCCAAGGCCCCTTTTGTGTTTATTTGTTTAGAATCTCAAGATACCAAGTTCTCCTTTTGTTTTTTTTCCTTTCCTTGTTCATTTCTTTGGAGCCTCAGAATCCTAGAACCCCGGGATCTAGAGTTCTTCGCATTCTTTTTGTTTGGAGCCTTGGAACCTTGAAACCTTGGGATCCTGAGTTCTCTACATTCTATTTATTTGGAGTGTCAAAAACCTGAAACCTCGAGATCCTGCGTTCTCTGTGTTTTATTTGTTTGAATCCTCGGAACCCCATGATCCCTAGTTCTTCTTGTCCTATTTGATTTCTTTTATTTAGAGTTTCAGAACCCTATGTTCCCGAAGTGTATCTGACCATTTTGTCATCTGAGCTTGGGATTTCAGAATCATGAAACCTCAAAGTGTTGTTTGTTGCACCTCCATTTCCATTATCTTCGAGGAGTATAAATACCCTTTTTCTAGCTCATTTTCTTCATTTGTGCATTTTATGATCCATGAGCTTTGATAATTTCGCAATTCAAGCAGATTCAAGGTCACATCTTCCATGCTTTGGTGTTTTCTTCTCATTTGTGTCGAGGTAAAGTTTTTGTTTTGCACTCATTTTTTTGCTATTGTTTTTGTTTTTATTTTCGTTCATTTGTGATCTTGTTAGGGTTAGGGTTTTTTGAAGCAGTAACCGGTGAGGAGGGTCCTCAAAGAGATCAGTCCAGACTAGTTAGCAAGAGTAAACACAATTGAAACACAAAGATATGATGGAGGCAATACAAAACAATTTTTTTTATTGCATGATATTTGATTACTTCCAATCGGTAACAATCGAGTTACAACATATCGGCTCACAAGCCTGGTAGGATAAGTCACAACTGGGACCTTGAATCTTAAGATCTATCCTCTATGCATAGTCTAGCTACTTTATTCCCTGATTGATTACATTCTAATGTACAATTACAAATATATATATATCAATCCAAAGGATCCAGTCGGCCCAAAAGGGATCAAAACCCAGAGAACAAGACATAACATGTAAAATAAAAAGGTCAGCCTCCACCAAGAGATTCCTCCGGAAAATCCAAACGATGAAACGTAGATCATGGGAAAAGGTTAGCCACATGCTAAGGGACATCAGAATCAATGCCCAAGGCTCCACAAGCTTTGGAATGGGTTTTGGTAGATCACCAGAATAGGTCTTGGGCAATTGATAACAAAGGACTATCAACCGGTAATAGGAAACTGTCATGAAAACCGGTAGCGATATCTTCCTAGAAAATGATCCAAATGTGATGCAGTCTGTAAGAAAGAAAGATGATCAATTCTTTAAGTAGAATTCAACTCTATACGATCTGGTGAGCCAAACCCGGGACACACAAAAAGGTAAACTGAAGCTGAAACAAAAAACAAAATAGAAAGGAAAATGTTTTTGGTTGATGCAAGATTGTTGTGAACTGGGGATGTTCCTACATCATACATTCGAGTTTATTGAAAAAGTGAGCCTCTCACTTTGCTAGGGTTAGAAGAAAACCAAGGCGGTCTACCTTTGCCTAAGAAATCCACGATGAATATTTAACTTGTTTGCCCTTCTACTTCACAAGATATTCCTTATACTCACTACTCTAGGTACTATGCCCAATGTTGTTGTCCAAAATCTCTTCAATCTGATCTAATTCCTTCCAGGGCAATTGTTTCTCCAAGTCTGTAACACTGTCCTCAGTGAATTCTAGTTCATGGTACTTAGGAAGATCTGCAATGTTGAATATAGGTAAAATACTTAGACTATCCAGTAACTCCATTTCATATGCATTTCCAGAACTGAACTTCTTCAAAATCCTGCAAGGTCCAAACTTCTTCATCTGCAACTTGTTATAAGTTCCAATCGAGAATCTCTCTTTTCTCATATTACATCATCACTTCATCGCCAACTTCAAATTCCTTATGTCTCTTCTTCTCATCTGCATTCTCCTTATACTTGTTGTTCATGTCTTCCAAATGCTTCTTAACCGGATTATGCAATGCTGACATGTGATTTGCAGAGTCTTCTGCTGCTGAACTCCTCTAGTCTTCACTGCTAATGTTTCTCAACTCTGATATACCTCTAGGATGCATTCTGGTAATAATATCAAAAGGTGTTTTTTCGGTACTTCTATTCACTGAATTGTTGTAGGCAAAGTCTACTTGTGCAAGGATCAAATCCCAACTTCCAGTTTTATCTCCCACTAAACATCTCAACAAATTTACCAAACTCTGGTTAACAACTTCTATCTGTCCATCAGTTTGAGTCTATGGATGAAAAGTAGAACCAAACTTCAAATCTATCTTCATCTTCTTCCAAAGTGTTCTCCAAAAGTAGCCAACAAACTTAGTGTCTTTGTCTAAAACTATGCTCTTAGGTAATCCATGCAGTCTTACCATTTCCTTAAAAAATAGGTCTATTACATGCAATGCATCTGATGTCTTCTTACAAGGTATGAAATGAGTCGTCTTCAAGAATCTATCCACTACCATAAATATAGAATCATTCCCTCTAGGTGTCTTAGGCAATCCAAGTACAAAATCCATGCTTATATCCTTCCAAGGCCTTAGCAGTACTGTCAAAGGTTTATACAATCCCACATTCCGATTACTACCTTTTGCAACTTGACAAAGTCTATAAATATGCACATATCTCTTAACATCCTTATGAATTTGGGGCAAAAGTGTTGCTCACTCACCAATGCTATTGTTTTGTCAATTCCAAAATGTCCAGCTAGTCCTCCACCGTGTTTCTCCTTTATCAGATTCTCCCTCATAGAACTCTTAGGTATGCACAATTGAACTCCTTTGAATAACATCCCATCCTGAATGAAATAATCCATCCATTTGCTTATGTCTACCATAACCGGTTCTCTACATGATTTCCAAGGTTCAGCAAAATATGGGTCATCAACATACAAGGTCATAAAATATTCAAATCTTAATAGTGTCACTCTCATCTCTATAAGAAAATTCCTTCTCCTACTCAATGTATCAACAACTTTGTTAGATATCACACTTCTATGCTTCAACACAAAGGTGTAACTCTGCAAGAATTCTATTGGAAACCAATAACACTGAGACGGGGGGTGAGTTAGTGTTATACTGGAATGATAAGTGAATTATGTTGGAAACCAATAACACTAAGAGGGGGGGATGAATCAGTGTTATACCAGAATGATAAGTTTTAGCCCTATTAAAACATGCATACACCAACCGGTATACCAGTACATACAAAATTGAAAGAAGTAAATCAATCAATAAGCCAATCACATAAATGAGAACCATAACACACAAATTTATACATGGAAAACCTCAAAGAGGAAAAACCATGGTGGGATTTGTGTCCCACAATATCAATCCACTGGCCATATGAAGAGATATTATAAAAAATGAGGGGAATGCACTTGCAGGAAGGCTTACAGCCTAGAGCACACTGCTCAATCACAAAAGGAGCCTCATTGACTACATAAAATTCCATACTACAATCCGGATAAGTGTGAACTGCTAAGGTAGCATCTTCTATGCTAGAATATAGTTATGGTTTAAGCTCTGTTTATTCCGATCTGAAACCCTAAACCCTTTATCAGAATAACCCTTACATGAATTTCCTCACATACATGATCTCTCTGATATATTTTACATCATATTACATTCACATATCCATAATCTCCTATCATATGTCTTATATCCATATCCCACAAAATAATCTATCAAACTGTCCTATATACCCTATACAAATTTTCATGCCTTATGTCAGCTTACAAAGATATATACAATATCAAATTACATGTCGATCAGATAACATAAATGCATAAACATTAAAATCAATTATCGAAGCCAGATCTAAGATGTGTCGGCCTCCAGTATCAATAACCTTTACTAAACCATGTTAGCCTACATTGTCGATAACCAAAGAAATCCTTTTGTTCTGCCGATGCCGGTGAAGTATCTGTGAAGTGCCCGTCGGTTCACCAAAGAACCAAAATATGAAGCCGAAACACAATACCATGTTTCCATCAATGACAACATAGTGAAACCAACCAATTGAGTGTCAATTGCCAACAATATCTGCCTTTGGCATTGATGGCAACACTCATGTGAAAAATGGTCATGGTTTCATCTATCGGTTTCATCCTTCCCTGCTCCCCCTGAGTTGAATATGCAAAATACTCCATATCTCCAAAACTCCATGACTCCATAATTCCCCCTAATGTATACAAATCCTTTTATTCTTTTTTTCATCTATACTACTCCCCCTTTGACATCAATGCCATCCAAAAATTCTAAAAGGAATGTCAAAGAATAAGAACTGTACAATGAATATCCAAAAATGCCTTACCAGAGCTTGACAAATTTCAAAATTTCCAGATAAGCCTTCTCTAGTAACTCCAAATAAGTGTTCCAGTTGGTTTTGAATCTGTCACAAATAGATACAAGTCCACTCAATAAATGTGCAAAATATTCTTTCTCATTTACCTCTGTCGATGTGGGCTTTTCCACCATATCCATGCATTCTTTCTTGTGTACACTGAGTGAATCCAACTAGGGACTCACCAAGCCTCTCAGACTTCTATCTCTCCTTATTAGTTTGTCTCTTTCCTTCTCAAGAACGTAAATTTTGTTCTCCAAAATCAAAATTTGACTATCAATTGATGTAGTTAATGAAATCAGTCCAACAAAAGAGTTAGCTATACTTGGAATTTTCTCCTGAATTTGTTTTATCTTTTTATCCACATTAGCTGTAAGTATTTCCATGTTACAACATACCTTATATATATTTGTACATTGCTTCAAACAATTTTCTATTAGTATCAACTTCTCATCAATCTTTTTCTTCTCTGATTCAATTACCTAATCAAATGCAGCTCTCTTAGCCTGAGTAAACCTTTCTAGTGCTTATCGGTTTGATATTTGTTGTAAGGATTGAAAATCCTTTGAAATATGCTCAGTGATTATCTTAAGATTCCCAGATGGGCTCGCTTCATTTTCTATCTTACACTCTATGACTAGTTTGTGTAAAACAGTGATTGATTGATTTATAATCCCTTTATTTGTGGATCCCTCCATCAATTTTTGTGCTACCATCATCATCAGTTTAGTGGGACTCATTTCTATGATGTTTTTCTTTTTGGCCTGAGAAGTGTCAATTGACAAAAATGATGGACCAACAACCAGTTCTTTGTCGGATTCCCCTGCCTTCTCCTCTGAATATTTATCCTTTATAACCTCCTCACTTGCATTGGTGGCTTCACCACTTGGTGTCATCTGTGTAACTTCTGGTTCCTTTGTAGGAACTATAACCTCAACCTGTACATTTGTATCCAGAGGACAATTATCCTCAATATTAGTATCATGTACAATATTAGCTTGTTCACTCTCTGTATTAACCGGTATCTCAATATTTGTTTGTACATCTGTATTTACCGGGGGCTCAATTTCCACTATCTTAATATTTTTCAAAATTGAGGGTGAAGTACCCATAATCCCCTTTCCTTTTCCTTCAATCGGGGTATCTACAATGTCTGTCTTGGTTTCTGGCGAACTAAAGAATCCCCTGTTTTCTCCAAGAAATTTAACCCATTGTTTTTGAGTCTCCTTTATTATTTCATTTACTCTTCCTAGCATAAGACTAGTTATCCTATGTTTGCTATTGAATATTTTTTTGTCTGCCACCTCAATTGTCTTTCCCATTTCATCAGGAGCAATAGTAACACAGATAGATCATAGCTCTTGAATTTTAATATGTTTATCTTCTTGCATAGCTGACAGTCTTCTAGCATCTAACATGTTATACAATTCAACCAGTATTTGATTTTCTATTTCTATTAAGGGTTTCTTATAAATATCCAAGTATAATAGGATTGCTTCCTCTACCTCTCTTTGTTCATCCTCCTCTAAGTGATAATAGTAAAATTGAATATTCTTCAACATGCTATCTTTAGTGATTTCATCTACTAATTTTGCACAAGTTTTAGGCGGAACTTTACTAGAATCAGTGTCATCCTTCTTCTTCCTCTTTACAGTACCAGATGCAGCTAAAGGTGTTGCTTTTGGTGCTTTCTGTTGTTCTAGTATTTGATTATAACCTTCCTAACCAGTTGCTTCTTATCTTTTTCCTTTGTTTCCTCTGGTTTCTTCCTAACAACCCTCTTAAATGCCAACAACGTGTCATCCTCATATTCTAATTCTACAATAACAGGCTCAACATAAAATTCATGATCCTTCCTATTCCTACCTTTCTCTGAGACAACATCAATTAGTGCTTTGATGTCTTTAGAGACCTTCTCCACACATTTTCTTCCTTTCCCTTCCTGCTTCTCTCTTTTCTTCCGGTTGAACTCTATTTCAACCTCTTAAGTTTTTTGTTGTGCAGTACCACATGGCTTCTCTGCCTCATCTATTGTTACATCAATCAACATTTTTGCATAGGCATCAAGAATATGTGCATCCACCTCATAGCCCATTTCTTCAATCCAAATCTTTCGGGGCTTAAATGCTTCCATGACTACATCTCATCCTTCTTCACCATGAAGCATATGTCGGTTGAGTATTTTTCTATTATATGCTTAGGCACCTTTACCCTAGACCTCATAGATTTATGGAATGCTTTGAAATATCCCCATACCTTATCATCTCTCTGGCTTCCTAAAGCAACAATTGACTGTTTCAATTGTCTTCCTACTGAGATGTCAAAATCCCATTGCCTCTTACCAAAACCGCGTCTATCATTCATGAAATATAACATTAATAAAACTAACAAGTTTCTATACCAGAATATACCCTTATTTTCTCCCTTAATCTTCCCTAAGTTTATTAACAACTCATCTATCATCCAACCGCATAGATCTAATTTTACATTCTCTCTCATTATTTTGTA
Source organism: Cryptomeria japonica (assembly GCF_030272615.1). Classification (NCBI taxonomy): domain Eukaryota; kingdom Viridiplantae; phylum Streptophyta; class Pinopsida; order Cupressales; family Cupressaceae; genus Cryptomeria; species Cryptomeria japonica. The sequence goes on from NC_081411.1 coordinate 14,004,543, forward strand.
TGCAGCCAAAATGCATGAACTGGAAACAGAATTCAGTCAGTTTGACTGAGTTACCTTATACCCGATGATCATGCTACCAAATTTGGTGTACGTGTCGGTGATAGTGCTCACTTTCATGTATATTTTGTTAGATGTTGAATTGGTGATCTTCCTCACGAAATCATTTGAGACCTTCTTAACTGGATGTTGCCCAACCGATAGCAAATTAGTGATTTCCTTAATGGCTTCCTTAGTGATTTTGTAGGGTTTGTTCAGCCATATAATTTCTTCATGTACTCTAATCATAACATATTTGATTATCTCATCCTCAAATTCTGGAATATCCAAAATGTCGGTAAACCCTATCTCTTCAATATGATTGATTGCTGGTTTGATCTTTCCAGATTCTCCCATCAGCTCACTCATATACATGCCCTTAATTTCTGTAGTTCCCAAGTCCTCGGTGTGACAGTGAATATATGCCCTAACTGTTAGTATTTAACCGGTGACTGAGAGGGGGGGGGGGGCTGAATCTATTAAAGCAATTTCCACATAATTCAACCAATCAAAATAACCAGTCTACAACTATCATTTCCATTGTCTTAAACATTGTGTAAATCATGAGAGCAAAGAACATCATAGAAAAGATATTTGAATGCACACATACGTATCACATAACACAGGTAATTATACATGGAAACCCTCAGTTAGAAGGAGAAAACCATGGTGGGGATAACCCACATTCTCTCTTACTCCAGTGAAGAAAGGTGCCATGTTAAGAGCTTACAATCTGTTCTTTCTGAGAACATCACCCTATTAGGAGTGACTGGTATTCGATTAAGAATACCTTTGTGTGTGTGTGAAAAGTGGACCTGTATCTATATCTAGAATACACAACACTTCAATTAAGTCATTAGATGCATGGTTAGTAAATCAATAATCAATGAATAATAAACCATTAAAAAGCGACCCATTGCCTTCTAGTAGATGCGAGTTTAGATTGCTCTCAGACTGCTAAGCTATCCAGTGACTAGACAACACCTAAACTAAGGATTTTAAATCTATATGAGCATGAATATGAGCTAAATGGATGCAACATTTAACTTGGATATGCAAGATTAATCTAACATGATTTAAGAAATATATGAATATTTAAGCTAAATTATTTAAGCAATATGAAATAACTAATATGCAATATCTCAATGCAAATTCTCAATGAACCTAGAGCAAAAATAGTATAATAACAATATATTCTCTAGGATGTTTGAATGAGAGATGAGAGCCTGAATTTATAGAAAATTCAGAAAGAAAGCAACGACTGAGATCAAATGATGATGAGCGGTCAAGTTTTTCCAAGAGGAAGCACAATCGAAGTGAATTGATGTGATTGGATGCTTTTCTCAATTTTAAAGGAAATTGAACTAAAACTAAGATAAAATCAGAAAAAAAAAAAAAAAAAAAAAAAAAAACTGATTTATTATCTATTTCATTCAATTTTAATATTTAATTGTTTTAATTGCTTTCTTTGAGATTATTTATCAATTTTTGATTTGTTTTTCAAGATTATCTCCAATTGATTTCCTTTCTCAAATTTTAATTCTTTTTTCGTCAATTAATTTTTTTTTTTAATTTATTTCCTTTTTTGAAGATTTGTGCTCATAATTTCCAATTTCTCTTTTTTTATTTGTTTCATTTTTTGAAGATTTATGGAAATTTTTATTTATTTTTTAAATTAATTCCTCTTTTTGATGATTTAATGGCAATTTGATTTATTTAATTAAATATGCTAGGATATTCAATAAAATAAATAAGATAATTATTTAAAATGATTTACTTGGAATGATTTAATTAATTAAATAAATATTTAATTAATATTGGTTGATTAATTTTGCCATGTGACATTTGATGATTAAAGAATTACTTGTGTGCTCAAGATTTATTTAACTGCCTTTGGTTAGGACCTTGGTGATGTTGTCGAGATTAGGGGCTCATGGTTTAGATGACCATTTTTAGGGTATTATATTTGCCCCTTTGAATTAATGTGTGAGCATCACATTGGTTCAAAGAAAATTTGATGTTTAGGAGATGCCAGTTCTGAACTTGATTGATCACGAACTAGATGAAGAACGAGGTATTCAGCTTGTTTTGAAGCGATGAAACTGAACAAAGTTGATTAAAGCGAAACCGATCCCAAACTTGATTGAACTAGGACCGAGGAAGAGCAAAGATAATGAACTTGAACTTGATTGATCAAGAAGCAGATCTTACTGATCTAGAACTTGATTGAACTAGACTCAGTGAGTAAAGAGAAAACCGATCTTGAACTTGATTGATCAAGATACAATGAGCGAAGATAAACTGTCCAGCTTGACTCAATGCGATGAAACTGAACACCTGCTTAGATTGAGTGTGTGATCAAAGATACTCATAAAAACTTTTGATTGAGTTTAAATGAATAATCAGCTTGATGAAAAGCGATGAAACTGATTAACGTTAAGAGACTGATTCAAACAAAGACAATATCAGCTTGATTTGAAGCGATAAAACTGATATGCCCTTAGAGATTGATTTGAATCAGATGATCGAGAAATCTCAACTTGATATAAAGGATGAAGTTGAGATTCCCTTGGCAATGAGGTCTTGTTTGATGTTTAGAAAAGATTAGCTGCTTGACTTGCAATGAAGATTTTTGAAAGAAATTCTTGACTTTGAGGTCATGAGTATGCCCCCTCGGCAAAGAAATCAAAAGATAAGGAGGGTACATGATTATAGGCAATTGCTTTAACGATGATGATGATTTGAGAAGGAAATTGATTCAAAGGAATAAAATTGAGACTCAACGTTGATTGACAAGAAATTGAGCGCAAATTGAAGAAGAGAATGAGCAGTTGATGAAAGCGCTAAGTGGTCAACGTCGTGAAATTTTGATTAGAGAATTGACATCAGATTTTGATTTCGATCTCGAAAATGGACTCAGGACAGTCGATTTATGAGCTCTTGATATGATTTAATCATACTTGTGTTTATTGATTATGAGATGTTGTTCTGTATGCTTTATTCTATATGTATGCATATCTTTTTAGTATGGATTTATGTAATGCATATGAATATGGATGTTTGTTGTTTTGTTTCTTTTTCATATGCATATAAATGATGAAAATGAGTAATGAGTAATGCAAATGTTTATTTTTCTTCATGAAATAATATGAATGCAAATAAGTAATAACGAAATGTATGGATCTATATAAGATGCTCATGCATGCAGCTAACATCTCAATACACAAGTACTCGATCGGAGAAATGGTGAAGAAGAGACCACTTAGCTAAGAAATGGTGAATGCTTCAAACTCTCATTCAGAAGATAAAAACAACATTGTTATTATACTGAAATCACTCTAAATTGGCAAAATGCAAAATGAAATGCAAAATGAGATGCAGAATGAAATGCAACCTAAACCTAGTCACTGGATTTGAAATGCTTAATTTTCATCACTGAGCGTTTTACAACCACAATAGGCAAATTAGAGTTCCTTTCTTTTCATGTGAAATATTAATTATCTTGTCCACAATGACCCTTTTTTCATTCATATCGTTGGACATTTTTTGCAGGGACTTGGATTGCATGATAAAGAAATTCCCTCAAAACAGACAAAGAAATGATGGGAACCTCCCTATAGCATTCAAATAAGAGGAGTCGAGGTATGTGTGGCGATTTCACGTTAATGTGAAGGCACTTATCACAGACACCCAGTTGATTAGATGTTTTCAGATCATCAGAATCATTCCTACAAGCAAAAAACAAAGAAAATATTATGCCCCCAATCCTTGCTCCTCTTAGTCAAGATAGACTGCCTCGAGTTACTCAGATGGAATAATAATTGAAAACCTATATAAAAGACAACACACAAATAAAATGTTCATGCATAGCTCAAACTGTTTAGTGATTGTTTTTAGTAATGTTGTTTTGCTTGTGTACTCAGTGATAAAACTCTTTAGTAGTCAGGAGATAGGTGACTGACTCAGAGTGGACGACCAGGTTTCACTGATGTAAATATGAATTGGTTGATACTGCTTAGGACATGTAAATTGATCAGTTGATTACCCTAAGACTAGGACATTAATCAGTTTCAAGCCATGAGGGTACCAACAAACCAGGATGTCACAAAAGTGACTGAAATATGTACAAGCGAAAGAAAAAATGTAGCACTTTAGTACAAGAGATAAGATTAACCTGGAAAAAATCCAATAGCCATATTGATCTATGTCATTATTTTGATTTGATAATTGATAGGAATGTCTGGTTTCAAAGAGTAAGTATCCCATATAAGACCGATTTGTCTGGTTTCGAGTGTACCCTTCCTTGTATAAGACATGTTAATGTTTGATAGAGTTTGATAGATCGATTAACAATACATGCGATAAGTTTGAGTGCAAACTTTGAAAGTTTGTCTGATGTTGATTTAGTTTGATGGATAGTCTATGCTTTCTTGCTTTTTTTTTTCAGTTTTTTTTTTTCTTTTTTTTCTTTTTTTTTAAGGATTTTGTTCAGAACATTTTATGGTTTTTAGGATTTTTTTTAGGACATTTTAGGATTTTTAGGGTTTTTTTTAGGACATTTTATGATTTTTAGGATTTGGTTTAGGACATTTTATGATTTTTAGGAGTTTATTCAGGACATTTTATGATTTTTAGGAGTTTGTTCAGAACATTTTATGATTTTGATGTTTGCTCCTAGTGTCTAGCAAGGCAAAAGGGATTTTGAGTAGATGAATGGATAAGCGAATGATGGTGGATGCTTTCAAAGACTATCTCACAACGTTAATCCAAGCACAAGGTCCAGATATATAAATGTAAAGCAAGGATTTTAGCGATGTAAAGAAAGAATATAGTTCAGCGAAGCAAGGATATAGTGTAGTGAAGCCATATGGTGGAAAGAAGTGGCCATGTCAAGAGGTTTGTGGAAAGCATGTTTTTGCATTTTGTCCATAGTGTTGATAAAGATCAAGGGATAGATTTGGATAGGAGGCAGATATGATAAGCAAGATCAAAAGGGAGTAATGAAGGATGTAAGCAAGCAATGGAGAGGAGCTAAAGGGTGTGCATCAAGTGCAATATATACGACATACAAAACATGTAAAGATACTTAAACTTGTCAAGATCAAAGATGGAAAAGGGATATGAATGTAGATAGAGTGAATGAGGGATAATGGAGGATGAAGGATAATGGATGATGAAGGATAATAGAGGAAGAAGGATAATAGATGGATGCACATGGGACTCTTTGGAGTGGGTACGTTTGGAATTGAAGTGTATGATAACATAGGATCTGGGATTTTTAAATCTTTAGAGGAACTTGTATTAGTATTGGGATTAACTTGGATTTCCATAGGAGATAGCCCTTAAAGGTAAACATGATAATTTTCATTGTTTGAAGGAGATGAAGACGTCATGGAAGGGATGCAGGCTACATATGGAGCCTTTCTAGACATAGGTTCATGATTTTGATCATGCTTAGAAATAGTTCCTTTGTTTTCTTTAGGTGAGTCATTAGGATCTTCAATTTCAATGACACCATTATCAATGAGATCTTGAATCTTATGTTTTAATTCCACACATTTCAAAGTCTTGTGTTCATTTTGTCTATGATATGCACAATCTCACAAATTCACATCCCCATGTGGTCTTTTTAGGCAGTATGATAAGATTACGCTCAAGAAGCTCTTTCAAAGTCGACTCAATAGATTGCCCCAAAGGTGTAAACTATCTATCTAGAGGATATTAGGAGGAAATGTCTTTTATGTGTTGGTGAAGGTGTCTTGTGAGCATGTTTGAGATTTGGCTTTGGATTCTCAATTATTTGTTGGCTTTTGATTGTCAAATCATATAATCATTTTAGCATTCCTTGAAGTTTCTCACTCTTGATATCATGCATTTTTTTTTCAAATGGAGTCATTGATTTAAGAAAATTGAACTAAAATTAAGATAAAATCAGAAAAAAACTGATTTATTCTCTATTTCATTCAATTTTAATTTTTAATTGTTTTAATTGCTTTCTTTGATATTATTTATCAAATTTTAATTTGTTTTTCAAGATTATCTCCAGTTGATTTCTTTTCTTAATTTTTAATTCTTTTTTGTCAATTAATTCCTTTTTTGAAGATTTGTGCTCATAATTTCCAGTTCCTCTTTTTTTATTTGTTTCATTTTTTGAAGATTTATGGCAATTTTTATTTAATTTTTAAATTAATTCCTCTTTTTGATGATTTAATGGTAAATTGATTTATTTAATTAAATATGCTATGATATTCAATAAAATAAATAAGATAATTGTTTAAAATGATTTACTTGGAATGATTTAATTAATTAAATAAATATTTAATTAATATTGGTTGATTAATTTTGCCATGTGACATTTGATGATTAAAGAATTACTTGTGTGCTCAAGATTTATTTAATTGCCTTTGGTTAGGACCTTGGCGACGTTGTCGAGATTAGGGGCTCATGGTTTAGATGACCATTTTTAGGGTATTACACTTAGAACTTGTTAAAGTTCACCGTGCTAGAGGATTTACAACTTCATATCTGAAGTAACTCAGTTAAGAGATTTTAAATAAAGAATTGGTTAAGGTTCACCCTTTTAAGGGATTTACAATGCAAAAATTGTTAGAAGGAAACAAGGATGATTTGATCTATCCGATAACACTACCTTTGTCTCATAGATCTACTCTACATACTCTATTTTTCTAATCAGTGTTGGCTTCACCGTTTCATGCCTCTTTCACCTGCACTCTGTTCTACTCCCCCTATGTTCACTTTCAGAGATCTATTTTCACATGAACGACAACCTACTTAGAACCAATTATGTGAATATATTAGCCTTTGGTTATGACGCCAACTTTCCCTCCAAAATATCAGATTCAAAATTTGTTACCTTGCCATAAATTACTCTCCAGAAATCTTTCCAGGAATATCAGTCAAGATAGTCGTTCATGCCGATAAGTCCATTGGTTGACTGTCAATTCAACTGGATGTCAACTAAAAGTTTCCAAGTCTGTTGGTTTCAGACTCCTATTATGTCAGTGTACTGATCTAATTCTACCTAGCTGGTTACCTCCTGTATACTGGTCTATTAACTACTTAGCCAATTATCCTCCTGTGTACTGATCTATTCACTGCTTAGCCGATTGACCTCCTATGTGCCGGTCTACTCATTGCTTAGTCATTCTACACTTTGCTTACCCTGTCTACACATTTCTTAGCCGGGTAACCTCTGTATACCGGTCTACTCACTATCGATAGGAATAAGAACTATTTTTCTTTACCGGTTATCTTTTAATTCTTTGTCGATGGACTGTGAAGACTTAGAAGATGATATTGCCAACAATGATAACCATTTCATTCATCAGTCATACAAAACACACCAAAATGCCAAAAAACTCCCCCTTTGGCATTGGTGGAAACCACTACAAAAATGTGTCGGTCATGGCCCCTGTTTCCGACCCTTGTTACTCATAATGTACAAATCTCCAAAACTCCCCCTTTTGACATCAATGGCAAAGACTATACAAAATAATTTATCAAAGTAAAGCAAAAATTTCTTTGAAATTTTCTTGAGCTGCTATCATAGAGGATTCCCATGAAGGCTTTACCTATTTCATGGTGGTGAAGTGTTCGTGCAAAACTACAACAAAATTCTCCATATCATCAACTATTTTACAGTCAGGTTCATTTATGAGAAGTTCTGATTCTTTAACATTCCTTTGCATGAAATCAATAATTGGTGCAAGATAACACTATAGCTCTAACAAACTAAAACCTCGTTTGTCCTCTTCTTCTTTTAACCTTTTGATTTAATGATTGAGTTGTTTTACCTTGCCACTAAAAATTGTTGCTGAGTTGTTAAGAGGATCAAAAGAACCTATCAGATCTTGAATTTCTCTTTGAATATAAGTTCTTTAATCTTCTAGATCTCTGATTAAATCAGTAAAACTTGAAGATTTGACCAATAATTTGCCAACTTCCTATAGTATATTTTTCAACTCTTCTATGTGGTTGGAGAGGGTAACTTTTCCAACTAATATTTCTTCCATTAGTTTTTCTCCTCTCTTTGATTCATATTGCCTTACTGTAACCTTTTCTAGATCGTTTGCCTCTTAACCGATTGTTGTTACAAGAGTGCCCAACTGATCAATGATGGGTGCATTGTCATTAACAAAAATGATAGGAATTAGGTCAGATAGAATTGTCTTGGCAGAATTGAGAATTCTTGCATTCTTTTTATTTTCTCTCAATTTATCCTTTTCAGCTTGAATTTTTTAGTTTTTCAGAGACTTTCATCAATTGCTTGGGAGTCATTTTCTTTATATCAATGAATGATTCTTCCTCTTCTTCCTCCTATATTTCATCCTCCTTTTATACAATCTCAACCTCAGAACTAGCTGCGGTGGTGAGGTTTACTTTCTTCTTTTCACTTTCTTTTTCTAAGTCTAACTTCCTCTTTGTCGGAGGAGTATCCATCACTGCTTTCTTATCCTCTACTTTCTTCTCTTCCTCTTTGTCGAAGGAGTATCCATCACTTCTTCCATATACTCTACTTTCTTCTCTTCCTCTTTGCCTTTTTCTATCAAAATAGGATTTGGTGTCAATTAAGTTCTATGGGGTGTATCTTCATAAGGATTATCTTCAATTGTAACTTCATCTTGACTGGGATGCTTAGATTGATCAGCTCCCTTCACTAGTGTAGTCTAAACCGGTTGCTCAACATCCTTTGTCAAATTGGGAATGTCAGACACAACATTTCCAATGATGTCCTTAACTGAGAAAACATCAAAACTTTCAGTAGAGTCTTTGTCTTTACCTTTCCCTTTGTCAAGGGCAGCTGCAACTTGGTCCTATTTTGTTCCCTTTGCTATTTCTTCTTCAGCTTCCTTTTGTTGGGTCAAGATTATCTTCTACAAGGCAACACCTTCTTCATGCACTACTTCAACTTTGCCTACAACTACTCTCCCTAATCTATTTCTTATCTTAAAAAGTTGAATGCATGCTTCAGCAACTAGTGAAGCTTGATCAAGATCTAAATCATGTTGTACTTCCATGAGTTCTTTTATCCTGTATTCTTTCTCAATAGCTATAGTTGTTTTCCATCTCCCTTCAATTCGATCTTGCAAATCTAATGGGTTTATTCCATATAATTCTTTGGGAGTTCTGCAAAACTCATGCAAGTTCTAGATTAGGGATTCCTCAATTCTTCTTTTGTCTTCTTCATGATAGAGAGAATATGTTTTCCCAACACTAGATAGACCTCCAAATTCTTTGATCCGATGGACCAATTCATCAACTCTTGGAGATATGTTTCTTCCACTTCTTCTAACCTCTTTAATTTCCCCATCTGACTGGGTGTCAGTGTTATCACCCTCTTTTTCATCCTTTTTGAGCTTCTTTTCACCCTTTGTATCAACTTTTCCTTCACTCTTCTTCTTTCTGGTATAAGTTTCTCCTACCGATCTATCTTTACTTGGGGAATATATAGCAGTACCTATTTCCTTTTCTTTTGTATATGTGTTTGGCTTGGTAGATGCAGTCCCCTTGGGTTTTGTCTTTGACACTTTCTTCTTTTCACTTGTTAGTTCTTCATCTTTATTAGGTTTGACCCTTGTTTGTTCACTAGTACCAGTGGAGGTAGTGGAACCAGATGCTTCACCTCCATATTTTTTGTCAAGAGTATCAATCATTCTTATTACTTTTCTTTTCATGATTAGCACCTGAAGTTCCTATTTTATTTTGGAGCTTGTCTCCTACAAGTTCCAAATTTCTTTGCCTTCTGGTCTACCGGTTTGGACAGTAGCATGTTTACATGAATTTTAACAATGTTTTTTGCAACCTGATAACCCATAGGTGGAACCCAAAAGGTTTTGGGTTGAACCGCTTGAATGATGCAACAATTTGTGTCTACAAGAAAGCAAATGTTGTCTTTGTAATTCTGCACTATATCGGTTGGTATTCTTTCCCTTTTGTGCATCCTAATTTGAAATTCCTTAAATTATCCCCACATTGTTTCACCAAACCTATCTCCTAGATACCTAATAATTTCACCTATCTAAACAATGATAGGTTTTTCTTCAGACCATACTACATTACCCTTACCAAGAAAAAAAATTTGCACATAGAAAAATATACATACCGATAGTGAGCCATATTTGAAAGATTGCTTCTTGTCCTTCTTGATTCTCTCCAAGTTCACAAAAAAATGGCTTTTGATCATCTCACAAATATCATATGTTGCATCCTCCTTGATAATTCTATAGGCAACATGTATGGGACCGCTCAACACACTATTCATTCGGCTTGATTGATAGACCCTATAACCTAGCACTGCAGAAGCGAATCTTACTTCAGCATCCTCAATATGAGTGACTGTCACATCAAGATTTGGTTAACCGAGTGACTTAAGTTGATGACATTGTTCTTAGGGTTGGTGCTTCACCGGTTGCGCTAAACCCTATCACTCTTTGAATCACATCCTTTGTAGTCTTGATTGGTGCTTGAGCTTCTAGCCATGAGAATTGATCATGTACTCTTCTTAATATGTACCTAACCCAGTCGGCATGAAACTGATCAGGAAAAATCAATAGTATTTGACAAACCCTTGGTCTTCAGAGGTAAATATTTTGCCTTCAACTGATCATTAACATAGAACCCTTTAAATTCATTTCGAATGAATTTGTCTCCAAGTTCTTCAAGCTTTCAATGGATGTAGGAGAAAATATCTTCAACCAATAATACACCAGAGGGTATAGATGATAACGCACCGGTCATGTTGATCTCACCAGCTTTCGTTGGATGTAGCTTGAATTCAGGTTGAGGTTCTTTAATAGATTCAACTAGCACAAGAGTCGATATAGGTAGTGCCATGATGACCTTCAAACAAATTTTCTCAAACAGGGTTTGAATACCTTCTCCTCAAAAAATAACAAACATCACTATCACTTTGCTTGAACTTTTCACACATATCACTAGCAAGATTTCAATCACCTTTGGTCGCACAAGAGATCGAGAAAGTTCACAAGAAATTAGGGTAAGTGAAATGTATTGACATTTCCTTATTCAACCATTGAGATTTATCGGTGTTATGATACAACGGTTAGTATTGAAACTTACAACTTAAAGCAAATTGATTTACCTTTTACTGGTTGTTTGTTACCGATACCGATACACAAATAATTAACTCACAAGACATTTCTCAAACAAGAACTTTAGCATAACATTTATGCATCTCAACTATGCAGATAAACATAACCTTATATTTGTTAAGGGGATTTAAAATTAATCTTACCATATGTGCTCCCCTTGAGCATCGGTATGTCTAGTTTGAAGAGGAACTATCATCATCGATGGATGATGACTTGGTTTCAGAATGACTTCCTCCTTTTCTTTCTTCCTCCTTAACCCATGTCATTTTCATTTTATTCCTCACTTCTTCAATTGTCTTCTTTCCTTTCAGGTCATTTTGCTCTTTCTTCTTGCCAAACCGGTTCTTGTCTGCAGACTGGTTATAGGATCAGTTCCTACATTCTCTAGCTAAGTGACTGGTCTTATGGCAATTGAAACATGCCATACCAGTTATCCTCCATGGTCTTACTTTTTTTTCTCTGACCTATTCTCATTCTGCAATTTACTACAACATGACCAAAAGTACCACAAGTGGCATTAAACTAATTACTCCTTTTATTAGAGCTAACTAGTTTGAATGGTGATCATAATTCATTTGGCTTGAACATGCACTCTTCATATTTGTGTCCATATTTATTACATGTAAATCAATATCCATTAAATCTTCCTCTATTTGACATGCTGCTAGATTGAGATCTTCACTCATAAGTAGTGTGACCATACTTGTGACAATTAAGGGAGTAACCATCAAAGTTGAAATTGACTAACCGATTTATTTCTACAGACATCAGACTTATGACCCGATTTACCACAATGATTACAAGAAGATTTAGAAAACTTCATACCTTTCACTCCCAAATGGTTCCATTTATCATCCTTTATCTTTTTGGATTTAGATGATTCTCCAGTTTCCATAGGACCTGTACCGGAGTAACCAAGACCATTTGTTTCCTTTGTTCTTCTCTGAGCTTTCAACTGCTCATCTGTCTTCTCAGAGCTTTCATTGAATTTCCTCAGCTTCTCATTTCTCTCATTTGCAGCTTTCAACTCACTCTCAAGTTGTTCAATCTCTTTCATAATCTTCTCCTTTTCTTTTATGTTGTCATGTAGATGCTTATGCATGTATTCATTCTCCTGGGTGATAATTCAGATTTATTCATCTTTTTCAATCATGATTGCATCATTTTCTCTCAAGGAATCTTCAACAAGCCTTTTGGCTCTTTTAGCTTTTGACAAAGCTTCTTCTACATCTCTTTTTATTTCATCGGCACTTATGCTGGCTTCCAATAACTCAGTCATTCATCATTCTCAAGGCCTGACTTTCATGTTCTCTTTTGAGATGTGTGTTTTTTTCAGTCAGCTTCTTGTTCCTTTTCATGAGTTTTGAGACTACTCTTCTTCTTCTTGAGATCCACTCTATTCAGAGAGTTGATCTATGATATCCTAACTCTCATTTAGTTGTTGAGCTAGATCCTTTCTTTTAGCAAGAGATTTCCCCAGTCTCTCTTTCAGCAGAGCAATAATTTCATTTGCTTCATCAATCTTCTTTTGATACCAGTATTCTTCCAAGATCTTTTTTGTCAAGTTGTCAAGATTTACTTTAGAGGACCAGAGCTCTGATACTAATTGTTAGTATTTAACCAGTGACTGAGAGAGGGGGGGGTGAATCAGTTAAAGAAATTTCCACACATTTCAACCAATTAAAATAACTAGTCCGCAACTATCCTTTCCATTGTCTTAAACATTGTGTAAATTCTGAAAGCAAATAAGATCATAGAAAAGATATTTGCATGCACACATATGTATCACATAACACAGGTAATTATACATGGAAACCCTCGGTTAGAGGGAGAAAACCACAGTGGGGATAACCCACATTCTCTCTTACTGCAGTGAAGAAAGGTGCCCTGTTAAGAACTTACAATCTATTCTTTCTGAGAACATCACCTTGTTAGGAGTGACTAGTATTCGGTTAAGAATACCTTAGAACCTGTTAAAGTTCACCTTTCTAGAGGATTTACAACTTCATATCTGAAGTGACTCAGTTAAGATATTTTACATAAAGAACCGGTTAAGGTTCACCCTATTAAGGGATTTACAATGCTGCAATTGTTAGAAGGCAACAAGGATGATTTGATCTATCTAATAACACTACCTATTTCTCATAGATCTACTCTACATACTCTTTTATTCTAATCGGTGTCGGCTTCACCGTTTCATGCCTCTTTCACCTGCACTCTGTTCTTCTCCCCCTATGTTTAGGTTCACAGATCTTTTCTCACATGAACAACAACCTACATAGAATCAATTGTGTGAATATATTAGCCTTTGGTTCTGGCGCCAAATTTCCCCCGAAAACATTATATTCAAAATTATGTTACCATGCCAATTACTCTCCAGAAATCATTCCAGGAATATCAGTCAAGATAGTCATTCATGCCGATAAGTCCCCTAGTTGATTGTCGGTTCAATTGGATATTAATTGAACATTTCCAAGTTTGTTCATTTCAGACTCCTATTATGCCGATGTACTGATGAAATTCTGCCTAGTTGGTTACCTCATGTATATCGGTCTATTAAATACCTAGCCGATTATCCTCTTATGTACCGATCTGTTCACTGCTTAGCCGGTTGACCTCCTATGTGCTGGTCTACTCACTGCTTAGTCGGTTTACACTCTTCTTACCCTATCACCACATTGCTTAGCTGATTAACCTCTGTATATTGTTCTACTCACTATCGATAGGAATAAGAACTCTTGTTCTTTACTGGTTATGCTTTACTTCTTTGTCGATGGACTGTGAAGACTTAGAAGATGATGTTGCCAACAATGACAACCATTTCATTCACCGGTCATACAAATTGCCAACATTAACATCATCTACATAGACAACTCCCTTCGAAACGCAAGAAAATGCTCCAACATAATCTTCCAGGGTAGCCACATGTGGATACTGCTTGAAAATTGGCCTAGGGTGGTCCTTGACCTTTACCACAGTTGGGTTTGCAAAAAAAATAGGAATAGATGATGATCATGCTTCCATGTTTAAAGATAAATACCTTTTGATCGCTCTCAGTGAAAGCCTCCAACAAATTCTTCTAGACATCGGTGAGATCACTCAAGAAGAAATATGATTGCTCTTAGTCGCTCTAAATCTTTCTAAAATCACTCTGAATGCAAGGTGATAAAAAATGAAGTGTATTCAACCTTTTTATCCTTCAAGAAGAACCCTAATCTTGCATTGACATAAATGACCGACGATAAAAGATATCGGATCTTGCTTAGAAGATATCCATGCCGGATAATATTCTCCAATATCTGGAACATTTTTTAGAACCTCTTCCCCTAAGGCATCTGCCTCAGTTATCGGATGAGCTTCGTGCTAGTACAGGAGTAGCCTCTTCTTCCAGATAGCATTCCCATTTGATGATTATTCTTTAGTCTTTCTAACCCATCTCTGAGTACGATCTTGCCGGATTTCACTAACCTTCTATTTTCCTTTCTCATTTGATCCTCCATTACCAATCGGTGGATTTGTAATTCTACAAAATTTAGCAATATGTCCAACCTCATTACATGCATAACATGTAACATTGTTCCTTTGAATTGCTTTGCTAAAACTGGTGAAATTGCTTGACCTGCACTAATTAGCCGTATGTCTAAATTTTCCACAACCATAGCATTTAACATTCATTCTACAATCTTTTGTCTTATGACCAAACTTATTACGTTTAGAACATTTACCGAGAGTAGAATCAGGGTTCTGATTTGCTCTATTTCTACATTGCCTAGCCATGTGCCCAAATGTATTGTAAACAAAACATCTACCATTGAATTTATAAGTATTAAATTTCCTTACCGGTTCCTTATGGTTTTGATCTGCATTAGCAGTATCGAAACTCTATCCTTTCACAAATCTAAGTCCATTGGAATCTCCAATCCACCTTTGTCTCTTCAATAACTCATCTAGTTGTGCTGAGATGATCTTGAATTTTTGTTTGTACTCACTTGCAAGAGTTAAATCTTCTCTTAGAATTATCATTTGTCTCTCAAGATCTTGTTCATTACTCTGGGATTGTGCCAAATCAGTTCTCAACATATCATTCTCATGAACCAACCTACCACATTCTTCAAATTTGTTCTTCAGGGATACAACAAGACTTTCTTCCCTTTTCTTTATGTCCTCAATCTCCTTAGACATCCTCATAGTTATAACTTGCATTTCATTTTTCATAACCATGTTCTCTTGACTCAATTTTTTACCATGTTCCTCTTAATCATCTTGACTTTGCAAAAGATCCTTCCTCCTAGCTTGAAAAGATGATAGCCTCTCTTGTAGGACAAGAATGAATTCCTTAGCAGAATTCAAGTCATCTTCTAGCTTTAAGTTCTTCAGCCTTTCAGCATCATAATCTTCAAGTGCCATCTCAAGTTTCTTCTCCAAATCCATGTCCATGAATTTTGGTTTCATGATCTTCCTCAAGTTGTTAAACTCCTCTGAGGCACAAGGCTCTAATACCAATTGTTGGAAACCAATAACAACGAGAGGGCGTGGGTGAATCAATGTTATACTAGAATGACAATTTTTAACCTTATTAAAATATGCATACACCAACCGGTATACCGGTGCATACATAATTGAAAGAAGTAAAGCAATCAACAAGCCAATCGCATAAATGAGAACCATAACACACATATTTATATGTGGAAAAAATCAAAGAGGAAAAACCATGGTGGGATTTGTGACCCACAATACCAATCCACTGGCCATATGAAGAGATATTACAAAATATGAGGGGCCCACACTTGCAGGAAGGCTTATAGCCTAGAGTACACTGCTCAATCACAAAAGGAGCCTCACTGACTACATAAAATTCCAGACTACAATCCGGATAAGTGTGAACTACTAAGATACCATCTTCTATGCCAGAATACAGTTATGGTTTAAGCTCTGTTTGTTCTGGTCTGAAACCCTAAACCCTTTACCGGAATAACCCTTACATGAATTTCCTCACATACATGATCTCTCTAATATATTTTGCATCATATTACATTCAAATATCCATAATCTCCTATCATATATCTCTTATATCCATATCCCACAAAATGATCTATTAAATTTTCCTATATACCCTATAAAAAATTTCATGCCTTATGTCGGCTTACAAAGATGTATACAATATCTAATTGCATATCGACCAGATAACATAAATGCATAAACATTTAAAAAAATTGTCGATGCCAGATCTAAGATGTGTCGGCCTCCAATACCGATAACCTTTACTAAACCATGTTGGCCTACATTGTCGGTAACTAAAGAAATCCTTTTGTCCTACTGGTGTCGGTGAAGTATATGTGAAGTGCCTGGAAGTACACCAAAGAACTAAAATATGAAGTCAAAACATAATACCATGTTGCCATCAATGACAACATAGTGAAACCAACCAATTAAGTGTCAATTGCCAACAAATTCTTCCCATCTCATATGTCTCTGATTCAACTTAGTCTGACTATTCAAATACTGCAAAGCTTTATGATCTGTATACAACAAAAACTCTTTAGGCAACAAGTAATGTCTCCACTTCTTCAAGGCTTGAACTATGGTATAGAACTCTTGATCATACACAGAATATCTCCTCTGAGCATCATTCAATTTCTCATTTAAATAGGGTACTGCTCTTCCTTCTTAACTCAAGACTATTCCTATTATTGTTCCACTTGCATCACAATCCACTAGAAATACTTTATTGAAATCCGGTAAAGCTAGCACAGGCTGCTTAGTCACTTTCTGCTTCAACAATTCAAAATTTTTGTTTGCTCCGGTGGTTCACTTGAATTCCTTCCGATCTCCTCTCATGGTCTCAGTCATAGGGTTACAAATGGAATTGAAATTTTGGATAAACTTCCAGTAAAAACTAGCCAATCCATGAAATGATCTTACCTCTCCAATGCTTTCCGGTGTAGGCCATTCAACAATTGTTTTCACTTTCTCAAGGTCCATCTTTAAACCATTCTCAGATATCACAAATCCCAAATAGACTAACTCATCCTTCATGAAAGTACACTTCTTAATATTGATAAGAAACTTCTCTTCTCTCAATCTCTACAAGACTTGTCTTAACTGCAACAAATGCTCCTCTCTTTTCTTACTAAAAATTAGAATGTCATCCAAATAAACAATAACAAACATACCCAAGAATTTATTCAATACCTTGTTCATCAGCTTCATGAAAGTACTCGGTGCATTAGTCAATCCAAAGGTATCACCAACCCTTCATATAGTCCTTTATTGGTCTTACATGTTTTATTCCACTCATCACCTTCTTTGATCCTGATCTGATGATATCCACTCTTCAAATCTATCTTTGTAAAGTATCTGGCTCCACTCAAATAGTCTATTATGTCATTCATCCTAGGCAAGGGCAACCAGTATTTCACTGTGATCTTGTTTATTACGCTTGAATCGGTACAAATTCTCCATTATCCATTCTTATTAGGTGTTAATATTGATGGTACTGTACAAGGGCTCAGACTCTCCCTAATCAAACCTTTCTTCAATAGCTCCTACACTTGTCTATTCAGTTCTTTATTCTCTGCTAGTGTCAACCAGTGTGCAACTTTGTTAAGTAAACTAGCTCTGGGAACCAAGTCCATGTAATGACTAATACTTCTCACAGGTGGCAATCCATCAGGTACATTATCTGAAATGATGTCCTCATATTTTGTCTATAAATATTTTATCTCTTCTGGGTGTTCTCCTTCTGGTTCCGGTATCTCGGTCTTCTTAGGAATTTAGGCAAAGCACATATTCTCATGTCTCAGTCCATCTAGGAATTTCCTTCCATCTACCAAACATATTCTAGCATTCGTACAGACTTCATTCTTCAAAGGTTCCTCCAAAGGCAACAAGGTTTGTTTCATCCCATTGGCCAAAATAGTGTATGTATTCTTTCTCCCATCATGTACTGCCTGTCTATCAAACTTCCAAGGTCTACCCAACAAAAGATGACAAATATCCATAGGCATACTATCACACAAAACTTCATCATGATAATTCCCAATTTTTCAATTTCACCAAACATTGTTCACTTACTAACAACTTGTGCTCATCCTGAATCCATGCTATCTGATAAGGCTTAGGGTGTTTCAATCTCACCAATTTTAATGATGGTATAAGACATTTTCTCCTACATTCATTGCAAGCTCAAAGAACTTGGAGACAAGTTCATTCGAAATGAGTTAAAAGGGTTTTGTGTTAATGATCAATTGAAGGCATAATTTCTATCTCTGAAGACCAAGGGTGCAGCTAATGTTATTGATTTTCCTAATCAATTTCATGAGGACTAGGTTAGGTATGTACTGAGAATGGTTCATGATCAATTTTTGTGGCTAAAAGCTCAAGCATCCATCAAGATTACAAAGGAGGTGATTAGAAGAGTGACAAGGTTTAGTGCAACTGGTGAAGCATTAACCCTAAGAATGATTTCATCATTTGAAGTCATCTGATTAACCAAATCCCGATGTGATAGTAGAGAAATGACAATAACACATATTGAAGATGCTGAAGTAAAATTTGCCTCCTCGGTGCTCAGTTACAGGGTTTATCAATCAAGCTGGATGAATAGTGTGTCTAGTGTTAGGTCCCGGTGACAACTGAGATGGGGGGTGAATCAATTGTCAATGAATTTCAAACCAAATATAACTTAACCAAACTTAATGCTTAATACCAATAAACCAAAATTTATGTTGGGAGATAGTTTTAACAGTTCATTGCAATACCGGTAAATTTTAATGCATGAAACAGAAAGAAAAAACACATAACACAGATATTTGTATGTGGAAACCCTGTAAGGGGAAAAACCACAGTGGGAAACCTTACCCACAATCAGATGATACTACTACAGATAGTATGTGTGTTCAATATGGATTCTGCACATGCAGAAAGGCCAACTCCCTAGAGCTCACTGCTCAATCACAAAATGGGAGTCACATTGACTACAATTGGATGGTTCAATCCAATGATAATGTATTGCTCAAAATAGTATCTTCATATGCCAGATTCAGTACCAGTTAAGCTTTGATTTGTCCATTAAATCTTCCTTCAATCTTGAATGATGTCTCCATGTATAGCTCTACTTATATTCGTATATACCTTATTATATTCCTCTTCCACTATCCTTACACCAATCTCACAAATGAGATCTTACATTTATACCAAAACCTAAGACCAAATGAGTAGGTCGGCTCACTAAGAGATATTACAATAAAATCAATTACAAAAGAAAAATTATGTGATACATCATGTCGGCTCAATGCATTCACAATAATAACAAATCATCTTCATAATGTGTCGTGCTTATCTGGATTAGATATGCTTGCCGGTCCATAGCCTAGACCTATTTGTCGGTAACAAAAAATATGCAAACCCGATTAGACCAATGATAAAATCACCAAAACAAAGTGTCCAAACAATGTCTTCGACATAACCAAGTAATCTCCAAGTCATTCAAAGTGTTGGTGAACCAAATACCGGTGACTGTGCATAAGTCACTGAACATGCTGGTGAACATAACCAAGATTCTCCAAGTGTTGATAAGTGTTGATAAGTGTTGACATCAATGACAAAACCATTGCAACACATCCAAAATACCAACAATATCCCCCTTTGGCATTGATGGTAACACAAGATGGAAAAACCATCTAAGTGCCAAAGCAAAAATGCCAAAAACCAAAAACCAACAATCTCCAAAAGAGATTATTAACCAGAAATCAAAATACAGATATAGAGAGTAACAATATCTCCAACAATAATCTCTCCCCAAAAGATAATGTGTTTTTCCATAGATATCTCTCCCCCTTCAACATCAAATGACAAAAAAATACAAAAACTAGATTCAAACAGTTCATAGAACTTATCACAAAATACCAACTTATCAACTTATCCAACTACTCCCCCTGACAAGTAGCTCTCCTCATCAAAGCTGGAAAAAGATTTCTCTGTTAATTCTACTGGTTGATGACAATATCAATTGTCTAAGTCTGTACCGGTGGGGGTATAACCCCAAGCTATTCTCTGAGATTTTCAAAACTTTCCTTAGGCAAAGGCTTAGTAAAAATATATGTAATCTTCTCTTTATTATTCACATAAACCAATTTCACTTCTTTTGTTTCCACATTCTCTTTCAGAAAATTGAATTTGATAGAAACATGTTTAGTTTTTGAGTGAAATATCAGATTCTTAGATATATCAATTACTGCCAAATTATCACAGTAAATAGTTATAGGTTCCTTGCATTTTACCTTTATGTCCTTCAACATTTGCTTGATCCATAATACCTGTGTGCAATTAGTTGCTGCTACAACATATTCGGAGTCTGCTCTTGATAAAGATGTACAACTTTGTTTCTTGCTCAACCAAGAAATTAATCTGCTATCTAAGAAAGAATTCTCTAACAGTGGTAATTTTTCTGTCATCTACATCTCCTGCCCAATTTGCATCTGTATATGCACATAAATCAAAGTTTTCATCTCTAGGGTACCATAAGCCAAGATTTGTTGTGCCTTGTAGATACTAGAAAATCCTTTTCACTGTTGATTCATGATTTTCTTTAGGATTACTCTGAAATCTTGAAACAATACATACTGCATTCATAATATCAAGTCTTGTTTGTGTCAAATATAGTAAACCTCCTATCATAGACTTGTATCTAGTTAGATTAATAGGTGTTGATTCATCCTTCAATGATAATTTATCAGTTGTAGTCATAGGTGTGCTTACCGGTTTAGAGTTTTCCATGCCAAATTTCTTTAGTAATTCCTTCAAGTACTTAGATTGATTTATGAATATACCTTTATCAGTCTGTGAAATCTGCAATCCTAAAAAGAATTTTATCTCCCCAATCATAGACATTTCAAATTCTTCCTGCATCTTTTTAGAAAAGTCTTTACATAATTCATCTTCTCCTCTAAAGATTATATCATCAACAAAAAATTCTATAACCAAGATGTCATCATTAGTCACTTTGTAATATAAGTTGATGTCAGCATTACCTTTAGTGTAACCAATCTTCAAAAGATATTTGTCCAATCTAGCATACCAAGCTCTAGGAGCTTGCTTTAGTCCATACAAAGCTTTCCTTAACCTGCAAACCATATATTTATCATTTGTTAATGAAAATCCATTAGGCTGTTCAATGTAAACTTCTTCTTCAAGAACACCATTCAGAAATGCACTTTTAACATCCATTTTATATACTTTATAGTTCTTATGTGTTGAAAAAGCTAAGAATAATCTGACTGCCTCAATTCTAGCTACTGGTGCAAAGGTTTCATTATAATCAACTCCTTCTTTCTGTGAATATCCCTTACACACTAATTTTTCTTAATTTTTGATTACCTTACCATCTTCATTGATTTTATTTCTGAATACCCATTTAGTTCCAAATACATTTTTGTCTTTAGGTCGGGGAACTAATGTCCATGTGTTATTCTTTTCAGTTTGTTCCAATTCATCTTCCATAGCTTTAATCCAGTGTTTATCTTCACATGCCTCATTAATTGATGCTGGTTCAATTTGAGAAATAAGACATACCTCTTCATTTGCCAGTCTTCCTCTAGTCATAACACCTTGATACTTGTTCCCAATTATCTAATTTTTCAGAGTGGTTCAGTCTTACATACCGGGGTGTTCTTACTTGCTATTGTTCCTCAGTCATTGTGGAATTTTTAGATGATGCTGGTGTGACTGGATCAACATTTTGTACAGGTGTAGGTTCATTTGATATTATCTCTATTCCCGGTTCAGAGTCCATGTACCTTGAATTACCTCTAAACTATTCATCAATCTTCACATTTGCACTCTCAACAATTTTTTGCAATCTCTTATTAAAACATCTATATGTCTTTCTCTTAGATGAATAACCAAGAAATATTACTTCATCACTTCTAGGATCAAATTTTCCAATATACTCATCTCTTCTAATATAACATTTACTTCCAAATATTCTGAAATATTTAAGAGTAGGAGTATGACCAGACCATAGTTCATGAGGGGTCTTACCAGTTTCACCTTTGATGTGAACTTTGTTGAATGTGTAAACCGTTGTACTCACTTCTTCTCTCCAATATACATGAGGTAGATTTTCTTCTGATGACATACTTCTAGCTGCACCCAAAATAGTTATGTTCTTTCTTTCCACAACTCCATTCTGTTGGGGTGTCCAAGGTGTTGATAAGTGTCTCTTGACTCCATTCACTTCATAGAATGTATTAAATTCCTTAGATGTGAATTCACCTCCTTGATCTGATCTCAAAAATTTGATTTTCTTACCAGTTTCAGTTTTTTACCATCATCTTGAATAGTTTGAATTTCCCAAGTGCTTCTGATTTCTCCCTGAGAAAAGTAACCCAACACATTCTAGAATAGTCATCAATGATTAGCATAAAATATCTATCTCTTTGTAAAATTCTAGTTCTTGTTGGACCACATAAGTCAGTATGGATTAAGTCAAGAACATTATTGGATTTTTCTGGAATACTCTTAAAAGATGTTCTAACTTTCTTTCCAAATTGACATTCCTTACATACCGGATTGTGAGGTTTAACAATCTTAGGTAAATCCCTTACTGCCTTAGTTGTATTGATTTTCATAATGCAATCAAAATTTACATGACAACATCTCTTATGCCATAACCAACTTTCATCAATATGTGCAATCAAGCATGCCTTCTCATTGTTATTAAAATGAAAAAAATTACCTCTAGTCTGATTACCGGTTGCAATTTCTAAGCCAGTTTTGTTCATGATTTTGCATTTACCATTCTTGAATTGTAACTGAAATCCCTTTTCAACTAATGAACCAACACTCAAAAGATTATGCTTCAAACCTTCAACATAGTAAACATTATCAGTATTGCGCTTACCATAAAAATATATAGTGCCTTTTCCTTTGATCAAACAAACTTTATCATCTCCAAATCTTACTTGACCTCCATTGTATTCCTGAAAGGTTAAGAATTTACTTTTATCACCTGTCATATGATGTGAACATCCAGAATCAATGATCCATTCATCCTTATCTTCAATTTTAGCTGTCAGGGCCTGCTCTACTAGTTGAACAGTAGGTGTCGGTTGATCTTCTGTTATAGCAACAAAAACCCATCCATTGTTTGTCAGTTCCTCATCAGAATCATTAATAACTCCTTCATCAACATAGTAACAATATTTGTCTCTATTCTTCTTAAATCTGTATCTCTGATATTCAGGGTTAGGATTATATGTTCTTTTAGCTTCTTCTTTCAATCTTGCATGTCTATCAGGATACCTAGATGCCATATGACCAATCTTATTGTAGTTAAAACATTTAAATGGTGTTTTACCTTCATACTTACTTCCAACTAGATCTTTAGTCATTTTCCTTGCAAAAAGTGCTTCAAGTTCTTCCAGTTCTTCATTCTCCTTTCTGATTTCTTCAAGTTCTCTTGCATAAAAGGATTTCCAATCAGATTTATCAGATGATGATGATGCCTTGAAAGCTAAATATGTCTTAATTATAGCAACATGACCAAATTCCTCAAGTTCAAAAGCTGAGAGTTTTCCAACCAAAGTGTCTCTAGATACTGATGCATTAGGCATTGTTCTCAATTCATTTATAGTAGTTACTTTCATTTTGTATGTTGGTGGAAATGCTCTTACAACTCTAGAAAAAATTTCATCTTCACTTAAGATTCCTCCACAACATTGTATATCCAAAACAATTTCATTTACTCTTTCCATAAAAGAAGAAATCCTTTCATCTTCTTCCATTTCAGATTTTCATACCTGACCCAGAATCATTCAAGTTTTGCAATTTTGACTGTGGTATCACCTTCATTCAATGTTTCCAATTTGTCCCAAATAGATTTAGCAGTAGATCTATCTGATAATCCCATGATTTGCTAATCTGAAAATGCGCTCAAAAGTGCTTCTCTTGCTTTGCAATCATTTTCCTCATCTTTAGACAAGGTAGGTGGATTAGGTTGATCTTGAGTAGGAGAAACATATCCATTCTTTGTAACATCCCATGTCCTTTTCAATGCAATTCAAATGTGTCTCCATCTTGATCTTCCATATGCCATAGTTAGTTCCATCAAGTTTCAGACTGTCCTTCCTGAAATAGTTAGAAGACATTAGATCTCCTCAAGCTGTTAAACTTCTACAAAAATGGGACTAGGCTCTGATACTAATTATTAGGTCCCGGAGACAACTGAGAGGGGGGGGCAAATCAGTTGTCAATGAATTTCAAACCAAATATAATTTAACCAAACTTATTCCTGTAGATAGTTTTAATAGTTAATTGCAATACCAGTAAAGTTTAATGCATGAAACAGAAAGACACAACACATAACACATATATTTGTATGTGGAAACCTTGTAAGGAGAAAAACCACAGTGGGAAACCTTACCCACAATCAGATGATACTACTGCAGATAGTATGTATGTACAATATGGAGTCTGCACATGCAGAAAGGCTAACTACCTAGAGCTCACTACTCAAACACAAAATGAGAGTCACACTGACTACAATTGGATGGTTAAATCCAATGATAATGTACTGCTCAAAATAACATCTTCATATGTTGGATTCAGTACCGGTTAAGCTCTAATTTTCCTTCTTCAAACCTTCCTTCAATATTGAATGATGTTTGCGTGTGTATGCGGGAAAAGTGGGCAGATAAAACTCAATATTTAAAAATATGATAGAATACTAGTCCACACACACACACAGGACTTCTTGATACAAGCTATGGAGTAACGACATGTTACTCAGCTTCCCAAGGATGGTCCCATGGTTCTTTATCTCACAATGTCCCTCAAACCAATGTTTTTCTCTCAGATTACTGAGCAAAATGGTTTAGGGATGGCAAATATGAGAACGAGAGATGCTCTTACTAAATTTAGTATGAAATGGATGTTAAGCTATGTATGATACTAAAAATGCAATAAACTAAATGATAAGATAACGAGGTTAGTATGAATACTATCCTAGCATACTATATTTAGTCTAATTCCTGATCTAAAAGAGGCTAAATGATGAGCATATATGAAATGAGAAAGCTTGAAAGAATTTGAGCATAAGTATAATGCTTCAAATTTGAAAGATGATTGTTAAGAATGGAGGAATGAGGGCTCTATTTATAGCACAAACAGGACAATGGATGGTCAGGATTGAATAGTTTAATCAAGGGCTGAGTTTGAAAGTTGGGGATCCATGTGCATAATTGGCACCAGTGAAATGGTGACAAGTGTCAACATAGGGTTGGGTTGAGAGAAGAGGTTGGAGGCATTAAAGGCCTGAGAAGACCTCATGGTTATCTAGAGGCTAAGGGTCAAGTCTAAATTAAGATTACCCATTGGATTAAGAGTTAATCCAAGGATAAACCTTTGTGCAAATGATTAAGAGATAATCATGGTCAAAGCATTAAAGGCCTGATGAGACCCTTGGGTTGGATAGAGATTGAGTCAAAACAAATGTTTTAACCATGTAGGAGGGTTTGAGTTAACCATTAATGGTTATTGGAGACTTTGTGGATTAAGTGGTTGAAGGTTGGAAGCTTTCAAAGGTTATCAAAGACTTTGAGACATTTAGTGGTTGAAGGTTGAAAGCCTTTAATGGTTATCAAAGACTTTGAGGCTTTGAGAAGTGACTTCCCTTTGCTTAGGGATGTGACAAAGTTTAGAGGAGGGGTTAGGTTAATTAGAAGTGATTAGAAGATTCTAGAAGGGATTAGAAATAGGTTTGGGATTTTGCAAGTGGATGGAGGGATAATAGGATTTAATTGAAATAAAGAATTTAATTCAATTTGGTTGCAAATTTGGGGAAATTGAATAAATTAGATTTATTCAATTTAGGATAACTATTTAATTAAATTTAAATTTAATTAAAAGTGGATAGGGGGATTTAATTGAATAAAATGATTTATTCATTAAATGGGTATAGTAAATTTAATTTAAATAAATTGAGTAATTTACTTAATAAAATAGAAGAATGTGGATAATTTAATTAAATTGGATTTAATCAAATAGGAAAATGAACATAAAATATTCATTTAGGAATGTGGTCATTTTTATACGTCTACATTTTGCCCCTTTGAAGTGACGTGTGTGCACATGTTATTTCAAAGAAAATGATGTGTTTTTATGATTTATGATCAAATGCAATTTTTGTGTCGCTCTTGTGATTTGCCAGTCGTGCCCCAGATTTGATTTGATGTGATGCCCTAGATTCGAGATTTGATGGTGATGCCCCAGATTCGATATTTGATGTGTGATGATGCCCCAGATTTGATATTTGATGGCAATGATGCTCGAGATTCGATATTTGATGGTGATGGATTTATCCAATATGAGTGTTGGTATAACTTGTTTTGATTTGTGATTTTCCAAGTTATGTATAGATATCAATGTGTTGTATTGATCAAAATATGATTTATTTGCATGTTCTGTTTCGAGTTCAATGTGTGTGAAGCCTGAGTTGTATTACAAGCCGATATGGGTTGGAAACTTGAGTTGTTTTACAAGCTAATATGGGTGGGAAACTTGAGTTGTTTTACAAGTTTATGTGATTGTGGAGACTTGAGTTGTGTTACAAGTTTTGATATGGTTTTTGAGAACTTGAGTTGTTTTACAAGTTGATATGAAATGATAGGATTTTCAACTTGATGTAGATGAGCAAATTGTTTCATGTTGTTGATGTAAGTTTGATTTTGATAGCTTTGTTTTGATGTGGAAACTGATATTGGATTTGATGTTGAGATTTGATATGATAATGCCCCCTCGGGAGATCATTTGTGCACACATAGCATGAATGATCTCTCGAAAGAAGAAGAATGTTGTTTGAAAGATAGAAGAGTAGATAGTGATGGCATGCATGGGTTTGATAAGATTGATTAGATTGATTGGAATGAGATTAAGATTTATCAGATTAAGATCAAGTCTGGTTTCAGGTATGACACCTCCTGTATAAGACATGGATGATTAAGCATCTGGTTTCAAGAATGATACTACCTGTATAAGACATGGATGATTGAGCGTCTGGTTTCAGGAATGATATCGCCTGTATAAGACATGGATTATCAAGCATCTGGTTTCAAGAATGATACTGCCTGTATAAGACATGAATGATCGAGTGTCTGGTTTCAGGAACGATATATCCTGTATAAGATCGATCAAAACGCCTGGTTTTAGGAACGATATATCCTATATAAGAGTTGATCAAAACATCTAGTTTCAGGAACAATATATCCTGTATAAGAGCTGATCAAAACATCTAGTTTCAGGAACGATATATCCTGTATAAGAGCTGATCAAAACATCTGGTTTCAGGAAAGATACATCCTGTATAAGACATGATAGAAGATAGTTTGGAAGAATGATAGAAGATAGTTTGGAAGAATGATAGAGATAGTTTGGAAGAATGATAGAAGATAGTTTGGAAGAATGATGAAGATAGTTTAGAAGAATGATAGAAGATAGTTTGGAAGAATGATAGAGGATAGTTTGGAAGAAGGATAGAAGATAGTTTGGAAGAATGATAGAGGATAGTTTGGAAGAATGATAGAAGATAGTGTAGAAGAATGATAGAAGATAGTGTAGATGAATGATATTTTGATAGTTTAGAAGAATGATAGAAGATAGTTTAGAAGTATGATAGAAGATAGTGTAGATGAATGATATTTTGAAAATGAGATGTATGATATGATATGAAACTAATTATAAAATGAGATGCAACTATGTTTTTGGTAGCATCCTCATTCTGCATTTGCCATCCGATATAGCCATATTTGTTTGCTTTCTTTGTAGGCATCATCATTGAGCATTGATTTGTTTAGGATATGTTGAAAATTTATACAAGCATAATGGTATAATTGAACCATAATGACCTGAGAAAAATTTACATAATTTTTGATTTTGCAAGATAGCACAAGCATCAAGGTATAATTGAACCAGGACGACCAGAGTGCGGATTGCGTAAACAGACAAGAGTTAACCTTTGTCTCATACAAATCTGAAATGTCCTCAACAATATGCCACCTGATTTCTTCGTAGGACAAATTTGTATGATAAAAAGATTTCACTCACAAATAGAAGACAAATAAAACATCACATTCCTTCCTTGCTTCTCTAGTCATAAGACATCCTTGAGTCACTTAGGAGATATGATAAGCAAAAATTAACAACCATAAGTAATCATGCATGCTATTGGAATGTATTCTTGTCAATTAAAACATCTTGCAAATAGATCTTTGTTTAGTTGAAATCAGTTCAAGTCTGTGATGTTTAGCCTTCTCGCATTGTCATTTGGCATTTGTTGGTTGTTTTGATCCTTGTTGTCTTGCTATATTTTTGGTCTGACGTTGAAAATCTTGAAGGCGAAATGCCCCAAGTGAGGTAAAGATTTTGCCCCTTATTGTTGATACTACTTTGATATGGATATGTACACTGATCACCAAGCCATGGTGGGATATTATTTGGATAATTGTTTCAGATAAACCAAGGACAGTGACTACACTAAGTATATCCAAGATTGATAAGCATTTGTGAATTTCTGGTGATGCCTCAGATGGGTGGATATGATATGAACAATATGATTTGTGAAACATGTATTTCCATCAATTGATAAAGACAAGGCTAACTAGAACAAAATCCAACAGTCATACTGATTGATAAGAATGTCTGGTTTCAAAGAGTGAGTACCCCATATAAGACTGATCTGTCTGGTTTTGAGTGTACCTATCCTTGTATGAGACATGTTGATGTTGATGTTGATAGATGGATTGATTATCAAGACTTGATGATTGATAGGAATTTCTGGTTTCAAAGAGTGAGTACCCCGTATAAGACCGATATGTCTGGTTTCGAGTGTACCTATCCCTGTATAAGACATGTTTGATCTTGATGTTGATTTCAAGTAATGAATTGATTAACAAGACATGTGATAAGTTTGATTGCAGACTTTGAGAGTTTTCCTATTGTTGATCTGATTTGATGGATGGTCCATGTGTTCATGCTTTGATTTTTATTTTTTTTTATTTTTAGTTTTTGGATATTTTGATTTTTATTTTTTTTTGAGTTTTTGGATATTTTTATTTTTTTTTATTTTTTGGATTAGAAGAAAGATGTATTTGGTTGCCCCAATGTATATCAAGACAAGGAATGGATGAATGGATGACTGAACCATTGAGGTGGAAATAGATTTGTTGTCCATAGTTTTGATCAAGATCAAGGATGAAAAAGGGGATATGGATAGAGATAGGATATAGATAGCACTGGATGATGGAAGCAATGAATAGATAGGATAGATAGATATGAATTAGAGTGAAGCAAGATTGTAGAAAGAATTGGATGATAGAAGAAATGAATAGATAGGAGAAGGGATATGGATTAGAGTGAAGCAAGATTGTATAATGAATTGAATGATAGAAGAAATGAATAGATAGGATAAGGGATATGGATTAGAGTGAAGCAAGATTGTAGAAAGAATTGGATGATAGAAGAAATGAATAGATAGGATGGATAGATATGAATTAGAGTGAAGCAATATTGTAGAAAGAATTGGATGATAGAAGAAATGAAATAGATAGGATAAGGGATATGGATTAGAGTGAAGCAAGATTGTAGAAATAATTGGATGATAGAAGATATGAATAGATAGGATAAGGGATATGGATTAGAGGACATGGGAGATATGGTAGGAAGAATAGAGTGGATGAACTTTGCCCCCAAGAATAGAGGTTTCCATTTGCAAAAAGGTGATATGTAAGATTGTCATAGTATTTAGCACCATCTGAATAAGTGTTTCTGAACTTTTCAAAGATAGAGACCCATCCCACACTTAGAACTGCTGGAAATTTCAATTAAACATTTCTAGCAACTAGGAAGCAGACTCAAAAGGGAATAAGAATCCCAAACTGTGTCAAGGTACTTAGTCTTTGATTACCCATGTGTGTGCAAGTGAGTTCATTCTGGCTCATATGATCATTGTAATCTTCAGAATCTAGCATGGCTAGCTACATGAGTTACCTTGAATTCAAAAGCATCCTGGATAGAGCCTCGTTGCCAGCGAGCGTCCATAGCCCCGACGAGGTTATCGCTGTAATCTCACAAATATTGCTCCATTGTCAGCCAGGTGTCCATAGCCCCGATGGAGTTACTTGCATGTTCCCATAGCCAATCATTTTGATATTGCATTTCATTGCATTTTTCTTTTCTTGATATTCATTTTCTTGCTCATGCTTTTGATATTTCTTTTTTTTCTCTTTATTTTTCTTGCATTGGCTTGTAAGTGATGAAACTTACATGGGTCTGATAATTACAGTGGCACTGAAGCAAGATTTTAGATTTTTCACTAGCCATGTCTTCAATTTAAGAGATCACAATGATTTAGAGCAATCGATTAAGTGTATGAGATATAGTAATCAAAAGATATCGGTACCAAGATATGATAAGTGGTTCTTTTTTGGATTGAGTGTGTATCCCAACCAAAAGAAAATGTTAAAGAGGAACAACCTCAGATTCTGAAGCATTTCATGAATAGATATCTAGGAAAAGGACTGGACATGAGATTCGAGCATGGGCAAGTATGTGACAAAATGACACAAATTCCTATTTCATAGATGAAAGATTTATGCAAAGGATTGAATGAAAGGGATGGAATGATAGAAAAGAGGTGCTGGATAATAGATAGAATGTTTGAAGATGTGTGCAAGGATAGATAGAAATGTTTTCAGGATGAGTGTTGGTACTTGAGAAGTGATGAAGAGATGGAGGAAAATTCAATTTTGGAATAGAAGGACCCTAAATAGATAGAGGAAATGATAGAAGAATAGTTTTGGAAAGATGTTTAGATAGAGGGTTGAAAGAAGTTCAAAGATGTGCTCCTCATTGATCTTTCTTATGGATCATTTGAGGTGATGGATTTATGATTGAGGATGGTAAGGACCCAAGATAGATGGAAGGGATGAAGAGTTTGATTGTGGAATGAAAGGACCTAAGATAGATTTAGAAGAAGAGTTTGACTTTGGAATGAAAGGACCTAAGATAGATTTGGAGGAGGAAGAGATTGACTTTGGAATGAAAGGACCTAAGATAGATTTGGAGGATGAAGAGATTCCTTGATCTTGATCTTGACTTGGAGTAGGATCATTTGAGTTTGTGCTTTTCTCTTGATTTTGAATTAGAATAGTGGAGGAGATGGAAGGGATATCATGCTCTTGCTCAGGAGATGGATGTTGAATGGGACTCTACTCTTGAGATGAAAGAGGGTCATCGGGGATGGAATACCAAAATTTTAGGGGATCATCATAAGATTCTTGACAGGTGGGATCTTGATCAAAAATGGGATTAGATTGGAGAGCCATGATATCATGATCTTGATTTAGGCTAGGACTCATTTCCTTTGACAGAGTTTCCTTTTTCTTGGTTTGATGATGAATGGTCATACGAATGATAAAAGTTGATGTTTTTGATAGTTTGATGTAGAGAAATTTACTCCTGTTGATAAGGGTCTTAGGACTAGGTTGTCTGTTCTTTACTTAGTTTTGTGATGAAGACTTGTTTGTCTCAAAATATGAGAAGTGGTCATACACGAATGATCAATGGTTTCCTTTGATGTTTGGATTGAGATACTTTGTTTGGAAACTTAAGTCTACTTTTATCAAATGAAGGTTTAGATGCCCCCTCACGACAAAGTGTGTCAAATGATATGGATAAAGTCTCCCGATATAGAAATTTGATTTGACAACTTAAGGTTTAAACTTGGTATGTTGTTTGATAGAATCCTTTTAGATGATGGACCTTTTGATCAAGGTGATGATAATACCTGATTTTGATAGGATAAAGTTTTATCTTTAGCTAGTTTTGGATTTGACAACTTTTGTTCTAAGACTGACTTGTTTGATTTGGAAATGATTTCTCTGGTGTTTTGATTTGATTTCTTGTGATCGCGTTTGATATTGGACCTAAAAGGATACTCAAGAAGTTTGAAAACTTTTTCTAGAAAGGATTACTTGGTTTGGTATTCCCCGAATCTTGTTGGATGAAAGTCTTTCCTAAAGATAGTTGAAATGTTGATACCCATCTCAAAAGATGTTTCGTTGGATATGGAAATCTTCTCCACTTTATGATTTTTCCTTGTTTGAACTGACTTTTGAGTTTGATTGTTGGATACTTTGCAAGATATTTTAACATTTGTGACAAGAATACATAGCACACCTGAAGACAATGATCATCCTAATGCTAAACATTGAGTGTATGTTCTTTTGAGGATGTGTTCAAATCCTCAATGTTATCACTAGTTTGATTTACAACAAAATACACATCAGATAGACTCTTTATTCAAAGGTCATTGACAATATCATAGCCCACTAGTCTTGATACTCCGTCAGCTCAAATAGCCTTGTCACCCCCTAGAGGGCGCCCGTTTTTTTGCCTTTTGCCAGAATTTAACTCAAAGTGAATTGCTTCACAATTGAGTAGCTATCTTGGGAGATATATGGTGAGTAATCTTGGGGGTGGATTCTTCCCCACCCTTGCACTATGATATTGCCAATGTTTGGCGACTGACTCGGTTTAAGGTTTCTATTTCTAAGGTTCGTAATCAGGCTTCCTGTTCGGCCGTCAGTGATAAACTCCCTCAGGAGGCTTCCCAACCTTTAGAACAAAGGCTTTATGTAT
The DNA here is from genome assembly GCF_030272615.1 of Cryptomeria japonica. NCBI lineage: Eukaryota > Viridiplantae > Streptophyta > Pinopsida > Cupressales > Cupressaceae > Cryptomeria > Cryptomeria japonica. The sequence continues at coordinate 14,037,404 of NC_081411.1, forward strand.
CTCAAGGATACTGGGGGAAGGCTAATCACTGCGCACAACCATTGAAAAGGACTTTCGTCACTTTCCACATTTGATTATAGTGGGTTGGAATGCTTGGCGTCAAAGTCATTCCCCACTTAGGTCGTTCCCTTCACACCGGCCAAAGAATGGCTTTAAGAGTTTTTCAACCCCTCGGGAAGGCAGGCCTGCTAAAGGTTTTATTGCTTGAAGTACAGAAAGCTTAAGAGTGGTTTGGCTTTTTGGTCACCCAGTTATGGGGAGAGCATATACCTTCCACTTTCGAGACAATGCAATCGAGTTGTTCTTTTTAGCCTTCAAGACAATGATTTGTTAACTTCTATTTGGAGATGTTGCTCCAAAAAAGCATGATGTTCTTTTTAACCTTTCATAGCAAAGTGTGTATTTCCAAAACTTTTGTAAAACAAACCTGGTCAACAAAGTAAATCGTGATGTTTGGTCAACAAAATTAAAGTCGATAGGGGAAAACTTTCCCTCTTTGCCTTGCACAAAATGAAGATGAGGTTCTTTTACTTTGCAAAATGAAGTGAATCCTTTTAAACACCAAAGGATGGTGAGGTTCTTTTTAGAAACTTTTGCCAAAGTAAAGATTGTTGATTCTTTTTACAGCTTCCAAAATGAAGTGTTTTTCCTCTAATCTTGCAAGAAGCAAATATGAAGTTTGTTGTTCTTTTTACCTTGCAATAAAGAAAAGATGAAGTTTAATTTTAAAACACCAAAAAGGAAGGCATGAAGTTCACATTATGCATCCAAATGAAATGATGAGGATTATTTTAACTTTTGCAAAAAGGAGAGTGAGTTCTTTTTAACCAACTTTTGTTGAAAGAAAGTAAAAAAAGAAACTTAAAGCCTCTAAACTAACTCCTTCCCCTGCACAAAAAAAATATTAGAACCTGCACATAGTCAGTGATCAAATGTTAGTGTGGGCTTACACAAGCCTAAATTCTAATCTTGGTTACAAATTTTACAATTCTGATCCTGAAATGCCCTGAAATTTGACTGAGTTTGAAATTTGGAAGATCTTCCAAAAACTAGATTTTGCATTATAACTCCTAGAGGTCTGAAACCCCTCTCAAACATCCTGACAATATATATGGAATATAACTTAAAGTATAAGAAAGAGAAAAGAGAAGAGGAAATGTCACTTATACTTAAATGTTATATTCCATATATATTATGCCTCCCACAAGCCTAATTTTTTACTCTATCATAAATTTTTTGGTTCTACCAACTCTATGCGCTAAGAAATGATGTCTATGCACTAAGAAAAAGCACCTACACGCTATTATGTGCCCCCAATGCACTAAGCTGTTTTCCTAATGCGCTATTCTATTTTTCTTCCGCGTTGATACCTACAGGAAAAGAAAGGACTTCACGTGCTAGAGTATAGACCCCACGCGCTAAACAGTAAGCGGGATGCGCTAGACTGTTAATCGGATGCGCTACTCTGTTTTTCTCCCACGTTGATACCTACAGGAAAAGATTAGTGGAGGTCATGCGCTAAAGTAAGGACTTTATGCGCTAGAGTAGAGACCCCACGCGCTGAACAGTGGACTGGATGTGCTACTCTGTTTATTGGATGCACTAAACAGTGAATTGAACGCGCTAATTCATTTTTCCCACGTGCCTGCAAAAGTAGTTAGTTTCAAAACTGATTTGATATATGGGGTCGGGCCCCACGGTGGGCGCCAGAAATGTATGCGGGAAAAGTGGGCAAATAAAACTCAATATGTAAAAATATGATAGAATACTAGTCCACACACACACAGGACTTCTTGATGCAAGCTATGGAGTAACGACGTGTTACTCAGCTTCCCAAGGATGGTCCCATGGTTCTCTATCTCACAATGTCCCTCAAACCAATGTTTTGCTCTCAGATTACTGAGCAAAATGGTTTAGGGATGGCAAATATGAGAACGAGAGATGCTCTTACTAAATTTAGTATGAAATGGATGTTAAGCTATGTATGATACTAAAAATGCAATAAACTAAATGATAAGATAACGAGGTTAGTATGAATACTATCCTAGCATACTATATTTAGTCTAATTCCTTATCTAAAAAAGGCTAAATGATGAGCATATATGAAATGAGAAAGCTTGAAAGAATTTGAGCATAAGTATAATGCTTCAAATTTGAAAGATGATTGTTAAGAATGGAGGAATGAGGGCTCTATTTATAGCATAAACATGACAATGGATGGTCAGGATTGAATAGTTTAATCAAGGGCTGAGTTTGAAAGTTCGGGATCCATGTGCACAATTGGCACCAGTGAAATGGTGACAAGTGTCAACATAGGGTTGGGTTGAGAGAAGAGGTTGGAGGCATTAAAGGCCTGAGAAGACCTCATGGTTATCTAGAGGCTAAGGGTCAAGTCTAAATTAAGATTACCCATTGGATTAAGAGTTAATCCAAGGATAAACCTTTGTGCAAATGATTAAGAGATAATAATGGTCAAAGCATTAAAGGCCTGATGAGACCCTTGGGTTGGATAGAGGTTGAGTCAAAACAAATGTTTTAACCATGTAGGAGGGTTTGAGTTAACCATTAATGGTTATTGGAGACTTTGTGGATTAAGTGGTTGAAGGTTGGAAGCTTTCAAAGGTTATCAAAGACTTTGAGACATTTAGTGGTTGAAGGTTGAAAGCCTTTAATGGTTATCAAAGACTTTGAGGCTTTGAGAAGTGACTTCCCTTTGCTTAGGGATGTGACAAAGTTTAGAGGAGGGGTTAGGTTAATTAGAAGTGATTAGAAGATTCTAGAAGGGATTAGAAATAGGTTTGGGATTTTGCAAGTGGATGGAGGGATAATAGGATTTAATTGAAATAAAGAATTTAATTCAATTTGGTTGCAAATTTGGGGAAATTGAATATTTATTCAATTTAGGATAACTATTTAATTAAATTTAAATTTAATTAAAAGTGGATAGGGGGATTTAATTGAATAAAATTATTTATTCATTAAATGGGTATAGTAAATTTAATTTAAATAAATTGAGTAATTTACTTAATGAAATAGAAGAATGTGGATAATTTAATTAAATTGGATTTAATCAAATAGGAAAATGAACATAAAATATTCATTTAGGAATGTGGTCATTTTTATATGTCTACAGCGTGTATAGCTCTGCTTAAATTCATATATACCTTATTATATTCCTCTTCCACTATCTTTACACCAATCTCACAAATCAAATCTTACATTTATACCAAAACCTAAGATGAAATGAGTAGGTCGGCTCACTAAGAAATATTACAATAAAATCAATTACAAATGAATCATTATGCGATTCATCATGTTCGCTCAATGCATTTACAATAAAAACAAATCATCTTCATAATGTGTCGTGTTAATCTGCAGTAGATATGCTTGTCGGTCCATAGCCTAGACCTATTTGCCAGTAACAACAAATATGCAAACCCGATTAGACCAATGATCAAATCACCAAAACAAAGTCTCCAAACAATGTCTTTGACATAACCAAGTAATCTCCAAGTCATTCCAAGTGCTCGTGAATAATATAACCTTCTGATGAACCAAATACCGGTGACTGTGCATAAGTCACTTAACATGTCGGTGAACATAACCAAGATTCTCCAAGTTCTGATAAGTGTTGATAAGTGTTGACATCAATGACAAAACTAGTGCAACAGATGCAAAATACCAACATTGAGTGGTGCCATACATGCTGGCTATCGAGTTATCAAGGAGGATGCAACCTATGATATTTCTAAGATGATTTAAAGTCAATTTATGATGAACATGGAAAGAATTAAAAAGGACATGAAACAATCCTTCAAATATGGCTCAATTTTGGTATGTATATTTTTCTATTTACAAAACGTTTTCCTCGATAAGGGTAAGATTTTATGGTCTGAAGACAAACCTATCCTAGTTCAGATAGGTGAAATGTCTAGGGATCTAGGAGATAAGTTTGGTGAAACAATGTGGGGATACTTTAAGGATTTCCAAATTAGGATGCACAAGAGGGAAAGAATTCCGACCAGAATAGTACATAAATACAAAGACAACATTTGTTTTATTGTAGACATAGATTATTTTATCATTCAAGAAGTTCAACCCAAAACCTTTTGGGTTCCACCTATGGGTTATGAGGTTGCAAGAGATATTGTTAAAATTCATGTCAATATGCTACTATCCAAATCGATAGACTTGAAGCCAAAGATTTGGAACCTGTGAGGAGGCACGAACCAAAATAAAATAGGAACTTCAGGTGCCAATTATGAAAAGCAAAGTGAGAAGAATGATTGATACTAGACAAGAAATATGGAGGTGAAGCATCCGGTGCCACTACATCCACCGGTGCTAGTGTACAATTCAGGGTCAATCCTAATAGAGATGAAGGATTAAAATGTGAAAAGAAGAAAGTGACAAAGACAAAACTCAAGGGGACCGTAACAACCAATCTTGCAACATATACAAAAGTAAAGGATTTAGGTACTCCTGTATCTTCCCCAAGTAAATATAGACAAGTAGGATTGACATATTCTAGAAAGAAGAAGAGTGAAGGAAAGATTGATACAAATCTTAAAAAGGATGAAAAAGAGGGTGACATCTCTGAAACCCAATTTGATGTGGAAATCAAGGAGGTTAGAAGAAGTGGAAGGAGAAAAACCCCAACAGTTGATGATTTGGTGAATGGGTTCAAAGAATTTGGAGGTTTATCCTGTGTTGGGAGAACATATTCCCTTAGTAATGAAGGAGACAAAAGGAAAATTGAAGAAGCCCTGATTTGGAAACTTGCACAAGTTTTGTAGGACTCCTAGTGAATTATATGGCATAATCCTATCAGATTTGCAAGTTCAAATTGAAGGGAGATGGAAAACAGCTCTAGCTACTTAAAAGGAACTCAGAATAAAAGAACTCATGGAAGTGCATCATGAATTAGACCTTGATCAAGATTCAGTAGTGGCTAAAGCATGCATTCAACATTTCAAAATAAGGAATAGAACTAGGAGAGTGGCAGTAGGTGAAGTTGGAGTAGTGCATGTTGAAGGTGTTTCCTTGTGGAAGAAAATTATAGATCAACAAAAAGAAGTTGAAGAAGAAATAGAAACCAAAACAAAATAGGACAAAGGTGCAATTGTCCTTGAAAAATAAAAAGGTAAGGAAAAAGATTCTTCTCAAGGTTTTGACGTCTTCTCAGTTAATGAGATTATAGGAAATGTTGTGTCAGACATTCTGAATCTGACAAAGGATGTCAAACAACCAGTGAAGGAAGCTGATCAAACTAAGCTTCCCAGTCAAGATGAAGTGGTAGTTGAAGATATTCCTTATGAGGATACACCTCACAAGACTTAATTGGCATAAAATCCTATTCTTTCTGAAGAAGGAAAAGAGGAATAGAAGAAAACAGAGGATAATAAGGCAATAATGGATACTCCTCTGACAAAGAGGAAGTTAGATATAGAAAATGAGAGTGAGAAGAAGAAGTAAAGTGTTGGTATTATACACTCTAATGAGAATTGAAGGTGTTGTTATTGATGGCAACCTTGCAACCTTGTGGCATTCATCTGGTAAACCACCAGCAGGCACAGGCATTGGCAGGCACTGGCACCAGCATTGACAGACACTTCAACGGTAGTGACAACAATATATATCGGCACCCCACCTGACAGGAACAAACTTTTGTTTATTGTATTTAATTGTAAATATCTTTTGTAAAGCCGACATGACATATTGTATTAGACTCATATATGTATGAGATCTTGTAAATCATTTTGTAATGATGTAAGACATGGATATGATAGAAGAGATGAGTGGATATTAAGGCAGATTTTGTATAAGGTTATGGTTATAGTATGAGCGTAAACTGGTACTGAACCTAGCATAGCAGATGTTGAATTATAGCAGTGCATTATATTGGATTCTCATAATCTATTTTTTTAAGTTAGTGAGACTTCCATTTTGTAGATTGAGCAATGAGCTCTAGGCAGTTGGCCTTCCTGCATGTGCAGGCACCACAGTGTAAGTAATATCCATTCATTGGTCAGTGAGTGAATATTGTGGGTCACAAATCCCACCAAATTTTTTCCCAAACTAGGTTTCCTCATTAAACATCTTGTGTTATGGTGTGTTTTCTATGCTGTCTTTATTGTTCCTATTTATTGTATTAATTCTTATTTACCGGTACACTATTTCTGAATGCAAAATATTTAATAAGGTCAAATATTCTATTAACTAGTTAGATACTGATTCACCCCCCCCTCTCAGTATCTGTGTGGTTGTCATTAGTCCTAACAATTGGTATCAAAGCCTAGTCCTCTATTTTAAAAAGCCTAACAAATTGAGGAAGATTCTGACACCGGTACAGATGGAGAAGTTGAAGAATATCAAACTTGAAGATGATCTAAGGACTGCACAAGAATTCATTCAAGGACTTCAGGAGAATCTTGCTATTGCTAGAAATAAAAGAAAAGACCTTCATGAGAAGATGCAGAGTGATGATGATGAAAAGGAAACTCTTAATGATCTTGTGAACAAATTGAGGCAAGAAAATAGTACTATGAGGAATGAAATCCAAGACATGACTATGAGATTTTGTAAAGACATTGAAGAATGAAAGAAGAATGAAGATGACTTTACTAGGAGACTCAATGATGCTGAAAATGAAAATCTAAGACTCAGTCATGAAAATGATATGTTGAAGACAGATTTGATTCACATGCAACATGATAAAACTAAACTTATGAAACAAAAGGAAATTCTAGAAAATGAGTTGGCTACTGTAAATCAACATAAAGAGGAATTCAAGAGAAGTTCAGAAGAACTTGATAATACGCTGAAAAGTCAGAAACCTAATGGAGATACTAATAGACTTGGATTTGAAGTTGGAGAAAGTTTTGGTACTGCAAACAATCATGATCATAGTAAACCGGTAAGACAACCTAATACTTACAAATTTAATGTGAAATGCTTTAATTGTAACAAGTATGGTCATAGAGAAAATCAGTGTAGATCTAGAAACAATCAAAACATTAATGCACCCACTGGTCAATGTTCCAAATGCAACAAAATTGGTCACAATTTAGAAAACTATAGAATGAATGTAAGATGTTATGTTTGTGGAAGATTTGGGCACTTATCTAATCAATGCAGAACACAAACCGACATAGGATATGGAAAGGCTATTTAGAAGAATAATGTGACTTGTTATGCTTGTAACAAGATTGGACACATTGCAAAATTTTGTAGAAGTAAGACTTCACCGACAAATAATAAAGGACTTAGTTTGAAAGGCAAAGAGAAGGTGGATGTGGTAAAACAAGAATTTTCAAAACAGTGGATTAGAAAGGGAGATCAGAATGTTCATGAGACTATTCCTTCACCAGTAGAACAAAGTATTACTCCACCGGTAGGAGATTCTTCATCCAACTGAAAACTAACCCTTCGAGGGTATTCCAACAAGTTGAATATCATAGAGTTTACCCTCGATTGATGGTGAGAAGATGGATTTCTTCTCTACCAATAGATGTGTTAAGTTTCACTTAATTGACAAGCATTTAATGCTATTGTTAGAAGAAAAGATATTATAAATAATTGTTTTTCCCTCTTTTTTGATTCACCAAGCATTCAAACTTTCAAAGAGCACGAAATCTAAGTGAAGGCATCCAAAGTGAAGAAGTGAAGAGATTTGTTTCAAGCACTCAAACCATTATCAGACAACTTAAGATATTTTTTCAATGACTTCCTCCTCTACTCCAGAATTTATTGCAAACCCTACTATTGTGGAAGTTGTGAAATGCCCTAGGCTCGTTTTCAAGATTATTCTTGAAATAGCGAAGCAAGATGATTCCATAGGTGCCTTTTCTAAAATTCCAAAAGGTGTTGCTTATGCTGAAGACACTAGAATTTACATTCACTGCAATATTGAGGAATTAGGTTCTGAGGAAGTATTGAAGATGTTTAAAACTATTATCTACGATGAAAATGGCAATGTCAAACCCAAACACAGGGTAATTGAAACTTTAGGTTTTGTGGAAATCTTGGACATCTTTGAATTTCCTAAGGAGGTAGTGAGAATTATCCTTAGCAAGGTACATGGAGAATTTCTTTGGCTAGATTCAGTTTGCAAAATCACTAAGGAAGGAACTAAGGTAGTGACAGGTTTACCCTCCACTGGTAGCAGACCAGATAAGACTAGAAAGGTACCTAACAACACTGTCATGACGTTAAAAAGAGCAACATATGATAGCAGATCCCTGAGAGTAAATAAAATCAAGGATGTAAATGTCAGATTCATAAGCATGATCTTAGGCTACAAGACCACACATGCAAACTGACTTAACTCAGTTTCTAGTCTTTGCATTAAAAGTGCTTATGATATGGTGAATAATGATGCAAAAATAAATGTATGTGAGTGGCTAAAGGATAAATTAATAGACAACCTATAAAAGATAAAAGGAGATAATAAAGGAACATTTCGTTTAGGCAATCTTTTGGTATGTCTTATGCTATATTTCACAAAAGAAGTTCCTGGTATTAGAAAGAAAGAATTTGGATATGATATACCAGTAGGCAAACAATTGCTAGAAACCTTCACTAGAATGGGTATTGATAAGGAGAAAAACATAACTAAGTAGTTCAAAACCTTCCAAGCAAAAATGAAAACCAGAGAAAGATTACCATAAAGTGTAGTAGACAAGTACAATAAAGAAATATGTTTTGTGATTAAGAAGGATGAAATATGGATGGAGGCAGTTCTTCCTAGAACTGTATGGGTAAATGAAATGGGGTATGAAGTAGATGTAAATATTATTGAAACTTATGCTAAATCCCTATTAGAAGCACCTAGAGAACCCACAGAAAAGGTTTTTGGTAATGTAGAAACAATTGAAAGTGGTGTACAGACATTGAAACAAAGAAAGAAAAGAGAAAAGTACATAAGAAGTGAAACAAAACAAGTTAAGGAAATAAAAGAAAACATCATGAACATAACTGGAATAAAGGAAAGTGAACTTGAAGGATTACAACCAGAGGTACATATCTCACCGGTTGGTACATCATATGAAAGTGAAATTCCTGCAGAGTTCAAGAGAGTTGATACGAAGAGAAAACCCTCACCGGTACCCTCTCCTTCACCCAAGAAAACAAGGTAGAAGCAACAGGCAGTAAGACCACCGACAAAGAATTTTACACCAAAGAAGAAACAAAAATAGGTTATACCACCTCTAGATAACTTATTGAGTGAAATCACTAATGAGGACAATTTATCAAATGTGAGCAAACTGTATAATACATTCTCTTGAGAAGGAAAGTATTGAGAACAACATAATTCTACATCTAGACATTTACAAGAAAGTATTAATTGAATTTGTAGATGATTTGCCTAATGAATTGTACAAAAGGTTAGATGCTAAGAGTATTTTAGTTATGGAGATAGATAAGAAACTCAAGATTGAAAAACTTCTAGCGGTACATCCGGTTAACTCTAAATAAGAGATTGATGAACTAATTAGTGAAGCTAACAGATCAGTTTTTGCAAGCGATCACCAACATGTGAGCCTAATGAATGGTAGAGTCAATGAAATTGTGGAGGAAACAATAGACAAATGGGACATCATTTTTGTAGAAAAGGAAAAATAGGAAGAATTAAATAGACCTAAAAAAACTTTCAAGGTTTATCAGAAGGACAGAGACAAAGGAAAAGGTAAAGTTGGTGGATTACCAAACATGAAAATAACTGATAACCTACCACCACCTTTGGTTACTCCACCGGTACACATTGATGACATATCGGCTACTGAAAATATAGACACAACACATGAGGACACTAACCATGCATCAGAAATTTTACTCACCATGAACATTGATACTCTAGAAGTGAACATTATAGTGGACAAGGATAGCACTAAGGTGAAAAATAATATTGCTAATACTGAAAAAATTGAAAACAACTGGAAGAAAATATTGATGTTGGAATACAAACAGAGAAAGAAGAGAAAATAGTACATACAGAGAAACCTTTGGACAATGAAACATATACTGGTAGTGTAGATGCTGGCACGGAGAAACCAACAGAGACAGAGATACCGGTAGTAGATAACATGGAGAAACCGACAGGGAAACTAGCAGAGGCACAAGTACATGTTGAGATAGCAAAACTGATAATCACTGAGAAAACCAAACCATTGCTAGTAGAAATGCAAACTCAGACTGATCCACCGGAGGTTGATTCAAGCAAATTGTTTACTAGTACCGCAAGCACTGAGATAGTAAAGGTATTTGGTCAGACATCTGGTACTTCACTGAGTGAATTTAGACCTACAAATGTGACAGAGGTACCTCTGGACTCAATAAAGAAGATAACGGATTTTAATGCATTGGCCTATAAGGCAATTGATGACACTATTCCTATTCTTAAGATGATTGCACCAAAATGCAATGTAGATAATGTAAAGGATTCTTTAATTCAGTTAGACACATTGTCTAAATTCATTGCTAGAAATATTTTAATAGTTGATCAAATAAATGAGGAAACATTCAAAGAGAAAATGGAAAACGAAAAAGAAAAATTCTTTGAGGAAACAATAAAGAAGTGCACAGAATACATTAACACACTTTTACCGGCACTGAATAAAACAATTTTGGAGTACAAGGAATTGTATAGAGAAACATGCAAGCCACATCTGTTGACCCAGGACATTGAAAAGGAAATAAGAAAAAAACAAAAGGAAATTGATGATATAGTTGATAATATCATTGGCTCATCTGAACCTATATCAGTTATTGAGCAAGAGATAACAGGATTTGAAAAAAAGTTGGAGAAATTGGAGAAAGGAAAAGCAAGGATCAAGGTAAATGCCAGAGATCTGAAGTATAAACTTAGTCCTAAACCAGATAACCTTATCTCTCTAAGGAATGAGATATCTAAGCCATTAATTCAAGGGAAAAAGTCACCGGAGGAACATATGCATCATCTCACCAGTACAATCCAAAGAACTCAGGCAACCATGAAGGACAACAACAAATTCATGCAAAGTTTAAACTTGGTTTTGGCTAATATATTTCAAATTGTAGCCAACCGGTTACAAACCTTAAGGTGAAATTCTGCACTCATTTGACATTTGTTTTAACAACCTTTGTCATTGATGTCAAAGGTGGAGTAGTGGATAGAGAAAAATGGCTAATCAGAGGAGATCATCTGCTCAGGGGACGCACACATTTTTGGTAAAATTTTGGACTTCATTTTTGGAACAGATTTTTGGATTTTTCTCATGAGTGTTGCCATCAATGCCAAAGGGGGAGATTGTTGGCATTATACACTCTAATGAGAATTGAAGGTGTTGTCATTGATGGAAACCTTGAAACCTTGTGGATACCTTAAGGAAACCTTGTGGCATTCATCTGTAAACCACGGGTAGGCACAGGCACCGACAAGCACCGACACCGACATACACTTCACCGACAGCGACAACAATGTATACCGGCACCCCAGCCGATAGGAACAAACTTTTGTTTATTGTATTTAATTGTAAATATCTTTTGTAAATCTGACATGGAATATTGTATTAAACTCATCTATGTATGAGATCTTGTAAATCATTTTGTAATGATGTAAGACATGGATATGATAGAAGAGATGAGTGAATATTAAGGAAGATTTTGTATAAGGTTATGGTTATACTATGAGTTTAAACTGGTACTAAACCTAGCATAGCAGACGTTGAATTATAGCAGTACATTATATTGGATTCTCATAATCCATTTTGTAAGTCAGTGAGACTTCCATTTTGTAGATTGAGCAGTGAGCTCTAGGCTGTTGGCCTTCCTGCATGTACAGGCACCACATTGTAAGTAATATCCATTCATTGGCCAGTAAGTAAATATTGTGGGTCACAAATCCCACCGAGGTTTTTCCCACATAGGGTTTTCTTGTTAAACATCTTGTGTTTTGGTGTATTTTCTATGCTGTCTTTATTGTTCCTATTTACTGCATTAATTCTTATTTACCGGTACACTATTTTGGAATGCAAAATATTTAATAAGGTCAAATATTCTGTTAGCAGGTTAGATACTAATTCACCCCCCTCTCAGTATCTTTGGGGCTGTCATTAATCCTAATAGAAAGAATCATCACAACAACTAGTTCAGAAATAGAGACTATAGAAAAGGAAGATGAAACAGAGAAGGAAGAAGAGGGAGAATTAGTCATTGATATAAAGAAAATGACTCCCAAGTAGTTGATGAAGGTGTCAGAAAAACTAAAAATGCAAGCTGAAAATGCTAAGTTGAGAGCAAGGAAAAAGAAGGCAAGAATTATCAATTTTGCCAAAATAATTCTTTCTGGCCTAATTCCTAACATTGTTGTTGATCATATTGCCCCCATCACTGATCAATTAAATACTCTTGTTACAACAATCAGTGATCTGATTTATGAAAACGAGATTACAATACCTAGTGTGATACCTGCGGTATTGTAGATTTCAACACAAAAATTGACAATAAGAAGATTGCAAACCAAAAACTGTCTCCATTCTATTCAAAATTGGAGTTTATACAAGTCGAATGTATCCCAAGGGTCACACAAATCCCTTGGAATTGAAATGAAGAGTCATCATAATGTTTATTACAATTAAACTATTAAAACTATCAAAATTATAAAAAAACTAAATATAAAATTTCAGTCCACTTTGAGAAGGCATAACTTTCTCATCCTAGCTCCGAATTACAAACCGTTTGATGCGTTGGAAAGGTATTCAAATAATCTAGAACCAAATTTTGGAAACATTGATGATGTTCCATCGTGTTTGCACCATATTTGTCCAGAAATGCACCGAAGACCCTCAAAATTGCAATTTACTAAAACATATAAAATTTTCGAAAAATTAGATTTCAATATTTTCCCAATTTAATCCTGATCATTCCTCCCCCCTTAAGAGGAAATGGGCCCCATTGCACTAATCTGCTGCAACAGATGAGGAAATTGTTCTTCAATTTGTTCCTTAGTAAGCCACTTGCCTTGATGAGAATGCTGACCAGCTCGAACCACCCGATACAAAGGAATTTTCTGATTTCTCAAAGTCTTTAAAATAGCTTCAGTAACATGGTCACACTGGACTGGAGCAGTAGTAGAGGGGTTTAACTCTGCAGCTTGAATGTATTCAGTAGCTTGGGAGATATCCAATAAAGGAGGAAAATAGGGTCTCAACAACTCCACATTGAAAACTAGATGCAGTCCCAAAAAGGATGGCAAATTAAGTTCAAAAGCATTCTCACCAACTTGTTTCACAATAGTGTATGGTCCATAATGAAGAGGTCGAAGCTTCCTATTTGGTCCATGCAGGCGCTCTTTCTGAAAATGTAACCATACCTTGTCACCAACCTGAAACTGATGGGGAGTTCTATGTTTATCATGTCTTTCCTTATACTTCTGATTACTCTGCTTCAATATCTCATAAACTTGTTGTTGTAGGTGTCTAATGTTATCAATGAATTTTTCTGCTTTATCTACCTCCTTGTCACCATTCAATGGACTACTAGACTATAGAGATGGTATTGCTACATCCATAGGTGCCAATGGCTGGTACCCAAGAGAAACCTCAAATGGACTGTGCCCTGTAGTACTATGGAGTGCACGGTTGTAGCTGTGTTGCACATAGGGTAAGCTTTCATCCCATGTGCGAGGATGTTTTGAATGATACATTCGTAAAATATGAATAATCATTCGATTCACCACTTCTGTCTGCCCATCTGTTTGGGGATGGAATGTTGTGGACTTTGTCAGTTTCGTGTCCATTTTAGCCCATAGTGCAGACCAAAATTTGCTGATGAACCTGCTATCCCTATCAGAAATAATGGTTTTTGGCAAACCAAAATGAACCCACACATGTTCAAAAAATAGCTTGGCAGTATCTTCTGTAGAAATCATCTTTTTACATGCCACCATGATAGCCATTTTAGAAAACCTATCTACCACAACATATACACAATCATGCCCTCGCCTGGTAGTTGGAAGCCCAGACATAAAATCCATTGAAATAGACTGCCATGGCTTATCAGGAATAGGTAATGGTAAGTATAGACCCAACTTACGGTTTGCTGGTTTTGCAATCGCACAGGCTGCATAAGCTTGTATATGTGAAATGACATCTTGCTTCATTTTTGGCCAATAGAAATACTTTTGAAGGATAGCAGTAGTCTTACCAATACCAAAATGTCCTGCAACACGACTGTAGTGAGCTTCCCATATCATTTTCTTCCGTTCTTCGGTGGGTACACATATGTGACCATTATGGCAAAGAAACCCATCCTGCAAGTGAAAATCAGAGACAGATTTTCCTTCTACCAAATTACTATAGATGTTAGCAAAATCAGGGTCAGTACTATATAGTTGTTCCCAAGTGGATGATTGATGACCGCATGAATCCAACACTATTGTCAAACCTGCAATTGGAGGCCTACTCAAACAATCTACCACCTTGTTACTGCTTCCTTTTTTATGACGAATGTTGAGGTGAAATTGTTGTAAATAGACTGACCACCGTTGATGTCTATCATTCTGTAGCTTTCCTTGTGTTTGCAAGAATTGGAGTGGTTTATGGTCTGTATGTATAACAGTTTCTTTTCCCAGTATATAGTGTTTCCATTGTTTGCAAGCCTGAACAATGGCATACAACTCCTTATCATAGGTGGGATACTTACGTACTGTATCAGAAAAAGTTTCACTGTGATAGGCAACAGGATGCCCATTTTGTGTGAGTACCGCACCAAGAGCATAATCTGATGCATCTGTTTCTATCTCAAATGCTTGGTGTAGATCTGGAAGGACCAATACTGGTGCTGAACATAGTCTTTTCTTTAACTCCTCAAATGCTTGTTGTTGTGCCTCTGTCCACTGAAATTTTTCTTGTGCTCCACCCCTGAGTGATTGATTAAGAGGCCATGATATGTGTGAGAAACCAAACACAAATCTACGATAGAAGTTGGCTAAGCCCAAGAAGCTGCGAAGCTCTGTGAAATTTTTAGGGGATGGCCAATCTTGAATTATTTGAATCTTTGCTAGATCAACATGAACACCCTCAACGTCAATGATATACCCTAAGTATTGAATACTCTGCATACCAAAAGAACACTTCTCAAGGTTGGCATAAAGTTTGTGTTTTTGCAAAGTTGAAAGAACTTGTTCAACATGCTGCAAATGCTCAAACCAAGTTCTGCTAAAGATGAGTATGTCATCCAAATAAACAACTACAAAAGAATCAATGAATGGTCTAAGCACATCATTCATCAATCTCATAAATGTGGCTGGGGCATTTGTTAGGCCAAAAGGCATGACCAACCATTCAAACAAACCTTCCTTAGATTTAAATGCAGTCTTCCACACATCTGCTAGATCAATTGGTACTTGGTGGTATCCAGACTTCAAGTCAACTTTTGTAAAGAATTTAGCCCCCCTAAGTTGGTCCAACAAATCATCAATTCGAGGGATTGGATATCTATTTTTAACAGAGATTTTGTTTAATGCTTTATAATCAATAAAAAGCCTCCATGTCCCATCTTTCTTTTTAGCAAGGACAATTGGACTTCCACAAGGTGAAGCACTCGGACGAATGTGTCCTTTCTGAATCAACTCCTGAATTTGTCTCTTAATCTCATTATTTTCCAAAACTGACCTCCTATATATTGGCTCATGTGGTAGCGGTGTGCCTGGAATTAAATCAATAGAGTGCTTGACTTGACAGTGTGTTGGTACTCCCACTGGTGGTGTAAACACACTGTGATATTCTTTCAAAATTTTATCTATTTGATTTTGTTGATTCTCTGTTACCTTAGCATGTGTATTAAGAACAACTGACTTTGTTTGTTCAGGGTGAATCATGAGTACAATAAAAGCTCCAGTTTGAGCAATCAAGCGTTTACATTGTTTAGCACTAATTAAAGATGTAGTTTGTGTTGGACATACCTCTGGTATTTGGTACCTCTTCTCACCAAGCTTGATTGTAACACTACGTGGCCTGGACTCATACACCCCATGCCTCTGATACATGTATGGCTGCCCCAGCAAGACATCGCATACATCCAATGGTGCTACATCACATATCACTTCATCCTTGAAAGGCTTGATTGAATATGGAAAACGACATTGTTGATTGATTTGAATATCTTGTCCCTCATTCACCCATCCCATAGAGTATGGTTGTGGGTGTCTTGTCACTTTCAAATTTAATCTTTTGACTGTCTCCCTAGAGATCAAATTCTTTTGACTCCCACTGTCAACAATAAAATGTAGAGGCTTTCCATCAACCCACATCTATGAATGAAAAAGTCTCTCTTCATCTTCACGGGGAAATACTTTAGCAGTTCCAACTACGGCATATGGGTTTGCTTCTATGATGGAATCATTCTCCTCTTTCTTAGAATTATCTATTGGTGATGATTCAGGTTCAGCTTCCTCCCCTCATATTTCTGTCATCAAATTTTTAATACTTTGACAATCCTTTGTATTATGGGTTGGGAACTTATGCATCTCACACCACATGCCTGTGTTTGTCTTTTTAGTAGACCACCATGTGTTCTTGGGTGAATTTGAATGAGGTTCCTTGGTCACCTGTTTCCCTGCAAATTTATTGCCACCTTCAACCCTTGGCTTGTTGTTTGCAAAGTAGTCCCTCTTCCCTTTTTGCTTGGATTTTTCTTCAATTTTTGTAGCATATTTATAGGCAGTTGCCAATGTCTCAATATTTAAAAAATCCATCTCTGTTTGAATATACCTGTGAAGTCCACTCCGATATTTCAAAATTCTATGCTTCTCTGAATCATTAATACCGAGTTTTGCTGAAAGTGAATGGAATGTATTTGTGCGGGGGAAAAAGCGAGACTAGGTTAACATGCCCTAATCCTACCTTTTGACACACATTACAGAATACGAAAGAGCCTAGAGATATCGCGCAATTGGCTACTTCTTTTTGTGAAAGAGAGAGCCACGGGATATCTATTAGTATTTATATTCCCTTGTTGAAATTGTAAGATCAAGTAATGCAAGTTCAAACCCTAATCTCAAAATGCAAGTTCAAACCCTAATCTCAAAATGCAAGTATGAACTAATAACAAGATTGCAGAATTGAGATTAAACAATGAACAGCTGTAAATACAAGGATGAAATAAGAATGCAGATGTGTACCCGGAGTCAAAATCGGACTAAAAATGTTTGGGACGGGGGCGCGGGCGCCACTGTCCTAAAAACTGCACCGGAAACTGCTGTTCTGCACTCTGGAAAACTGTCGAAAAGCTGTCTGCAAACTGTCTGTCCGGAGGACCAGGGCACCCAGCGCCTCTATCCCAGGGACCAGGGTGCCCAGCGCCCCTGTCCTGGCAGGACCAGGGCGCCCAGCGCCACTGTCCCAGTCATCTGCTCTGCAATTTGATACAGAGTGCTGTCTCAACCTTCTTTCTCCGGATCTGTATCCCGCGGCGTCATCTAAATCCCGAAACCTGCAGTGATATCTGGGAAAGGGTGTATGGGCGGCTATATAGGGTTTTGCCTTAGTCAAACCCCCGCTTCGGTGATTTCCACCCAACCCTCAAGGGAGGAGTACAAGCCAATCTTCAGTCGGTAATCTCCTATTGTTCTTCAATGTCTTCCAAGCCCTAAGTGGATGAATGAATTTGATAAATGCTTGATAGAAAGATGTTGTAAGATGTTGAAGTCTTCAAAGATCTGCCCTTTCGCTGCATATGAAGTTCCTGGAAACAAAAATCGGATCCCTTCAAATGAGGAAAGAGAGCTTTTATGTATGAAACCCTAGGTCGTAAATTCGTATTTTGGCCGACCTAGAGATTGAATATCCCGCCAATTTCTTGGGGTTAAGCTTTATTTTATGATTGGATCGCGCTCCTAAAATTTCGGGAAAAATGTTCGGGACCATGTTGCACTCCGGGCGCCACGGTCCCGACAACTTTTCACCAAATTTTCAGGGCCGTCGGATATGATGATTTTAGAGAGAATCCCGAAGTTACAGGTGATTTCGAGATGTTTTGACCCCGAAACCAAGCCCCCAAGTTCGAGATAGGACTTAATTAGGGTTTTTGATTAAGTGGTGTATTGGAGGAATAAAATGCGAAGGGCGCGCTTTAGTGAAAAGGGCCCAATTTTATGATGTAGAGAATGATGAAATAGGACCTTAGACCTAATTAATTTGATTAATTAAGTGCTTAAGGAGAAATGCAATGCAGAATGTAAAATGCACTAAGGCGAGTGCTAAACTAGGTGTGAAATTGTACCACCCTAGCAAGTGCATACAATTTACGACGCTACATTTAGCCCCCACTTTAGTGGTCATATGAGTACTACGTGCATATGCAAGCTAAAGTACATAAAAGTAAACATTATTTGAAAAAGGATATATCCATAAGTTGTCGGACAAAGCCCCCAGCGGTATCTGCAGTACACAGTTAGGAACCGCACCCTACAAAACACACGTTAGATCACAAAATCACCTAATGCTTACTAGGGAAAGTGATGAAATCTGTGAGTAGCTATATGCCCCCCCTGTTTCGACTTGCTTATTAGGGAGGTGAAACAGGGTAGCATGTTTACTTGTGACAAATTATGTAAGAGAGTATTGATGAGGGGTGTTCACTAAATAGGCTTCATCAGAGCACTTTTTGGAACATCCCGAGAGTAGGGGAAGGAAAATACGATTCCAACGCAACAAACGGTTCGAAAATCGTATCTCCCAAACTCAAGTTATGATAAAATGAATGACAGAGGAGAATTAGGGTTTCAAAAAGTAAGAACAAGCAAACGAGAGTATATACCTCGAAAGTGACACTTGTATTCGTCACTTTGTTGATTTCAAAATACTATTCAGTGCAGTGGAGCCCACATAGCCATCATCATGCCTTCACGACGACCGAAGCGTCCCACGAGGATTGAGATCCTGTGCTAGGCCGTGATCGACGACGAGCCACTGGACGAGGTGAGTTGACTGAACGTTTGACTTTTGATTCTTTCACATTTTGACTTTTTTGTGATCGTATGTGGGCCTTGAAGGCTGACCGAGGCCCACCCAGGGCACCATGGTCCCTGCGGGGTGCCCTGGTCCCCCCAGGGCGCCATGGTCCTTGACAAGGGCGCCATGGTCCCTTCAGGGCACCATGGTCCCCTCAGGGCGCCATGATCCCTGACAAGGCGCCATGGTCCCCAATCAGGGCCTGGCGAGGGGTTACAAGGCTGGCATACAATGTACGACAGTTTGCATTAGCGTTCTTGATGATCGAGTACTGATTACAGTCATGTTTTGATGTTGCAGGGTCTCCCGTACATGAGAGAGCATACAGCGGGACATATTCTTCGCACTTTGCGAGATCAGATTCCGCGGCTGACTCAGTCAGAGAGAGACACACTATCGATTGTGGGATTGTGGTCTGTGATTCTCATGTCGGCCATTCGATTTCATCCTGCGATGCTGATGGCCTTGATGGAGCGATGGGATCCTGACACATGCACTTTTCACTTTCCAGTAGGAGAGCTGACGGTCACACTCGAGGATGTATACCGTATACTTCATCTTCCTATCAGAGGAGCGATAGTTACATATGCGATCGATCGATCAGCGGAGGATCATCAGAGAGAGCAGGTGTATTGCATAGGGAGAGTCATGCCAAGCGAGACGAGAGGTCGCATCATGGTCAGATGGCTCTTACATCCTACAAGGGAGGTACCCCTTCTGAGACGCCTTATGATAGCCATCATAGCACTAGCCGTCTGCCCTAATGGGCGAGGCACGCACATGCATGGGGGTCTCACATGGTGTATCAGAGCGATGGAGAGACATAGGAGAGTGTATGCTTGGGGTCGGAGTATGCTTGCGCATCTCTATCACGACCTTGAGGAGTATGTATTCGGACAGGGGTTCAATTTGATGACATGCACACTTCTGCAAGTGTGGATTTTAGAGCACTTCACATGCACCAGGCCCATCGGCTTTCCGCTGAGTACAGTGAGCGAGCGACCTAGGGTGTTCGCTTATCCACTTACCAGCGAGTGGAGATTTGGAGATTTGTTATATTGGAGAGTTATTTTTGACAGACTGACAGCCGAGGTGATAGTGTGGAGACCTTACCTACAGATGCACAGATGGGATGGTATGGAGAGACAGTTAGCATGCCTACAGAGGAACCGCCTACTGCGAGGACGATATGCACACATCATAGTCTCTTTCTACTTCGACCGAGTACGGAGGCAGTTCGGGCTAGAGCAGTGTGTTCCAGCCGATGTGCCCATCTATACTCGACACTCACGGGTCCTTCCCAGACCTAGAGCAGTAGCGAGACCGATGGTAGATGATATTGAGACTACAGATTTAGAGGGATCTGATCAGGATGTAGTCACTGACTACTCTACAGAGCCTGGAGCACAGTGTAGGTACGTCTCATGGTTTATGAGATCATATCCAGGTCCTATCTTTTCACCAGATCATCCGACAGGCTATCCAGGCCCATGGAGACATGGAGACCAAGACGAGGACCAGGGATCCAGGTCAGAGCAGCTAGAGGAGGGAGAGGATCATGAGGAGGCGGGAGATCCTGATCCACCTACAGGCGATCAGTCTAGTGCCGAGGAGGAGGAGGAGGAGGATACAGATAGAGAGGAGGATGAGGGAGATGCAGGTGATGATGCGGATGAGGATGAGGATGACGAGGAGGAGGATAGAGATGATGAGGAGGAATCGGATGCAGCTCCCCACCATTCAGGAGATGATACCATAGCTCTGGATCCACCTCTTATTCCCCAACAGGGGGAACATGAGGCGATACGGAGACCTGTTCCTAGTACCGTCTAGCCTACACCCATCATGCACAGATTATTCAAGCGAGGGGAGCCTAGCGGTGCCCAGGCACAGATGGTACCATATCATGATCCCTACTGGCATGAGGGAGATCCAGGTATAGTAGTTTTATATTGATTGATTAATGTTTTGATGATATAGAATGGTACTAACAAAAAATCTGTTCTACTGCCACAGCTAATGTGCAGGAGTGGCGTTCCCTGATTCAGCAGGCAATGACAGACATTTCCATGATAGCACAGATCCCCAGTTCCTCACAGATTGCCTATAGGCCTCAGGGGAATGCGGGTCGGCATGAGGACTTGTTTTCCCCATTCCGAGTACAGGTAGATATATGGAGGGAGAGAGAGAGAGTCTTATCAGAGGACGTCCAGCGGGCGCAGCAGAGAGAGAGTCCTATCAGAGGACCTCCAGCAGGCGCGGCGAGATCTAGCAGTAGCTCAGGCCGAGGCTACCACCTATCACGTGATCCTTATGGATAGGGATCGTAGGAGTTCCTCTCGGAGTCACTCACGATCTGTATCGCGCTACACACCCATGGGTCCACCTTCACGGCCAGATCAGGAGGGAGCGTCCAGTCGACACTCTCCAGCCACTAGCCCTAGGGATAGGAGATGATTTTATGATGTAAAAGAGAGGTCACATTTTGGATATACAGTGACCTGTTTTTGTATACGATCCACATATATATATATACATGCTTCTCTTTGTCTCAAATGTGTTATCTTTAATGCTTAAAACAATGTATATTTTGTTTTGATTAAATCTAATTATTTTGGTAAATGTACATGTATGTTCAGAATTTAATTTCCATGTGATTGATTTCTCAATGCTCCATGATTAAATTGATACATGTGTGACTTAATTAAATATTTAATCAAGTACTACATTGATGATAAGGAAGACATATGCATTAAGTCTAAGAATCATATAACTAATGTGATTTAATTCTGAATTTAAACACAACATGATACGATTCTACTTAACACATAAAGACACTGTATAATATGCTAGCATAATAGGAATGTAAATCTTTTACAATTTACATAAATGAATTCAAGACAAACTATAAAGTAAGAAGACACACTTGTCAGGAACGAAGCAATATAGATTAAACAACATAACATTTAATTCTATTTTGCTTTAATTAAGAGATACTAACATATTATCCAATGTTGAAGAATTGAAAAGGAAGATAGATGAAGAATGAAGAATTAAGCATAATATCTACGCAAGTGCATAGCATTAATAGGTTCTTTAAGAGGTGTACCATCTACATCCGCTATTTTGTAAGCCCCTGATCCATAATCTTCAATAACGATGTATGGTCCAAGCCAATTAGGACTAAATTTTCCCTTTTCTGCAGGTAAGGCATTCACATTGCATTGATTCTCATAAAGGACTAAGTCGCCTACTGAGAAGGAACGTTGAATAACCTTATCATTATAGCTTCGTTGTAGAGTTTTGTGATACGCTTGAATATGCTCAAGAGCGTTTATACGTTGTTCATCAAGCATCTCAAGCTGTTGAAGTCGTTGTTCTCTATAAGAGTCATCATCTACTATACCTTTGAGAGAAACCCTAAGTGATGGAATCTCCAATTCTAAGGGCATAATAGCGTCAGCACCATAAACAAGATTATAAGGAGTAGTTCCCGTAGCAATTCGTACACTCGTTCGGTAGGCCCAAAGAGCATAGATCAGCTGGTTACTCCAATCCTTACCATGCTTACTCACGGTTTTGCGAAGAATTTGTTCAATTATCTTATTGGATGATTCTGCTTGGCCATTTGATTGAGGATAGTATGGTGTAGAAAATCGATGTTTGATATGATACTTCTCGAGGAATTTCTTCACGTCCTTGTTCTTAAATGATGTCCCATTATCCGAGATTATAGTGGAAGGTATCCCAAATCGAGAAATAATGTTTTCTAGAAGAAATTGACAAATCACTTCAGCAGTAGTAGAGCGTAGGGGAATAGCTTCTACCCACTTCGTAAAGTAATCTATTGCGGTTATAATGAAGGTGTGTCCTTGAGATGAAGGAGGGGAGATTTTTCCAATAAGATCCAAACCCCATGCGGAGAAAGGCCAAGAAGCCACTTGAGAACAAAGTTCTTGGGCAGGAGCATGAATCAGATTATTGTGTTGTTGACATTGATGACATTTTTTAACAAATGAAAAGGAATCCTTCTGCATAGTTTGCCAATAGTATCCCATACGAAGCAATCTATGAACCAAGGATTTGCCCCCAAAATGCCCCCCACAGGAACCTGAATGTGCCTCTTCAAGAGCAACAAGGATTTCCGACTTGTTAAGACAACGAAGGAGAAGACCACATAACCCCTTCGGTAAAGGACATTAGAAAGAATGATATACCTAGCAGACAGCTTGCGGATTCTAGCCCTAGTGTTCCTATTAGCGGAATCAGGAAAGGTACCATCGGTCAAATATTGTACGATATGCGAGTACCATTCGTCTGAGTCTACAAAGTCACAACATGTTACCAGGCTAGAATCATCTACAATAGCTGGAGAAATAAGGTTGTGAATAACAAATTTAAGATCAACCACAGGGTCCTCTAAAGATACAAGAGAAGCCACACATGCCATTGCATCCGCATGTCGATTATCTTTTCGCGGAACAGGTTCCATAGTATAAGAATCGAAATTTTGTAATAAAGAGATAGCAAGGTCTTTATATTGTGATAATTTGTCTTGTTTTGCTTGATATATTCCTGTTACTTGTCTTATAATCAATTACGAATCTCCATAGATATGTATGTGTTTTATATTCAGAGCTAAGGCTGCTTTTATTCCCGCTATAAGAGCCTCATACTCAGCAATGTTATTGGTACACAAGAAATTTAGACGATATGATAAAGGAATGGACTTCTTTGTAGGAGAAATCAGAACAACACCTGCCCCCGATCCCGTACGACACTTAGAGCCATCAAAGTATAACTCCCAAGTTTCATCTTTCTCTATAGAAAGAATGAAGTCGTCAGGAAAGGACTCAGGGTTAGGGAAGGAGAAAGGTGAAGGGGCCTCAACTAAGTGATCGGTCAACGCTTGTCCTTTAATTGCTCTTTGTGAAACAAATTTAAGGTCAAATTCAGTTAACATCATAACCCACTTAGCTAGACGTCCTGATAAATCAGTTTTAGAGAAAAGATGCTTCAAAGGATCAAACTTTACCATGACATGGACTTCTGAATTCAAAAGATAATGTCTCAATTTCTGAGTTGCAAATACCAAGGCCAAGCATTGTCTTTCTATCGTAGAATATCGGGTCTCATAATCGAGTAAGGTACGACTTATGTAATAAACCAGACATTCCTTACCATCTTTATCATGTTGTGCCAACAATGCTGCGAGAGCATGAGAGGAAGCAGCTGTATACAGAAGGAAGGGTTTAGAAGGTTCGGCAGGTTGAAGAATAGGAGGACTAGCCAAATACACTTTTAAATCTTCAAATGCTTGCTGACAATCCTCATTCCATTGAAAAGTGATATCCTTGTTAAGAAGTTGAGTAAAAGGAAAGGTACGATCCGCAAGCTGAGACACGAACCTACGAATAGCTTGAATCTTTCCTTGTAAGCTTTTAAGTTGAGACACATTTCTAGGAGGTGGCATGTTGACAATAGCATCTATTTTCTTAGTATCCACCTCAATCCCACGATGCAAAACTATGAACCCTAATAGTTTTCCAAAAAACACATTTTCGGGGATTCAAGCGCATGTGATATTTACGAATTCTTTCAAAGATTTGACGAAGGATTTTAACATGATCCATGCGAAGAAAGGATTTGGCCAAAATATCATCAACATAATCCTCTAAAATCTTATGCATATAATCATGAAAGATAAGGGTCATCGCTCATTGATAAGTTGCAGCGGCGTTTTTAAGTCCAAAAGGCATCATTATCCAACAAAACATACCCCAAGGAGTGGTGAAAGCAGTTTTGAATTGATCTTGAGGGTTAATAAAAATTTGATTGTAACCTGAAAAACCATCCATGAAGGATAACAAGGCATGTCCTGCCGTAGAATCAACTATCATGTCAATATTTGGAAGAGGGAAATCATCTTTCAAGGAAGCTTTATTCAAATCTCGAAAGTCAGTACACATTCTTATTTTGTTGTCTGGTTTAGCCACAGCGACAATATTTGAAATCCATGGGGAATAGTCAATAGGGCGGATAAATCCAGCCTCCAATAATTTTTCAATCTCAGCCTTAACAAGCAGAGCCACCTTAGGATTCATTTTTCGAATCTTTTGTTTCACGGGCTTAGCATCAGGAACTAAGACAATATTATGAGTAACGATCTTAGGATCTATACCAGGCATGTCAGAATATGTCCAAGCAAAGATCTCAGGGAATTCATGCAATAGTTCTTCATATTGTTTCTGTTCCTCTTCATCCAAACACTTTCCAATTTTAATAACTTTCTCTTTATTGCAAAGGTCTATCTTAACATCAGTGGTATCACTTATGAGAAGATTACTTTGTTGAGGAGTGTCCTTTAACTGAGGGAATTCTTTCACAATCTCATCATTATCAATCTCTTTTCCAAAATAGGCTTTGGTGTTCAAACAATAAGGGAGTCCCCTATTGTGATGATAACGAGGAAGAGTGTCATAGGCTCCCAAGAACTCAGCTAAAGCATCATTGGTAGGGAAGATATCCAAAGCACAGTCACTCGAAGGATCCCCATCAATATACTCAGGGTGCTGCATTGGTAGAGATGTAGAAATAGCATTAACACTAATGCATGGTCTTTTAGAAGCTTTAGTATGTCTGCAGGGATTATAGCCAAGTCCAAAGGCATAATTGTGAAAATTAGTCTCTAGAGGAACTCTTATCCCTTGTTCATGAGCACCACAACCTTTTCCATGATACCCATGCTTAGCAAAAATGTGAAAACCACGACCATAACGATCAGCCATTTCAGGAAGAGAAGGTGGTTTTTCATAAGACAAAGAATCAAACTCTTCATAATTAGAGGTGTGAGGAGAAGAAGTTTGAGAAGCGGCCACAAAATTATTACTCATAGATTCAGGTAAGGTTGATTGATTTTTAGTTTCTTCTTTCTTTTCAACTTTATGATTTTCAGCTTCTTCCTTCTTTTCAATTTTAATTTCTCTAGAAGGAACCTTATATTCACCTACAAAGGTAGGGTTAAAATCAAGAGATCCCCAGTCATCCTCTGCAAAAACCTTCTCAGGATCAAAATCCTTTTTATGTGTAGTTTCAAGTCGAGAAGGATCCTCTTCAGGAGCTCCAGACTCATCCAAAGAATTCCGATCATCAGAGAGTGAGGATTCATCGATAGGTTTCTTGTTTAAAGAGTCATCACTAGACGAGGATGGCTTAGAAGAACTCCCTTTGGAAGTAGATGTTTGTAGACAAGCTTGAAAATTAGTATCACCCATCAAAGTGTATGTCTTATTGTTATAAACGAATTTAACTTGTCTATGCAATGTAGAGGGGACAGCTTGCATGCTGTGAATCCAAGGCCTCCCTAATAACAAGTTATATGTTAAATTTCCCGGCATAACATGGATAGGAGTAGGCAAAGTAACAGGTCCTACTGTGAGAGGTAAGGTGATGATACCTAATGAAGTCTTAGCCACATTGTCAAAGCCACGAATGGGACGAGAGTCAGGCTCAATAAGAGACGTATCCACATTCATCTTATGCAATAAATTAATGCTACACACATTAAGGCCAGAGCCATTATCTACTAGTGTTCGTCTTATAGCAGTGTCTTTCATGATAACCACAATCATCAAGGGATCATATTGTTGTTGAATTTCACTAGTAGGCAACTCATCTTGGGTAAACACAATTTGAGCTTTAGGATTCATCACAGAGTTAACAAAAGATGCTATATTACTAGATGTATTCGGTGGAGGAACATTCAAATCTTTCAAGGCATCTTGTAACATTCCATGATAAGCGGAAGAAGTTTGAATCAAATCCCAAAGGGATATCTTAGCAGGGGTAGCTTTAAGTTGTTCTATGAGATCATATTCCTTACCCATAACTTGCGAAATACGGGGAGCATGAGGAAGAATTGGTTGAGGATTAGGAAGGGAAACTGGAATAACAGGAGGAGGATTAGGTTGCCTATTATTTCTAGTATGATAAGTATGGGCAACCGCATGATAACTCTCTCTAGTTATTTGCTTGGCATAATTATAAGGACTTATAGGTTTTCTTCCTTGCACGGTGATGATTGGTTTATTCGAGGTACGAAAGGAATCATGATCATACCTTCCTTGGATAGTAAGGAGAGGTGATTTAAGAACTTGAAAGGTGGGAGAAGGATAAGCACCTTGGACTTCAAAGAGAGGCTTATTATGTTCATTCAAGTTTATCATGTTAACCAATTTAGAGGCCTTGTTCTTGTTTAAAGATTTCGATAAAGCCACAAAGTCATCAAGAGCATCATCCAACAAAGCATGATCATATCGGTTAAAAGGTTTGTCTTTTGATTCAAAAGGAGACGTCTCCTCATAGAGGGGATTATTGAAAACAACCATGTTACTAGATTCAGGGGAAGAGTTGATAGGAATGTATCCTTGAGAGGAATCATTTGACTTATCTTTCTCATCACACCTAAATGGCATAGTAACAAGGTTTATGAGTTTTTGGTAAAATGAAGGTTTGGCATCTTTAGGGTTTAAAAACTCATCTAAAGCTTCATCTAATTCATCTTGGCTATACTCATAATAATCATCAAAAGCATGAACATTTTGCAAATAAAAATCTGACATTTTGAAAAGATTGCATAAAATTTAAACACACAATGCAAAGAAACACACTTTTTTTTTTTTCTTTAATGAAAATGAAATGAAAACACACTAAATCTAGATCTAGATCTAACAAATGTAATGCAAGAGGAAGCAATGATAGATTCACGTCGGGTTCACCAAAATGTGCGGGGGAAAAAGCGAGACTAGGTTAACATGCCCTAATCCTACCTTTTGACACACATTACGGAATACGAAAGAGCCTAGAGATATCGCGCAATTGGCTACTTCTTTTTGTGAAAGAGAGAGCCACAGGATATCTATTAGGATTTCTATTCCCTTGTTGAAATTGTAAGATCAAGTAATGCAAGTTCAAACCCTAATCTCAAAATGCAAGTATGAACTAATATCAAGATTGCAGAATTGAGATTAAACAATGAACAGCTATAAATACAAGGATGAAATAAGAATACAGATGTGTACCCGGAGTCAAAATCGGACTGAAAATGTTCGGGATGGGGGCGCGAGCGCCACTGTCCTGAAAACTGCACCGGAAACTGCTGTTCTGCACTCTGGAACACTGTCGGAAAGCTGTCTGCAAACTGTCTGTCTGGAGGACCAGGGCACCCAGCGCCTCTGTCCCAGGGACCAGGGCGCCCAGCACCACTGTCCTGGCAGGACCAGGGTGCCCAGCGCCCCTATCCCAGTCTTCTGCTCTGCAATTTGATACAGAGTGCTGTCTCAACCTTCTTTCTCCGGATCTGTATCCTGCGGCGTCGTCTGAATCCCGAAACCTACAGTGATATCTGGAAAAGGGTGTATGGGTGGCTATATAGGGTTTTGCCTTATTCAAACCCCCGCTTCGGTGATTTCCACCCAACCCTCAAGGGAGGAGTACAAGCCAATCTTCAGTCGGTAATCTCCTATTGTTCTTCAATGTCTTCCAAGCCCTAAGTGGATGAATGAATTTGATAAATGCTTGATAGAAAGATGTTGTAAGATGTTGAAGTCTTCAAAGATCTGCCCTTTCGCTGCATATGAAGTTCCTGGAAACAAAAATCGGATCCCTTCAAATGAGGAAAGAGAGCTTTTATGTATGAAACCCTAGGTTGTAAATTCGTATTTTGGCCGACCTAGAGATTGAATATCCCGCCAATTTCTTGGGGTTAAGCTTTATTTTATGATTGGATCGCGCTCCTAAAATTTCGGGAAAAATGTCCGGGACCATGTTGCACTCCGGGCGCCACGGTCCCGACAACTTTTCACCAAATTTTCAGGGCCGTCGGATATGATGATTTTAGAGAGAATCCCGAAGTTACAGGTGATTTCGAGATGTTTTGACCCCGAAACCAAGCCCCCAAGTTCGAGATAGGACTTAATTAGGGTTTTTGATTAAGTGGTGTATTGGAGGAATAAAATGCAAAGGGCGCGCTTTAGTGAAAAGGGCCCAATTTTATGATGTAGAGAATGATGAAATAGGACCTTAGACCTAATTAATTTGATTAATTAAGTGCTTAAGGAGAAATGCAATGCAGAATGTAAAATGCACTAAGGCGGGTGCTAAACTAGGTGTGAAATTATACCACCCTAGCAAGTGCGTACAATTTACGACGCTACAGTATTGGTGTAATCTTGCACAGACTGATCCCTCCTTTGGCAAAGAAGCTGCCATTCTATGTATTTTTGTTCATATACATCCTCCGGGAGGTAGGCTTCTTTTATATATTCCACAAATTCTCCCCATGTGGGCTTCTTATCAAGAGATAGTATAAAACCATCTTCAGCAACTGATTCTTGTTCTTTATTTGCTACTTTGGTTTCCCATTCTAATTTCACATGGGTTTCAGCATTGAGGAGAGCAAATGTTATCTTTTCAGCATCTGAGAAATTATTTACAGAAAAGTACCTATCCAACTTTGATAACCAGTTATCAACAGCTTCAGCATCGACCTTTCCTTCAAAATTTGGGATGTCGAAATTGACCTGCACTTTGAAAGGGGTATTTCCACGAAATGGTGTTTCAGATTCAGAGGGTTTTTGCTTCTGTAGGAGGTATGAAAATTGACTCATCATCTCCTCTCGTTGCTTATTTAAAGCTTCCTCAACCAACTTCTTAACATCATTGTCTGACATCTTCGATTGTGTGCGTCTCAAAGGTGGGTATTTTGACAAATCTTGTGTATCCAATCCTAATCTTTGGTAGGAAGACCTTGTGTAAATTGGCATAAAGGAGTGTTCCCGCTCTAATACCACTGATCTGATTTATGAAAACCAGATTACAATACCTAGTGTGATACCTGCGGTATTGTAGATTTCAACACAAAAATTGACAATAAGAAGATTGCAAACCAAAAACTGTCTCCATTCTATTCAAAATTGGAGTTTATACAAGTCGAATGTATCCCAAGGGTCACACAAATCCCTTGGAATTGAAATGAAGAGTCATCATAATGTTTATTACAATTAAACTATTAAAACTATCAAAATTATAAAAAAAACTAAATATAAAATTTCAGTCCACTTTGAGAAGGCATAACTTTCTCATCCTAGCTCCGAATTACAAACCGTTTGATGCGTTGGAAAGGTATTCAAATAATCTAGAACCAAATTTTGAAAACAGCACCATATTTGTCCAGAACTGCACCGAAGACCCTCAAAATTGCAATTTACTAAAACATATAAAATTTTGGAAAAATTAGATTTCAATATTTTCCCAATTTAATCCTGATCAATCAGTTTAGAGGCTACCGACTAGAGAATGTTGTAGTAAGGCAATATGAATCAAAGAGAGGAGATAATTTAATGGAACAAATATCAGTTGGAAAATTTTCCCTCTACCCTAACATAAAAAGTCAAAAATATACTTCAGGAAATTGGTCATTTACTGGTTAAATCTTCAAGTTTTATAGACTTCATTAGAGATCTTGAAGACAAAAGAAATTAGGCTCGAAAAGAAATTCAAGATTTGATAAGTTCTTTTGATCCTCTCACCAGTTCAGCATCAACTTTCATTGGCAAGGTCAAATAAATCAATCAGGAAATCTAAAGGTTGAAAGAAGAAGAGGACAAATGAGGTCTTAGTTTGTTAGAATTGCAATGCTACATGGCACCAATTATTGACTTCATGCAAATGAACATTAAAGAGGTTGACCACCTCATAAATGAACCTGACTGTAAAACAGTTGATGGTATGGAGGTTTTGATTGCAGTGATGCATGGCCACTTGACCACCATGAAATAGGTAAAATATTCATGGGAATCCTCCTTGAAAGTAGCTAAAGAAAATTTCAAGGATCGTTTTGCTTTACTTTAAACAAAAGAAGTCCTTTTGTATATTATTTTCCATTGATGGAAAAAGGGGGAGTTTTGGAGTCTTGTACAGTGTGAGTAACAGGGGCCAGAACTGACACGACTTTTGTAGTGTTTTGGAGTATTTGCCACCAATGCCAAAGGGGAGTTTGTTGGCATTCTGGTACATTTTGTATGACTGGTGAATGATATGGTTTTCATTGTTGGCAACATTATTTCCCAAGTCCTCACAGTTTATGTGCAATAACTTGACCAATATACAGTGGTTAATCGGCTAAGCAGTGTGTACACAGGCTAAGCAGTGAGTAGATCGGCACACAAGAGGACAACTGGAAAGCAGCGAATAGACCGGCTCAAAAGAGGTCAACTGGTAAGTAGAGAGTAGACCGGAACATCAGTATACGAAAGGTAATCAGTAAGTAGATTTTGATTGGTACACCAGTAGAGTCTGTAACCGACTGACTGGTAACGTTTAGTTAACATCCAATTAAATCGGCAGTCTTCTATAGTCAACAAGCAGACTTATCGGCATGAACGAATGTTCTGGTAGAGATTCCTGGAACGATTTGTGGAGAGTGATTTATGGCATGGTAATAGAATTTTGAATAGAATATTTTGAAGGGAAAATTTGGTGACATATCCAAAGGATATTAAATTCCCTTAATTCATTTTGGTAAGGTTGTTTCTCATGCAGGCAGTGTGGTGAGAAAGTGTGAACATAGGGGGAGAAAAACATAGTAAAGAGTCGAAGGCCAGAGGACTGACATAATTTCAGAGCTGAAGGATAGAGAACCGACAGAGTGCAAAGCTGAATGTATAAGCAGGAAACTGGTGGTGTGCAGAGAAGATACAATAGGTGAACATAGAGTTTGTTTTATAGTGTGATCTGATCAAGCTATCGGTAGCTACTCTAGCAAATCATTCTTCTATTTCTTTCTAATCATTGCAACAAAAATCCCTTATTAGGGTGGACTCTAATAGGTCCCATGATAAAAATCCCTTAACAGGGTGTCATCTTAATTGATGATCTTAAGACCTTTGACAAGGATACCTTTAATAGGGTAAAGGCACTAATAGGCCTTAGACAAAATCCCCTAAAAGGGTGGCACCTAATAGTGTCCTTGTAATCTCCTAACAGGGATGGCTCCTCATCAGGCGTACTCTAGAAGAGTATAATTTTTTTGAGTTCCTACTCACACCGTGGTTTTCTCCCATTTGGGTTTCCACGAGATAAATATTGGTGTCACTATGTATATTTTCATTCATGCTTATTCTACTGCATTGGTTATTTATATTCATGAATGTTAAGTTAGTAAAAACTTGAGTTAAAAGTTTCAATTGATTAAAACTGGTAAAGTGTTGATTCACTCCCCCCCTCTCAGCACCGGTTGGGACTAACAATTGGTATTAGATCCATATTCCTTTGGAGTGAAGCTTGACATATTGAGGATAAAGATAATGGAAGAATACTGGTATCAGAAGCAGATTGATGAAGCAGATATTTTGGTAGTGCTGAAACTATTGAAAAGAGTGTTGAAACTTTAAAGAAAAGGAAGAAAAGAGAAAAATGCATTAGAGATGCTTCAAAGAAAGTAAAGAAAATCAAAGAAAACATTATAAACTTTACTAGATTAACGGCTAGTGAGCTTGAAGGATTGCAACCAGAGGCACAAATTTCACCGGTTGGCTCATCTTCTAAAACTGACAATGGCAAGCCTGCAAAATTCAAAAGAGTAGAAAGGAAGAGAAAACCTTCACTGGTACCCTCTCCTTCACCCAAAAGAACAAGGTCTTTGAGGAAGAAACAACAGGCGGTAAGACAACCGGCAAAGAAACTAACTCCGAAGAAGAAACAGAAACCAGTCATTCTTTCATTAGATGATTTGTTAAATGAAATAACCGATGATGGTAACTTGGCAAATGTGAGTAGGTTGTATGACACATTCAGTGATTCAGAAAAGGAAAGTATTGAAGACAACATTATCTTACATTTGGACATATACAAGAAATCTTAATTGAAGTTGTGGATGACTTACCTAGTGAACTGTATAGGAGACTAGATGCAAAAAGAGTAGCAGTGATAGAACTAGATAAGAAACTTAAGGTTGAAAAACTTTTAATTGTACATCCTGTTAACTCTAGAGAAGAAATTGATGATCTGATTTGTGAAGCTAACAGATCTATTTTTGCTATTGGTCACCGGCAAGTGAGCTTAATGGCAGGTAGAGTTAATGAAATTTCAGTGGAAACGGCTGATAAATGGGATATCTTTTTTGTAGAAAAAGAAAAACAGGAATAATTGAACAGACCTAAGAAAACATTCAAGGTATATCAGAAGGATAAGGACAAAGGGGAAGGTAAAGTTGGTGGAATACCAAATATCAAGATAACCGAGAAATCACCACCACCATTGGACACTGCACTGGTACATACCAATGATCCACCAGCTACTGACAGTGTAGGCATAACACATGATGACACTAACTCTGAATCAAAAATTCTATTTACCATGAATGTTGATACTCAAGAAGTGAACATTGTTGTGGACAAGGACAACACAGAGGTACAAAATAATATTGCTGAAAGTAGAAACATTACTGAGCAACCGACTGAGACTGTTGAGGTTGAGATCCCGACAGAGCAATCATTACCGGCTGAGCAAACTGAGCAACCTTTGGATACTGGTAACAATACTGAAGGTATAGAGGCTGATACAGTGAAATATACTAAGACAAAGACACCGATAGTTGATCACACAGAGAAACCGATAGAGAAACTTATTGAGACAGAAGTACACATAGAGGTAGAAAAACACATTGAGGCAGAGGTACATGTTGAAGCAGAGAAACCAACAATCACTGAGATGGGCCCACATTCCAGCAGAGAAACGCATGGCTATGGATCCACAGAGCAAGCCTTGCATATTTGTTGGGTATCCAGATGGTGTCAAAGGCTACAAGCTTCTCCATCAAACCATACACAAGCTTTTGATTGAGAGGAGTGTTCATTTTGAGGAGTATACTTTTAGTTCTTCTTCTGCCACTTCTCCATCTTTCATTTTTATGGAGACATTGAGACTTCATGATGATAGTTCTTTCGATGATTTTTATCCTCCTTATCCTTTTGAAGAATCTTCTTCCTCCACTTTAGATGACGATGATGAGGATTTATCTTCCTCCTCTCTTGGTAATCATTCAAACGGCGATGATTCTTTTCTAGATTCTCCTCATTCTCCTCATTCTCCAACTACTGGGCCTCTTTGGGCTCGTCAGACATTGGAGTCAGTAGGTGATTGGGTTGGTGATCCTTCAGATGAGAGAAGAATAAGGTCTCAACTTCAGCATGCTCCACATCTCTTCTTTACTACAACTGTAGATCCACAATCCTTTTGAGAAGCTTCAGGTGTTCCTGAGTGGGATGTTGTAATGTAAGAGGAGTTCAATTCCAAGTGGAGAATAACCATACTTGGGATTTAGTCCCTCTTCCTAAGGGAAGGAAACTTGTTCATTGCAAGTGGATCCACCGAACATAATTTGTTACAGATGGGCTGGTTGATAAGCATAAGGCAAGTGCCTGGTCACCAAAGGATTTTCCCAAGTTGCTGGGATTGACTACTCTTAGACTTTTGCACCAGTTGCCAAGATGAATTCCATCTGACTTGTCCTTGCTATTGCTGTAGCCCATCATTGGGAAGTTCATCGGATGGATGTGAAGATTTATTTTCTTCACGGTGACCTTGAGGAAGAGATATATATGGAGCAGCCACAGGGGTCAGTCTAGGATCCTTCACTTGTGTGTCACCTTCAGAAGTCTCTCTATGGCCTTAAATAGACCCCTAATTCCTGGTATGTCAATATGGACTCCTTCCTTCTGTCAGTTGGGTTCACTCAGTGCCATTCTTATCCAAATGTGTATATTTTACAATAGGATGATACTCTCACCTTCCTTGTTCTCTATGTTGATGACTTGTTGATCACTGGGAGTCACTCATCCCGTATCAAGGCAGTCAAAACTACCCTTCATGATCATTTCTTGATGTCTGACTTAGGCCTACTCTATTACTTCTTAGGGATTGAGATCACTCAATCGCCTTCTAGTATCTTCATTGGACAACCTAAGTATAGTCTTGATATGGTCTCAAGATTTTGCATGGCTGACTATAAGCCTACACCGACTCCATTTCTGTCAGGAGTTAAACTTGAGGCTTCTTGTTCTTCACCCTTAGCAGATTCTACCTTGTATCGTTAATTAGTTGGAAGCCTCATATATTTGACTCACACGAGGCCTGATATTTCATATGCAGCGTTCCTTGCTCCAGGCTCATGCAGGAGCCACATGAATTGCATTGGAAAGCAACTAACTGGATTCTTCACTATGTACAAGGTACTCATAGTTATGGGATTCATTATACAACGGGCGTGGATATTGACTTGGTGGGATATACAAATTCAGATTTGGTAGGTGATTCTCAGGATCGCAAGTCCACTTTAGGGTATTGCTTCTCTCTTGGTTCTGGTCCAGTTTCTTGGTCGAGCAAGAAACAATCTGCTATTGCTCTTTCATCTAGTGAGGTTGAGTATTGAGGAGCAGTTAATGCTGCTACTGAGGCCATTTGGCTTCAGAACATTCTCACTGAGTTTGGCATTTCCTTTTGAAAGCCTACAGTCATCTTTTGTGAGAACTAGATTGCTATTCAGATTTCTCGCAATTTGGTCCATCATCAATGGACCAATCACATTGAGATTCACATGCACTACATTCGGGAGCTAATTCATGAGAAAGTTCTTGATCTTCATTACTTTCCGACATCAGATCAAACTATAAACATCTTCACCAAACCCTTCACTGAGAGCAAGTTCATTCATTTAAGAGCTCTGCTTGGGGTGCGACAATTGTTCTCTTTTGTTGGGGGGCTTCTTAGTTCCTTCTCTCTCTCTCTCTCTCTCTCTCTCTCTCTCTCTCTCTCTCTCTATTCTTGGGGGGTATACTCTCATTTGTTGGGGGGAGCTTCTTCTTTGTTGGGGGGGAAGACTATGTACGTGGGTACCTCATCAAGTTTCATTTGTCGGGACCCATATTTTCACCCACCTAAGCTATGCTTAAGGGGGGGGGGGGTGTTAGTGTAGGTTTTTATTTTCCTTTTTCCTAGGTTTTTCCTACACTTTAATTAAGCTTGCTTAGGTTAATAAAGCATTTTTACTTAAGATAAGTGGGTATTGAGGTGTCGACATGCTATGAGGAGGTGCATTTACTATATTTAGACCATCATGGTGGTCTCTCCTCATTGGCTGGTATTGCCACCTCCACCCCTCATTTGAGTCTATATAAACATGATACCTTGCTTGTATTTTCATATTGGATATTAGGAGATTTCTCTTGATTATATTCTGTCATTGAGCATTCACATCAAGTTTCTCTAGTATTGTTATTATGTCCATTTTATTTCCAATATTTTGTTCTAACTCTTTCAATTTGATTCTGGTTTAAATCTATTTTCTCAAATTTTAATAGGTTTTACTCAAATTGAAAAAAATTCAATGAGAAAATCAAGCTATTGATGGGAAAAGGACATATTTAAGTAAAAGGAAAAGGAAGTGCACATGGGAAGGCAAAATGATGAGAAAGAATATTTGTAAATCTACTTTTGTCTTTTTTATACAAGGGAATAACATGCACACATCATAGATGCAATGTTTTATTTGTAGATCTACTTTCTTGCTTATTTGTCAACCTATGTTGGGTTAGGTTTTGATTTAGATAAAGTAATTTTTTATTTGAATTATGCATCAACAATAAAATAAAGTTTTATAGATTTGTTTCAATAGTAGATTTTGTTTTGTTGGCTCGAGTTTTTATTTTTTGGGTTTATTGTCACGGTCTGGTCCCTCAACACGAGGGGTGACTACTTTGTAAGCATGTGGAGGTTATTAATCTTTCAGCCACTATGTTTTAATATTCTTGTAACTTTATTTGTAGTATATATATGAATAAATACTTTTATGCAATTATATCGATGTTTGGATGTAATGGTTTTAGAGTCAAGTAATTTAGATGAATTGAGTAATCCACATTATTTTGGCTCTTTAAACACATTAATTATTTAAGTTGTCTATTTATTTGTGGTCCATTCAAGGATTGTTGTAAATTCTTGCATGAAGATAATGAAATTATTATGTCTATATATGAAATAATAAGTAGCACAATAGGCTAATGTAGGTCTTTATATCACAAATTGGTAGAAATGCATAAGTCATGAAGATTGTGTAATAACATTAAAATATAAAATGCATGATATGTGACTCTGTAGCCTAATTTTAGGTACCATTACCTAACTTGGAAGATTTCTCGGTCACTAGATAATCTAATAAAGCTCATTCATAGACCTTTTCCCTTTTAAGTTTTTATAATATCTTTCATTCGCATTATCTCATTTAAGCATGAAAGTTTACAAGAGCTACACATTTACATGCCAAAACTTGTATCCTCTTGTCTCAAGATATGAGATTTATCTCCAATCATCACTTGTATTTTTACCAATTACCAAGAGTACAAAATAGGCTCACCCACCTAGGCCTACTATAGACTAAAGTACAAGAAGTGATTATATTAGTAGAGGTGATCCTTTGTCAAGATGGCGAACACCTTGATGGTTTTGAACATAAAGAGTGGCATACATTTAGGAAACCTCAAGACCATATATTGGAGCAAGCAACATGGCGGTTGCCAGATGTTTTGTATTGGTAAACTACAACCCTTTGGGTTAGATTTTCTTTGAGCATCCGACCCAAAGGGTTGGATGACCATTTCATGCAAAAAATGTGTTCTAATGAAAAGAGAAAAAAACTCAAA
This sequence comes from Cryptomeria japonica, assembly GCF_030272615.1. Lineage (NCBI taxonomy): Eukaryota > Viridiplantae > Streptophyta > Pinopsida > Cupressales > Cupressaceae > Cryptomeria > Cryptomeria japonica. Next base: position 14,075,151 of record NC_081411.1, read on the forward strand.
TGTTTTTTGTCAACCTCTCGATTAGGTTTGCATGTGTTTCAAAGAAGATTTCAAAAAATACTATGCTGATGTTAAGCTATCTCTTGGCTATCTAACCATATTTTTTTCATGTTTTGCTTAGGTTAAGGTTTTCATCTTTAATTTCTTTTTTTTAGTGTCTTTTTTGTCAAAAACCAACTTGTGGTATTTGGGTATAATCTTTTACTCATTTATCAAATTTTGAAATAAATTAATTTTTTATAAACTAGAATCCATTCTACACATTGATTTTTAAAAAAAAATTCAATCAGCTTTCAAAAAAAATAGGGTGGAGCATGCTCAAATTTTTGTCTTTCAAGATGTGTCAACTTAAAAAAATAGTAAAATTTTTATATTCACTAAAAAGTATAATAAAAAATCCATGCATAACTACATTGTATAAGCTAATTTGTTAGTGTAGAGATTTTTGAAATTCTAAAAAAAATCTATGTTATATTTTTCTAATAAAAATAAGACCACTTTGTGTGGATTCAACTTTTGAAACTCTTAATCTCTACCATTCTAAAAAATAATAGCTTAGAAAATAGATTCAAAGCAGTATAGTTCTTTTGTAGTTATCTTTTGTTTCTCGTAGAGAAAAAATTACAAAGACATATTAATACCTCCTTTTGGTATCACTCTTGGTGCACTTACCCCTTGGTGCATAGGATATATTTTTGTATTAAATAATGTTTCTCTCTACAAATTACTTTGAAAATAATCATTATTTGTATGTTTTCTTAAACTATTATCCAAATAAATCACAAATCATAGTCATGCATCCATTATGAGTATCATCACCCTTAATTTTAACCTATTAAGGGGGCATTATTTGACTTCCTAATATTTCATTATTTCTTTCATATTCAATTCATTATTATTCAAATAAATATTTCTTATTATTAATTAAGTTGAATTATTTTTTTCCATTTATTTAGAGGAATAAAATATCATTTTTTGCCAAATATTCACGTTACAAGATCTATAAATAGTTAATTTAATTCTAAATTTTTACCTTCTATAAAGATTATATTGTTACTGGTTTTATTCATGGACTACAGAATGATACTAATCTTGTTTGGCAAATCTTATCTTCTTACATTCTCTGGTTTATTTGGAAACTTAGAAATGAGGAGAAGTTCCAAGGCATTACAAGGGAACGTACTGAGTTTTTCAAAAAACTCACACATTACAAAATTGTTGTGCAGGTTTGTTCTATGATGAACCTCGAGAGAAACAAGCTACTGCGATTCCTAAAAGATGGCAGAGCAACCATGTTTGTTCATGAGATGCAAAATGGGTACGAATGGGCTAGAATCGCAGAGAACCAGACCTCTTTTGACAAAGTAGTGAAGAAGCTGATAAAGGATCTACAGGACAGCATGCCTCCCCCCTTCAACAGGATTGAGATGTGCTCCCAGATCCTAGCAAGAAAGAAGGTGGTTTGGATGGAAGGAGAACAAGGCTGGACTACATGGCTAGAGGATCAGGATGAGATCCTCCAATACTGAACTATTTTGTTATGTCCCCTCTTTTTGGCTAGAGCGATAATTGTATATAATCCTTTCTCTAGTTGTTCAGTTTGGCGGTGGTGGCCCTGCCCCCCGCTCACTAGTTTTGTATAAACTCTACGCTTAAGGTTTTTTGGACTCTCGATATTTAATACAAAAAAAAAAAATAAATTCACCTCAATTAGTTAGCTAATTATTTAAAATCACTTAATCATATAATTAGTTAACTTAGTCATGCAATTAGTTAACTTATTCGTAAAATTAATTAACTCTAAATTATTGATCAATTTTATTTGTTTCAAAATTCATAAAATAAAAAAATAAAAATTGACACCTTATGAATGCTTGCCACCTCTCTACATACACTCCTTAATCAATGTGAATTAACACATAATCCAAAATCAAATCTAAACCATCCTTTTATCCGTGCCAAAAAAAAAGGGTATAAACTCGACACAGAATTCATTAATTTCAATACACAAGTCTTGATGCAAAATCATGATGCCAAATCGATAATCCAGCAAATGTTAATGTTATGCTATCGATACTTAAAACAATCACATTTCCAAAATTATAGAATCATACATCTTGAACCCATCTACAAATGTGTACAACGAGAGGTTACTAGAGGTGACCCTCTTCATTCTCAAATGGAGGTGGGGAAAAAGCAAGGCACGATGTTAAGATTCCTTTATGTATTCAGTCTTTTTATTTACTTATTTTCTCTCTTTTCCTTGTTCACACCTTCAAATAAGACTTTCTTTTGGACTAATCTATGACAGGACCTACACCTTATGCACATTCTGCACGCATTTGAAATTTAGATACGACATACAATTGAACGTTTTCTTTACAGAGAGTGCGTTGTTTTTAAGAATCCAATGCACTGTGCTATCTACAACTGTTTTATTTGTCAGAGGCACTATTGGTTTTCTAAGAATCCAATGTTACATGTACCTACGAAAGAGCTTCTCCTTGTTTCACCGGTCCCCCCAAAAAGAGGGACAGCTTACAACATGGATTTCGTACCCCATTAAAAAAAAATCTCAATAACAAAGTTCATAGCCCGCTTGAGAAAATTATGGGAAGATATCCCCGTAAAAATATTCAGTGCTCGAACTTGACACTTTATCTCATATTGGCAGTAAATGTAAGTATTTTCACAGATGGGCAGGATCCAGAAACTAGATTGGATGTTTTCATACTGTCAGGTCAAAGCAATATGTCAGGCAGAGGAGGAGTTGAGGGTACCAAATGGGATGGATTTGTCCCTCATCAATGCAAACCACACCCTTCAATCCTCAGATTCACTGCAGAGGAGAAATGGGTTGAAGCTCAAGAGCCCCTGCATAAAGACATTGATACAAGTAAGCATTTGGTACTTCTATTTCAGCATTCATAGATTTAGTTCGAAACAATATAACCCACAAACTCATTTACAGTCCAACTCAACCAGGTCCTGAACGTTGTCTCATACTAGCTAATAGTCTCGATCTGGTCGTCTGTTTCTAATACTCTTTATTATGAGGTTGATAATTTGAGTCTCTAGCTTCTATTTTAATTGACACTGAAGAGATAAGATAGCTGTATGCCAGAAAAAGTGTGTGGAGTGGGTCCTGGCATGGCTTTTGCAAACAGATTGTTGAAGCAGCATAAGGAATGTGGAGATCAGAGCTATCATGTTGGTCTAGTTCCCTGTGCCATTGGTGGGACTGCTATCAAAGAATGGGAGAAGGGGAGCTTCCTTTACACAAACATGATTAACAGAACAAAGGTAGCTCTTGGATACAACACTGGAAGCTCTAATGCTTTAAGGGCTCTTTTATGGTATCAGGGTGAAAGTGATGCCAACTCTGAGGAAACTGCTGATAGTTATAGACAAAATCTTGAGAGACTTATATATGATATCCGTTCTGATTTGCAACAACCTGATCTACTTTTCATTCAGGTAAACTGAAAGCATTGATGATTGGCTTAATTAATGCACAAACACTGATTTTCTTAGTGATCTCATAATTCTCATTGTTTTGCTCTGATAGGTTGCTATAACCATGGGTGACCCTCCATATAGTGAACCTGTGCAGAAGATTAGGAAAGCACAGTTGGGTGTGAGCATTCACAATGTCTACTGTGTTGATGCCAATGGCCTTGTGCTTAAGGAAGACAAACTTCACCTAACAACAAAGTCTCAGGTGAAACTAGGAAAACTCTTGGCAGATACATATATAAAACATGAATCTAGTACTCAATGTGGATCAAATAGTTAGTGAGAAACATATTTCTTCTTTTTGCAGTATTGGATTGTGAGCACTTGTTACCCTGTAATCTGAAATGAAACAGAGTGAAGCTTCTGCTGTTCTTTATCAAAGATAATGCATATGCTTTTAGTGATTATGTGCAATTCTTTATAAATTTGCAAAGTAAAAATGAAATTGCTAAGCGAAAATAGTATTTCCCACTGATTGATAATCTCTGTAAACCTCTAGCTCCTTTATGTTTTTTGTTATGTCTCTCAAACGTTTTTTTGTTTACTCCGTTATAATTATGTCTCTTGAACGTTTTTTTGTTTACTCCGCTATAATCTCTGTAAACAGGGCAGTAAGCTTCTGTCATTTAGACTTCAATCTCTTTTTCAAGGGTTTTCTTAGACTTTCATATGGAGTGTTTGCTTGTATTCCTTCTCTCCTAAAAGAAGGAATTGGATGCACTTTTTGGGACTCTGCTAAAACTGTTGCTCTGTAAATTCTATATATTCATAATATAATCTGGCTCTGCCTTTATCGATCAAAAAAAAAAACATTGAACCTTCAAACGAGCTGCCGAAGTTGAACAAAACTCAATCTAAGATGATAGAGACTTTCAAAGAAAAGACCCAGATTCCAAATCCACAAAGGCATGATAAAGCATTTCATCGATTTGGGAAACATTGTGTATTCGTCCACATAAAAATCAAAGTTATTGCACTTAGGGTTAAAAAAGAATTAGTTCCCTGTTTTGTAATGACATTTTGGTTTGAGGGTTTTATATGAAACATGCAGAATTGTTTTAAATAGCTAATATGGAATCGATCAGGCTGAGTGTATCCATTCAATCAAAGTTGTTTACATTAAGCAAGACTTCTCTCTGAACAATTCAACTTTAACAGATCAAGGATCCATTCATTTTAACATGATTTTTAATGTATAATAAGTTCACTCAAAAAAGATATATAAAAAAAGTATTGAAATAAAAGAAGTTTAAAATTAAAAACATGACTGAGATAGTCCTCCCTACTGACAGCAACAACGTTCAGTCAGCAATCCAATTCAGATCCAATCAAGAGCAGTTTGTAAGAAATCTGTAGTTTATTGATAGGCCTGTAGAAAATAATGGATATTACTTGGAATATTGATAAATTACAAAGAAATGTAGCGTGGATAGACAAATTGATTTCAGAATTTTTACTGATTTGACCTTTTTAATAAATAGAAAATGTGGATCTAACAAAGTTTTTACCAAAAGGTTAGGGGAGCCTTCAAAACCCCCATGTTTTTGCTAAGTTCTTAATGTTTACTTGTGGCTAACAGTTTTCAAGGGCCCAGTATAGACTATGGCTATTTTTGGTTAAGGACTGGGCTAGTTTTTAGCTGTTTGGAGCTTTTGTCAAAGGTTAAGGGAACCGAAAAAATTCCTGTTGAATGGTTGAGGGTGCCTATTACACCTTCATCTATTACACCCTCATCCTCTATTTTTATGAGCTACAGATTGAGGCTGTAACCTTGCTGATATTACCAACCTATATTGTAATGTCTATCTTTTGATTATTTGGCTGGCTCTTTTTGCTTGTGACCGTGCTGGTGTTTGACTGACATTTGTCAGTCTAGCTGTGTTTGGGCTGCTGATTTTCATTATTTGTATCATTTGGCAGCATAGTGTTGTGGGTTCTAGATCCTGGTAAAATCTGAGGGTTTCGGGTCCCTTCAAAACCCGTTGTTAGGGGTTTCGGGTCCTCTCAAAACCTATTTTTTCCTCAATCAAAAACAAAGGTTTTACCAAGAAATAGAGTGGCTCAACAGACATTTTAGTTACTGCAGATCTGCCTAATCATAAAGATCTCATTAGTGAATCTGCTACAAGACAAATGTTACTTTGTGGGCCTATCAACTTGAGACAACATTAAGGTTTGTGCAATCTAGTAAATTTATGGGTCTTTTTTTGTTAAATTTATGAAATTTATATAGAGATGAAAATTTATATAATAATTTGATGAATATTAATTAATGAATAATTGAGATTGTTGGACATATATTGTCAGTGATATCAAAGTAGATTTGTCTTTGATGCTAAAAGAGTGTCAAATGTGTTAATTAGTTGTGTGTGTGTTTTTAATCAGCTATGTTTTTAGTTGGAGAATGTTCAATATTGTCATGTCATATTGGACCATTTTGAGTTGTAGAAGTAGTATGGCTAGCCATGGTGATGATATCTATTGTGGAATGTTTATTATATCATATTGTATGTACTCATTTCAAGGTAAGTGATCCAAAAGTTTGATGTTGAATATTTGAGGTAAGTTACCTAGAAAGGGAGCTTGTTCTTGCAACTTTTTATAATCCATATTTTTTCATGGTGTGAGTCATGTTTTGTGGTTTGAGAGGAGAGTATGTCTACACATATTTTATCAAATTTTAGAGATTTTCGAATTTATGTTTATTGGACAAAAAGTTTGAAGTGACATAATGGATATTTTGCTAGTTAATTAACTAGGTTGCTATTTGGTTCAATGTGGCAAATGCTTATGGCATATGCTTACTAGATGTAGCATTTGGGTGACCATTGGTAGTCAGGGGTACATTGGGAACCACATGGCATTTTCTTTCTTTTGCAGTAGCATGTGGGCTTTTGGACCTGACATATAACAAGTTTGGACACATTTGGTAAGGAGTTTTATGTGGCTAACTTGACGATACTGTTTGTATGTTTGGGGCAGACAAATGAATGTAACTATAATTGTAATTCATATATATTGCAGTCTAAGAGATGTCCTAGGTTGTAGTTGTTACTTGAATGCTATGTAATTTGGGTTTCTATATGAATGTCATAATGAATGTTGTACAATCAGATTTGATGTAATATAAGTTGCATTCTAATCATTGAGCACCATCATCAGAAGATCATATGTTGTGTGGAAGAGTGTTTGATGGTCGATTAGATCAAGTGAAAGTTATATCATTAGCCATGAAGTTCTACAATTCTATCTTTGTATTTTGGTAGGACTAATGTCTTACCTATTGAGTTGGTGCTTAGATATTTGTGTTGGGGATTGGTGTCTCTGATAGGTTGGTGCCTACTGCATATTGTAAATGATCCACTTTTTTGTGGGGTTGGATTTGGGTAGTACATCAAAGTAACTATTCTCACCATCATTTTCTCATCTTGAGTTTGTATGTATATCTGATGTTCATTATGTACATATGTGTGTGTTTACGTATTGTTTGATTGCTAAATTGTTATAAGATTTATATGAGTTGCATTAATGTTTTAAGATTCATGTTTGGAGAAACTATTAATGAGAATTAATGTTTGAATAATATTTTCCAAATGCCTTCCTTACAAACTATATACAACCTAACAACTTCCAACAAGAGAACATATTTTGTCATTCTTAATACACTGGAAAAAGTAAAACAACCAATCTTGAAAACCAATGATCTATAATAGTGCTAGTACAAAATCTTATCCAAGAACCATAGTATATTTGAAAATGTTAATAAATATATGACAATTGAATATTGTAAATAAATATTGTTCCAATGTGTTTCAACTATATAGGCCTAACAAACTAGAGCCAAAGAAAAGTTTTTTTGGATGGCTCCTAATCCTCCACAAGCTTGTCATTGGTGTTATCCCTATCTCTTGTCTTTTATGTGGTTGTAAAGAAGATGGTGTTCATATCATTTTTCAATGCAAATTGGCTATTGACATTTGGTCTTTACTCATGGGAAACATTATGGCATGGGATATTAGAGATAAACTACCATAGTTTGAAGTCTTAGTTGGATATGTATAACATGGCTAAGGCTTAGTTCATGTGACTACTCTAGTCACATAAATGGAACCAGACTATTATTTTATTTTGTACTCAAGCATATATATATGTATATACATACATATGTATATATATGTATATACATACATATGTATATACATACATATGTATATACATACATATGTATATACATACATATGTATATATATGTATATACATACATATGCATAGATATGTATAACATGGCTAAGGCTTAGTTCATGTGACTACTTTGGTCACATAAATGGAACCAGACTATTATTTTCTTTTGTACTCAAGCATATATATATATATATATATATATATATGTGTGTGTGTGTGTGTGTGTGTGTGTGTGTGTGTGTAGACTAATCCTTCTTTTATTGCTATCACTAGGATGTAAATACAACTCATAAATAATACTTGGAACTAGGAACTCTAGTCTAGGACCCCACCTTCTCTCGCAAACAATTACTTCATGTAAATAGTGTTGGAAAGAGACACTGTTTCGGTGAAGATTGATGCATGAGGAATTCTTAGGAGTTCTCATTGACGACTACCTAGTTCATAAATCATATCCGGTGTATATAGATTTGATTTACTGGAAGTCATATTGTTCATAAGGCACAAGTCTAGAAGGTGGAACACAGTAACTGGTAGAGTATGAGTAAAGTTTGCATATCTTGATTTTGGTTGTGTAACTTTAGTTGCGGTAATAGAGGCAAATGATTCAAGCTTCGAGGAAGATTATTGTATAATTCTAATATCTGGTGTTAATTCATGAGTGAGATTAAAGGTCCAATATCCCATAATTCAAGAAGAGCAAAGCTATTTTGGTGTAATGTGTGATGTAGAATCTTTGGGTCAATTTCGGTGATTGTTTTCATGTTCAAGGTAATTGGGTCGACTTGTGTGAAGATTTTTATCATTTTGTTTAGGTCCACATATGGTTTTGTGGATGGATTTAGCCGACTTAAGGTTACACGTTTCATGTTGCATGTTATGCGGTTTTTGGAAGCTGACATGAAAATGATTCATTTTGTAGATGCAGATATAAAGACCAATTCATTTGAGCATTTTGGTGGACGAGATGAGTGTGAGGAGTCTATATGAGTGAATGTACGAAGATTGGTAAATGTGAGTGAAGATTTTGTTTCTTTGGTATATGACAGAGCAGGCAAACAGAGCAGATAAGCTAAATAGTTGCAGAAGTCAATCTGAGCCTTACTAGAAGTAGTATGTGGCTTTAGCAGATGCTATTCTTCAGTTCATTCATTATTGCAATCAATTGTAATAATATGTAAGGCAGTGAGCCTTCCTCCAGGTTGCAACCCTTTTGTATTTGAGCAGTGAGCACTCGACAATGTGCCTGAATGCAAGTGTATTCCCCTTATGTAATATTATCATAATCTTGGCCATAG